>NW_020955033.1:6377260-6579436 GCF_900497805.2 Vombatus ursinus | reverse complement strand
TTCCTTCCTTCCTTCCTTCCTTCCTTCCTTCCTTCCTTCCTTCCTTCTTTCCTTTCTTCTTTCCTTTCTCCCTTTTTTTCTTTCCTTCAAATTCTCCTCAGAATTCACCTCTTCTTGATTAACCTGACAAGAGTTAGTGCACTGACCTTGCCATTCCAAGCACTTCAACAACTTCTTCCTTATGTTCTTAACCTTTGTCTTTACCATGTTTCTAATTCCCTATATATTTTTTCTTGAGTGAAAAGTTAAAAACTTACTAATTTCCTACTTTATAGCAGACACTATGCTCTGTGCTGGTATGACCAAAAAAAAATGACAAAAAATATTCCTCCCTATCAAAGAGCTCACAAACCAGTGGGAGAGAAAGCAAATGAGCAACTATGTACAAATAAGCTATACACAGGATGAACTAGAGATAATCTAAAGATGAAGACACTCATATTAGGAGGGAACAGGAATGGCTTATTGCAGAAAGGAGGATAGATTTTACAATAATTGTTGTATTACCAATTTTTTCTATATTATTTGTGTTTGTCTGGTTCCCCTTGGTAGTCTATAATAATTTTGAAGTTCCTGATACTCAGTAATAAACACATTTCACTGCATGACTGACATTGAACAAGTTGTTGAGGAAAAATTTTGTAGTAAGGGCAACAAAAACCTGATCATTATTTTCTGCTAGAAGGAAATAAAACAATGTGATTAGATTTTCTATTAGAGTCCTAAAAACAAAAGGAAATAAATAAATCATTTTTATTAATTTGTCATTGTAAATCTCTTAAGTAGAATTTTGATATTTAACCTAAGCATTCCCAATTATTTATTAAAATATGGAACCTGTCTCAAAGAAAGCAATGATCAATCACCTTAGATCTACTAAAACATGATTAATTTTTGTCTTAAAGCTGAGAAATACATTATTGTTTCTCTTGATAGAATTACTCTGTAAAACTGGTCAATCTCTAAGCATATAAAAATGACTTTACATTAATAAAATGAAAACTTAAAATGTGTACTGAAAATATGGTTCATTAAAATGATTCATGCTTTTTGAAAGTGCCGCAATAATTTAAACTATCCAACTTAGAGATGATACTTTTATACCATTACCCCCAGTACTGTCAGTCTGTGTTATTATTTCTCTATGTGCATTTATTTACAAATAAATCGATTATCTATAATATTGGCCTAGTTCTAGAACTCACCTTCATCAAGTGAAAAGTCTGGCTCAATCAGAATTATCTGGGAAAGTCTTTGTCAGTTATGAAACCTCTGAGTAGCAATTGCAATGAGGAGCATTTGCATATCATCACCCTTAGAAGGTGGTCCTTTAATAGGATTTTAGCGTAACAGAATTACATAGGTGATTCTGCATTCTCAAAGGCATAAACTCTGACAGCTTCTAATATGTTGGAAAGATTTTTGAGCAATGGGCAACAGAAACCTCAAAAAGTCTCAGAGAAGTGAATGAAAGTAGTAGCCAAGGAAAGTAACAGCAAGAGAATGGCAGTAGAGAGATCAGTAAGAAATTCCTTTCTAAGTGTATACAAGAGGGCTTGGTAGAAAATGAAAGTCAAGGAAAGGTGAGGGTGAAGAGGTAGACAAGGGGCATTATGGACAGAACTTCATGGCAGCCCACTTTCAGGTGAATCCATGTTTTATATGAGAATAAATTACAAAATTGGAGTAAATGGCAAGGAAGAGGGAAAAGGGAGCATAAAAGGGACTATGTGATATGCCTTAGTCAGACTGAGGGCTAGCAATGATGAGGAGACTCCTGTGGTCTTTCAGACAGAGAAGATCTTGAAGGAGAGCAGGTGAGGAGGCAAGGGGAGGAATTATAAAGGGGAATAGAGCACGAGGCCTGGTTATGGGAGTGGGAGAGCCTACAACTGATGATGAATAGAAGTTCTCTTCAGGGAATCTTACTCTGGGTATAATCTGCAAGCATTCCATGCTTAAAGATACCACTCATGCTGCCTTGGTATAGGCTGAATTGTAAATTCTGGGGCCAAGTGGTAGAGGGGAAAGGAAGATAACCAGGGAAGAATGAAATTCTACAAAGCAGCATCAGGGAAGAGAGCCCAGAAGACATAACTCTAAAGATTTGATTCCATGGTGAATGCAAAGAATGGAGGGAGATTAGATAATTATATGTGCCATGAACCAAAGAATAAAGTTCTAGAATAAACAGAAAGGGTGGAGTGATAATAAAGAGAGTAATGGAGAAAATCCTCTGTAGAAAAGGGTTAAAACAACTTTTTTTTTTTTTTTTAAATTATGAACAGAACTAGCTGAACCAGAGGAGAGAACTCCTGGATTAACCAAAAGGAAAATAAAGAGAGAAAGATTAAAATAAACAAATCAACAAGGGGAAAGAAACAGGAGGCAATAAATACAACTACAGGGGGAAATGCGTAACATGATCAGGGAGGGGAGAGTTGGGTGTGAGGGGAAGAGAGCCAGTGAGAATTAGGGCTACCTTAAAAAAAAGATTAAGCTAAAGCAACTGAAGAGATTTAGTACCATTTACATCTGAAAAGGGGGAAAACATTATTTAAAACAAACCAATAAAGAAAAATGGAAAAATATAAACCTAACTCTCATAACTTGAATGTGAATGAATTAAACAATCCAATTAAATAAAAAAATGGGAGATTGGATAACAAAACAAAACCCAACAACCTCTTGCTTACAAGAAACATTTAAAAAACAAAGAACACAAAGAATAAAACTGAGGGAATGGGGAAAAATATTACACATCAAGTGAATCTGAAAAAGCAGTAGTTCTGATCATGCTATCTGATAAAGCAATTTCCACTATATTTATATGTATAGATGGTTAGAGTAATTATTTTCACATTACTATGGATTTCATTGATGAGTATATTGGCACAAGCAAATGAATAATTTGGAGAATGTTATCATAAATAAGAAATTCTTCTTTGGTTTACCACAGGTGTCAAACTCTTGTCAAAACTTTCCAAACTCCAGAGTATGCATGAACCAAATTACAATGTAATGTAATAATATAATTAGTAAATGTTTAATAAGATAAATAAAAACACAATATGATGTAGATAATGTTGATTTGTATTTTTGTAAGTCAATTTACTGCCTACAAGGATCAGTTGATCTTTGAACATGACACCAAAGGTTTAGATCATACACAGATATTTACCATGAAACTGGTGAATGAAATCTTCCTATTAAGTATTTCACTCTACATAGCTCTATTCAGCATATTATTAAATAGACTAACCTCTCTATTTACTTCTATCTGTGTCCCATATATGTGGAAGAGATAGATGTTTCCAAGAGGAACATTTAAGACAAAAATTTTCTCTATCTATTCAAATATTTTCATACTAATCAATTATGAATAACCTCTCAGTTAATTGTGTTAACCTTCCCTGCCTCCCAAATGTGGTTCATTGTAGGTAAATATCTGAAAAAGCCTGTTTGTCCCCTTCTTCTCTTTTCATCAAGAATGTTCAAAAGTATGCATAAACCATTGTCATAACGATTATTTAGAAACAGGCATCCATCAATGGTAGTTGCTATTGTCTTCTGGATCACCTCTTGAGAGAGAGAAAGAGAGAGAAAGAGAGAGAGAGAGAGAGAGACAGACAGAGAGACAGAGAGAGAGACAGAGAGACAGAGAGAGAGAGAGAGACAGAGAGAGAGAAAATTAATGAGATTTTTCTTTTGAACTTTCTCTTCTTTGATAAATGTCAAAACTTGATCTCTCTGAGTGTTTATAAAATAGTATTGTTTCTTTCTTGGTTTTATTTTGTATGTATTTGAGTTCAGCTACTCTTCCTGACCTTAACCTTTTAAAGGCTGCCATCATTTTTTGGTGACAAAAAATCTCTTTATAACAAAAAACTCAGGGAAGATGGTACATATGGTCTGATATTGGTGTGATATTTGATAGAATAAACTCTAATTATAGCAAAAGAATTCTAAAAGTCTTTTTGTTATTCAAATTGGGATTTTCTAATAGATAAGCCAATAAAAAATAGAGTTCCTTTTGTGTACAAAAAATAGAATTCCTTTTGTGTTTGTGTAGAACTAAGGTATTTCTTTGAAATTTCCTAAATGTAAGAGTGATCATGGAATGTAGAGCAAAAATTTTCAATTTAATTTCCAACTTTTCCTAATAGTGTTTTTCTAATGTCACCTGCACTACCATTTTTAACTTTAAAAATATTTAATATTTTATTTTTCTTGAAATACATATAAAAGCAATTTTTAAAAATTGTTTTTAAAACTTTGAGCTCTCTCCCTTCCTCTCTCCCCACACCCCTCACTGAGAAGGCAAGCAATTCAAATATAGTTTATTAATGTATAGTCATGCAAAAAATATTTCCATATTAATCATGTGGTGAAAGAAAACATAGACAAAAAAACTCAAGAAAAAGTAAAAAAAAAGTATGCTTCAATTTGTATTCAGAAACCATCAATTCTTTCTCTAGGGATAGATAGCATTTTTCATAATAAATCCTTCAAAGTTGTTTTGGATCATTGTATTGCTGAGAATAGCTAAGTCATTCACAACTGATCATCTTACAATATTCCTGTTACTTTATACATAATAAATTTCACTTTACATCAGCATCTTTTTCTGACAGCATCCTGCTCAACATTTCTTATAGCATAATAGTATTCCATCACAATCACATACCACAAATTTTCAACCATTCCCAACTGATGGACATCCTATAAATTTCCAACTCCCTGACACTGTTATAAATATTTACATACATATGGGTCCTTTTTTCTTTTCTTCTTTTTTAATCTTTTTGGTACAGATCTAATACTGGCACTGATAGTTCAAAGGGCATACATGATTTTATAACCCTTTGTGCATAGTTCCAAATTGCTCTAAAGATTAGTTGGATCAGTTCACAATACCAACAGTGCATTAATGTGTCATTTTCCCCACGTTCCCTCCAACATTTGTCATTCTCCTTTTCAGTCCTATTAGCCAATCTAATAGGTATGAGGTAGTACCTCAGAATTATTTCAATTTTCGTTCCTCCAATCAATAGTGATTTGGAGTACTTTCTCATATAGTTATAGATAGATTTCATTCCTTTATCTGAAAACTGTTCACCTCTTCATCATTTATCAATTGGGGAATGGCTCTTATTTTTATACATTAGAATCAGTTCTCTATATATTTGAGAAATGAGGCCTTTCTCAGAGAAATTTGCTTTAATTTTTTTTCAAAGTTATGGTTGCTAAATCTAGATTCCATCATCCTAGTCCTGCCCCCCCATTTATTCTATTATCTTCCTCCTCAAAAATGTTTTGCTTCTGACTACCACCTTCTCCAATTTACCTTCCCTTCTATAACCTCCCCTCTTCTCTTATCCCCTTCCTCTCATACTTTCTTGTAGGCTAAGATAGATTTTTATACCCAATTGAGTGAATATGTTATTCCCTCTTTGAGACAATTTTTTTTGTTTTCCTTGATAATTTCTTAAAAGATGATGTTTAGGTTATTTTTTGATCATGATTTTAGGTAGTCCAATAATTTTAAAGTTCTCTCTCCTGGATCTATTTTCCAGGTCAGTTGTTTTTCCAATGAGATATTTCACATTGCCTTCTATTTTTTTCATTCCTTTGGCTTTCTTTTATTGTTTCTTAATGCTTCATAAAGTCATTAGCTTCCATTTGCTCAATTCTAATTTTTAAGTAATAATTTAATTCAGTTAGCATTTGTACCTTCTTTTCCATTTGGCCAATTCCACTTTTTAAGGAGTTCTAATCAGTGAATTTCTTTACATCTTTTTCCATTTGGCCAATTCTGTTTACAAGGCATTCTTCTCCTCATTGACTTTTAGTACCTCTTTTCCATTTGGCTTGGTCGGTTTTGTAAAATGTTAATTTTTTTTCAGTATTTTTGGTGTTTCCTTTACCAAGCCGTTGATTCTTTTTTTCATGATTTTCTTGTATCACTCTCATTTCTCTTCCAAATTTTTCTTCTACCTCTCTTACTTAATTTGTAAAATCCTTTTTTTGAGCTCTTCAATGGCCTGAGATCAATTCATATTTTTGTGGACACTTTGGATGTTTAAGCTTTGACTTTGTGATCTTCTTTGGAGGGTATGTTTGATCTTCCTTGTCACCATAGTAACTTTCTTGACTTTTAACTCTTTGCTAAAATGGGGCTCTGCTTTTGGGATGGATGGCGCACTGTCCCAAGCTTGAAGGGGTTTGTGTAGCTATTTAGAGAGATACTTCTTGGGAACTATAAGTTTTCAGTTCTTCAAAAGTGATATGATCTAAGGAGATGTGTGTTTACTACTCTCCTGGCTTGTACTCTGGCCTGTGAGTGACCACAAATATTTTTTCTTCCCTGGAAGTGTGACAAGGGTCCCTGCTCCACTGTGGCTACAAGTTCTGCTGTGTTAGTGCTCCTTCTCTCCCTGGGACTGACACCCATGACTGAGACCCAGATCTGAGTATGAGCAAAGGTGCAGAGTCCTGCCCCCAGTACCAACAAAGAGACCTCTGTAATTTCCTTCTGATAAGTTATTCAAATCCCTTACTATCTATGAGTTGAGAGCTCAGGAAACAGTTGCTGCTGCTTCTGATTCGATGGCTCCCAAGACCTGCTCCTGGTTTCCTTATATTAGATCTGTGTTGGTGTGACCTGAGTTGAACTGTGCTCTATTCTCACCCAGGTGCAACAGATCTTTCCTGACAACTTTCTAAGTTGTGTTTGATGGGAAAATTATTTCACCCTGTTCTTTTGTAGATTCAGCCACTTCAGGAATTGTTTTATGGCATTATCAGAGGGGTTTTGTTAACACCTTAGGGAATTGCTGCCTCTTCTCTGCCATCTTGACTCAGCCTCTTCAATTATCAGTTTTTCTCAAAATATAACCAGAATGGGGTGAAAAGAGTTTAAGTGACATAGTTTCCATGATTACTGTGAATTGTAAAGTCCCTAAAAAGACTTTTCTATTTCATATATTTGTTGCTGTTATTGTGAGGGAAAAAGATGTGAAGTTTTCTGCTAGGCTTAGGTATGTGGAGACAAGTTTATCTCTTGCCCTCTCTAAAAATAATCTGTTCTTGCAAGTTTTGATGACCTAGTTTTCATTCTATATCTTCAGTATAATTTTCCAGAACTATATATTACTTGTATGATTAGACCTGATTGACAGCATTCTGAGGGGGAACATTCTGAAAAAGGTCATTTCATTTTTTAAAAATTATTCTTAATATACTCAGTATGGGATGTTTTCTGGGGATTAATAGTTACACAGGAGGAGTTGAGGACCTGGGGTACAGCCAAGGGCCATTAACCCTGGATGGATATTAATTCCCCCAACTATTAGGATTTTTAATCATTAGTACTTGAATAATATGTAATTGCTAACAAATCAGTGAAACTGATGAATGAAATAGATGTATGTCAGACTCTTGGATCAACCAAATTAAATGTCATAGTATTAATATCCTTATAAAAAATAGCCACTATTATCCTGAAATATTCAATCACCAAAAATGTGCAATTCCCTTATATTCATCAAAGGAAATGTTCAGTTATTATAAACAGTACTTTATTTTATAAAGAGAGAAATAAAATTCCTTCCTAGGTATTCAAATGTACACAAATCCAGAGGTGAATTCAGCTCCAAGTCACACTGTTTTGGCATTGTGAGGGTGTAATACTTTCTTCTATTATAAGAGCTTGTTATCTATTCACTCTTTCACTCATGAAACACATACTAAATCCTAGCTGGGTATTGTGGTAGAAATAAAGAGAAATAAAGATGATACAAACCTTGTCCTGAAGTAGCTTGCAATCTGGTAACAGAGGATGAGACAATTAGAGAAAAAAAAATAGAATGAATTAGTATGAGATTTCAAGTAGAATTGTTAAATGAATGCTTTTCAGGTCATGATGTAATAAAAATTATATGTAATAAATGGCCATGGAAAAGATTGACTAAAATTAATTGCAAACTAAATAATCTAATTCTAAAGAATTAGTGAGTCAAACAACAAATTATAGAAACAATCAATAACTTCATCCAAGAGAATGACAACAATGAGACAACATACCAAATCTTATGGAATGCAGTGAAACAGGTTAGTAAGGGAAATTTTATAACTCTAAATGATTACATGAATAAAATAGAGAAAGAGGAGATCAATAAATTTGGCATGCAACTAAAAAAACTAGAAAAAGAACAAATTTTAAATCCCCAATTAAATACCAAATTAGAAATAATTAAAACCAAAGGAGAGATTAATAAAATTGAAATCAAGAAAACTATTTAACTAATAAATAAAACTAAGAGCTGATTTTATGAAAAACCCAATAAAATAGATAAACCTTTGGCTAATTTGATTTAAAAAAAGAATGAAGAAAACTAAATAACCAGTATCAAAAATGAAAAGGGTAAATTCACCACCAATGAAGAGGAAATTAAAACAATAATTGGGAACAATTTTTCTCAACTATATGTTGATAAATTTGCCAATCTTAGTGATTATTTACAAAATAGATGAATATTTACAAATATTTACAAAAATATAAATTCCCTAGATCAACAGAAGAGGAAGTAAAATACTTAAATAACCCCATCTCAGAAAAAAGAAATTGAACAAGCCATCGGTGAACTCCCTAGGAAAAAAAATCTCCATGGCCAGATGGATTTACAATCAAATTCTATCAAACATTCAAAGAACAATTAATTCCAATGTAATACAGACTATTTGGGAAAATAGGCAAAGAAAGAGTCCTACCAAATTATTTTTATGATACAAATATGGTACTGATACTTGAACCAGGAAGAACTAAAACAGAGAAAGAACATTGTAGACCAATTTCCATAATGAAAATAGATGTAAAAATTTGAAATAAAATACTAGCAAAAAGATCACAACAACTCATCATGAGAATAACACTCTATGACCAGGTGGGATTTAAAACAGGAATGCTGGGCTGGTTCAATATTAGGGAAATCATAAGCCTAATTGAACATATTAACAGTAAAACTAACATAGACTATATGATTATCTCAATATATGCAGAAAAAAGCTTTTGACAATTACTACACCTATTGCTATTAAAGCACTGAGAGCATAAAAATAAATGGAATCTTCTTTAAAATGATAAGTAGCATCTACCTAAAACCATCAGCAACCATTATATATAATGAGGATAAGCTAGAAACATTTCTAGTAAGATCAGGGGTGAAACAAGGGTGTCCATTATCACCACTGTTATTCAATATGGTACTAGAAATGTTAACTTCAGCAATAAGATAAGAAAAAAAATAATTGAAGGAATTAAAGGAGGCAATGAAGAAACAAAGTTATCACTCTTTGCAGATGATATGATGATATACTTAGAGAGTCCTAGAGAATCAAGTAAAAACCTACTTGAAATAATAAACAACTTTGGCAAAGTTGCAAGATATAATACAAACTCACATAAATCATCAGCATTTCTATATATTACTAACAAAGCTCAACAGCAAAAGATAGAATGAGAAGTTACTGTAGCCAGTAAGTAGAATTGTTTTATAATAACAAAGTAAGTATTGGAAAATATGTTGGTTTTGTTTTAAGTTGATGAAATAAAGTAGAAATCCATGATCTCCAAGACCTCAGTACACTCTGAGTATTCATAGAGTGAATCTTGTTATAAATCATCAGTTTCTCTGTAATAAGTCTATAAATCTTGTTGAGATTCTACATCCCAAAAGATGATAGACAAGAAAAATAAAAGCATATTTTTCTCAATTCATATTTATGAAATACCCAATATCTCCACTGTTTTTAGTCCTATATGGTGGTAAGAGAACCCTCATGGACCCTGAAATCCAGTGTAACTTTTCAAAAAATTTATTCTTTATATCCCCAATCAATTCATTTGCTCTCTGCACTTGTGACTGTGAATATATGGTCAGTCTGTTCTTATTCCCAAATTAATTGGCAAAATTCTTACAAGCAGATATAATTCTAAGAGTGATAACACAGGAAAATATTGGTGCTAAGTGGAAGATGGTCCTTTTATAAATTTAATTCATTTCAATAAATATTTATTAAGTATTTTCTAAAACTGTGTCAGAAGCAAAGAGTTCAAAGACATAAATCAGCATAGTATCTGACCTCTGAGAGTTTATTTATCAATTGTATAGGAGACGGAAAAAAAATCATAGGATTTTTTTCTAGATAGAGACACATTGGCCAAAAGACTTCTTTTAGTATGAGGAATGAAGTAACCACACCCTGAAGCCAGCCACTAGAATCCCCTTTGTTGTATATAACCAAAATTTTAATCCATTATTTAACCCTGTGCTGCAATAGTAATCATATAGAAAGTATTCTTCTGGTTTGAGTAATTAAACCTGCTCCCCAGCTCAGATCCATCAAACCAGGGACAAGATGGCAGAGAAAATGCAGGGACTCACATGAGTTCTCCCAAATTCCTCTCCAAACAACTTTAAATAATACCTCAAAACAAATTATGGAGAGGCAGAACTCACAAAGGGATGGGGTGAAACAATTTTCCAGTCCAAGACAATTTAAAAAGTCAGATGGAAAGGTCTGTTACACCTGGGTGAGAGTGGATCACAGCCCAGCATTGGCTTTCCAGTTCAGAGCAGACCCCAAAAAATCAGCAACATATCTTGAGAGTGACTGAATCAGTGATGGCTTTGGGAGTTCTGAGCCCACACATAATAAGAGGGTTGGACAACTAGTCAGAAGGGGATTTTAGGGGTCTCTTTGTCAGCACTGGGTGCAGGACTCACTTGCATTGCCCATATGTGCATCTGGATTGTAGTCTTGGGTTGCAGTCCCAGTGTAAGAAGGACTACCACCTCAGAGGGGGAAGCCACAGGGGAGCAGAGAGTCTGGTCACAGTTCTAGGAGTGAAAAAGAGTGCTTGTGGTCACTCACAGAAAAGAGCACAGGCCAGTAGAGTAGTGACCACACTTCTCCTTATATCATATCACCTTGGAACAACTGAAATCTTATAAATCCCTGAGCTAGCTCTGAAAACAGTAGCATGCGAAACCTGAAGCTTGGAACAGTGCCCTCCACCCTTGGAGTAGGGGTCAAATTTAACATGGAGTTAAAAGTCAAGAAATAGGCAAAAAAAAAAATGAACAAACCAAAAAAGATGAGATACTAGTGCATCGTTGTTGGAGTTGTGAACTTTTTCACCCATTCTGAAGAGTAATTTGAAACTATGCCCAAAGGGCTATAAAGCCATGCATATCTTTTGACCCAGCAATATCACTACTTGATCTATATCCCAAAGAGATTAAAAAATGGGAAAGGACCTATATGTACAAAAATATGTATAGCAGCTCTTTTAGTCATGGCAAAGTGTTGGAAATTGAGGGGATGCCCATCAATTGAGGAATGCTGAATAAATAAGTTTTGGTATATGATTATGATGAAATACTTTTGTGCTATAATAAGGTATAAGTAGGATGCTTTCAGAAAACCTGGAAAGACTTAAATGAACTGTTGGAAAATGAAATGAGCAGAAATAGGAGAACATTCTATATAGTAATAGCAACATTGTACAATGATCAATTGTAAATGACTTACCTATTCTCAGCAATACAATGATCCAAATCAATTCCTAAAGACCTATAATGAAAAATCCTATCCATTTCCAGAGAAAAAACTGATAGATTTTGAATAAAGTTTGAAGAATAATTTTAAAAATTCTTTCCTTATTGTTCTTTTTTTGTCTGTGTTTTCTTTTACAACATGACTAATACAAAAATTTGTTTTTCATAACTACACAGGTTAATCTATGTCAAATTGCTTGCCTTCTCAATGAGGGGGGAAGGGAATTAGGGAGGAACAGAGAGAGTTTGGAACTCAAATGTTTAAAAATGAATGTTAGAAATTGTTTTTACATGTCATTGGAAGAAAATAAAATATTAAATAAATATATTTTAAAAATCATACTTGGAATGCCACATATTATTGACTTTGTTCTTAGGCATGTTAATTAGCATTATGATATGCTATCAGAAGCACAAGCTCCCAGTCATTAATCTTTTATCATTGTAATAAAATTATCTTTGTTTTTATCCTGTGGCCTTGTTTACTATGGCATTTGCCAAGATCCAGGAATTCAGATTTTCTCTTTTCAATAGGGTGAATGATCAATTACTTTGTTCAGATAACTCCCTTATAACTGTATTAAAGCAAATACAAAATAATTTTGCTAAAAATAGACACAACTGTGGAGAATGTTAAAGATTTCATGTAGGTGGCATTGCTTAAGATGAGGCTTGTATAGAGACATAGTGATTACAGTTAAAGAGAGAGAATACAAAAAAGTACATAGCTAGCACTTAGATTAAGCTTAGTCAATTTATGAAGTCAAATTTGAAACTTACATAACAAGTACCCTCTTACATACTCCCTCTCTATACCAATTTTCTTTGAAGACATCATGACCCCTTGGCAAACTAGGGCTGCCTATTTTCTGGTACCCTACCCAATCTTACTTTCTCAAGGTAAAATACCATGCTCTAGAATCTTATGCTCTTCCTTGACCTCATCCAAAATTATATGCCCACCATCGGACTGTATGTTGAATTATAAATGTTCATTCTACCAATGAAGTGATAAACTAAACACTCAAGTCAAGCTTCACATATTTCAAAGAGGAGTAGGTTTCAAAAAACAATAGTAAAACTCATAAATAGTGACTTTCTTTTTTTTTTTTACAGAAAAAGTTGATCCAGAAGGTATTAACAGCTACTATTATAGGATATCTGTTTCTCCATAATCTTTATTAGAATGATTTATGAATACTTTGGGGTATTCTTAGTGAAAACCAAAGAAGCGTACAAACAAACCTTTGCAGATGTTTACCTATGATGAACCACATTTGGTGGATGAGGAAGGGTCACACAATTATACAGAGTGTAGAACTTATGAACTGGATCTAACTGGGGTAAAAAATGTTATTAGCTTTTCCTTTTCAGTGAAATGATTCCCTTCCTATGCATGTTCATGATTAATGGTGGATTGTAACCTCTAGAATAGATGTTTGTATTTTCTGGCCTTTTCTGGCATTTAACATACTATGGCAGATGGGAAATTTTTTCATAGGTGGATGGGGCTGGTGTGTCTATGGAATAATACCTTTACTTAGCTACCTTTAGCACATACACACCAGCCTTTTCTAACTAGTAATCACTCATAGATATAAGATAGAATCAAACTGTTAACCATCAGCTTAAATACAGTTATGGGAAAGAAGACACCAGTAAAATATCAAGTCGATTTTTTAGTAGGTATTCTAGATTAAACAGGTTTTGTCAGCAGCATGTTAAATTATACTACTCCTTTATTTAAGACTCATACAAATCTTTTGATATTCTAGTACCAGCAAATTATCTTCTAAATATTGACAGTACCTCTCACAGTACTAATTAACTATTAGGGCATGTTTTTTTCCTGCTATGTTGAATTTGCCATAACTTTCCTTTAATAGACTCTGAAACTGAAGCAATAGCTATTTCAAGTTGATTGCTTCTATTAGTAATATTCAATTTCTTTGAACCTGAAAATCAACCCAGTCCTCCTGGGGAAAGCAAAATTCTACTATATACTTTGCAATATTTTAGACTTGTGATAAACTATATATTAGAGGCAGTAAGATGACTCAGTGGATAGAGTGCTGGGCCTCAAGTAAGGAAGACTTGAGTTCCAATCTGGACCCTGACACTAGCTATGTGACCTTTAATCCAATGCTTTAATCCAGTGGAGGAGGAAATGGAAAAAAAAAAAAAAAACCACTCCAGTATCTTTGCCAAGAAAACCTCATGGAAAGTATTGGTGTGCTATGGTCCATCGTATTACATGAGTCTTACATGATTGAATGATTGAACAACAACTAAAATACATTCTGTGCTTTTCGAGAATTTAACATGTTAGCAAGGGGCATGCTCCATATTGCTTACTCCTTCTGCATCTTTTGAGTAGATCTCACAACTTCTCTGAACCACAAGAGACCATTGCAATAGTTCAGGTGTGACATCAGGGGACTAAGCAACAATAAGCACTTATTGAATGTCTCTTCTGGGGAGAACATCAGATAAATCAAAAAATTAGAATTATAATCCTGAATTCCATTATTGACTTTCTTTCCACTTCAGATTTTAAATTCCAAAAGTATTTTAATTATCAAAAACATGAAGCACTCAAAACAATTTTCTGGTTGTTCTATCAATTAGGTAAACTATAGTTAGTTACATATTGATTAAATACTTATTGTGTGTCAAGCAATGGTCTTATTGCTGAGAATAAAAACAAGCAATGAAAATTAGCAAAGAGTGTATATTTTAAAATTTAATCTAATTTTATTCAATTACATGTAAAATATTACTATTCACTTTTTTAAAATTTTGAGTTCTATATTTTCTGCCCTCCTCCCCTTGATTACTTTGTCTGAAAACTGTTTATATCCTTTGATCATTTATCAATTAAGGAATGACTCTTATTTGTATACATTTGACTCAGTTTTCTATATATTTGAGAAATGAAGTCTTTGTCAGAGATACTCACTTAAAAATATTTTTCACAGTAATGATTATCAACTACATATATTTCCCTGCATCCTATTTCAACCCTGTTTATTTTATTCTCTCTCTCCTTTTACCCTGTCCTTTATCAAGTGTCTTGCTTTTGACTTTTACCTCCCCCAAACTGTTTTCCCTTCTATCAGATCCCCATCTCTTACCCCCTTCCTTTCCTAATTTCCTGTATGGTAAGTTAGATTTTTATACCCAATTGAATGTACATAGTATTCCATCTTTGACTCAATTCCAGTGAGAGTAAGATTCATGTACTCCCCTACCAGCTTATCCCATTTTCCCCTCCACTGTAAAATCTCTTTCAGGCCCCTTTTGTGTCCGGTAATTTATCTCATTCTAACTCTCCCTTTCCCCTTCTTTCAGTGCATCTTTTAGTTTTATTTTTTAGATAATCATACCATCATACTCAATTCACGCCTCTGCTTTCTGTGTATGTATACTCCTTCTAACTGCCCTAATAATTTGAAAGATTTTGTGAATTATAAATATAATTTTTTCATGTAGGAATATAAAGACTTTAACCTTATCAAATTCCTTATAATTTCTCTTTCCTGTTTGCCTTTTTAATGCTTCTTTTGTATCTTGTATTTAAAAGTCACATTTTCTTTTCAGTTCTGGTCTTTTCATCAGGAATGCCTGAAAGTCCTCTATTTCATTGAATGTTCATTTTTCTCCCCTGAAGCATTATACTCAGTTTTGCTGGCTAGGTGATTCTTGCTTGCTCTTTTGCCCTCTGGGATATCATATTCCAAGATTTAGATCCTTTTAATGTAGAAGCTGCTAAATCTTGTGTTATACTGACTGTAGCTCCACAATATTTGAATTGTTTCTTTTTGGCTGCTAGCAGTATTTTCTCCATGACCTGGGAGGTCTGAAATTTGGCTGTAATATTCCTGTGAGTTTTCATCTCTCTCAGGATTCTCTTTCAGGAGGTGATTGGTAGATTCTTTTGATTTCTATTTTACCCTCTGGTTCTAGAATATTAAGGCAGTTTTCCTTGATAATTTCTTGAAAGATGATATCTAGGCTCTTTTTTTTTGTCTAATGGCTTTTAGCTAGTCCAATAATTCTTAATTATCTCTCCTGGATCTATTTTTAAATCAGTTGTTTTTCTAGAGTGAAATTTTATATTTTCTTCTGTTTTTTCATTCTTTTGATTTTGTTTGATTGTTTCTTGATGCCTCATTAGGTCAATAGATTCCATTTGGTCCACTCTAATTTTTAAGGAATTATTTTCTAAAGTATATTTTTTTACCTTTTTTTCCATATGGCAATTCTACTTTTTAAGGAGTTCTTCTCTTCAGTGATTTTTTGTATATCTTTTACCATATGACCAATTCTGCTTTTCAAGGCATTCTTCTCTTCATTGGATTTTTATGCCTCTTTTACCATTTAGCCCAGTCAGGTTTTTTTCTTTAAGTGTTATTTCCTTCAGTATTTTATGTGCCTCCTTTGCCAAACTGTTGACACTTTTTTCCCATGATTTTCTTGCTCACTCTCATTTCTCTTCCTAATTTTCCCTCTATCTCTATTATTTGATTTTTAAAATCCTTTTTGAGCTCTTCCATGACCTGAGACCAATTCATATTTTTCTTTGAGGCTTTGAATGCAGGAATTTTGACTTTATTGTCTTCTGACTGTGTCTCGTGATCTTTCTTGTCACCATAGTAACTTTCTATGGTTATAATTTTTTTCCTGTTGTTTCCTCATTTTCCAACATATTTCTTGACTTTGAACTCTATGCTACAGTCGGGATCTGCTTACCAGGTGGAGGGGCCACTGTCTCAGCTTTCAAGTTTTTCTGCAGCTGTTTTCAGAAGCAATTCTAGGGATCTGTAAGATTTTTGACTCTTCCAAGGTGATATGATCTAGGGAAAGTTTGTTTAATACTCTTCTGTACTGTGTACTGGTTTGTAAGCAACCACAAAGACTCTTTTCAATCCTGGAACTGTGACCAGGGCTCCTGCTACCCTGTGGCAACAAGCTCTGCTGCCCAAGTGCTCCTCCTCCAACTGGAACTAAGACCCAAGACTGTGACCCAGACCCACATCTAGGCAATGCAATAGAGTCCTGCTCCTGGTGCCAGCCAAGGTTCTTCTGTAAATCTCCTTTTTACCCATTGTCCTAATCCCCTTACCATCTGTGGGTGGAGAGTTCTAGAAACTGCCACTGCTATCACTGATTCAATTTCCCTGAGGCCTGCTCCAGGTTTTCTAGGGCCCAGTCTGTGCTGGTGCAGCTTGTGCTGGACTGTATTTCTCTCTCACCATGGTGCAAAATACATTTCTTGCCAACCATGGTGTGGAGATGTCTAGAAGTAGCATGGAGGTCCAGTACTGGGAAAGATTATTCATTTAAATGTAAGTTCTTATTAAAAGAAAGAAGAATTAGAAAATGATGCAATTTTAGCAAGCTTTAGAGGAATTTTAGCATTAATATCTATACTGTGTGGACCATTCAAGTAGTCTAGCTTTTCTATGATAATAAAGAAACTATAGAATTTCTTAGAACCAATCCAGTCAATCAATCAATTAAATGCCTACTATGTGCTAGTCACTATAATAAGTACTGGGATTTAAAAAGAGACAAAAAAAATTCCCTGGATTCCTGCCCTCAAGGAACTTACAATTGAAATGGGGGAGATACCATGAAAACTGTGTGTATGTATGTATGTATGTATGTGTGTATGTGTGTATCTATGTATACGCACACATACTTATATGTGTGTATACACACATACATACACAAACTAGTGACAATAGATAAGGAGGCAATAGTAAGTAAAGAGAAGGCACTAGAATTAAGAGATAAGGAAAGATTTCCCATTGGAGATGGGATATTTTAGTTGGGACTTAAAAGAAGGCAGAACAGTTAGTAATTAAAGTTGAGAATAGAGACAATACCGTTGGTTAGCCAGAGAAAAAAAATGTTCATAGCTAAGCCATGTCTACTTTCTCCTATTAAATTTTAGGCCCAATTCACTATCCATCAGCATTATATTTCCTAGATATATGTACCTTTGTACTAATTTAATGGATTGGCCTTCCAGTTGCATGTTAGAGTTTAGACAAGAAACATTTTTTGTGCATTTATTTTTGCCTTCATTTTTAAAGACTGGTCTCTTTCTCATAATCATGGCTCTCATAAAGTCCTTGAATGTTCTGTTTTGTTATAATCAGTTTATCATCCACAAACAGGACTAAATTGAAGACCTCACCATTTATAAAAGAATCCATATTCCATTTCAAGATTCTAGAAGAGTACTAAGCATTTTAATTTTAGTTTTTCATTGTGGATTTAACTATCATCTACAAAGACAAGCATTTCAATTTACAAAAAAAAATCTCAAGAAGTTTTTACAAGAAATTTTGGAATTTTGTTTGTTTTTAAAATGAAGTATAAGCTAACATCCTAGTGAATGGATAATAATTTCCAAAAGGAAAATATAATGGAGATATCTGTAGTGGATTATGTCTTTATTCATAAAGGGTCTGGATCTAGAATTTTGTTGACACATGGAATTGTCAGACAACAAAACTTCCTCTAACAATGAAGGTCAGCATCTTCTCTATAGCCTATATTATTAGAGAGTAACAAATAAAACAAAACAACACAAACAAATATTTTAAAAAATCTTTCATTTGGTTAGGTCCCCTTCTCTGATTTCTTTTTTGTTTTCTTTCATGCATTTAAAAATAGGCTTTATTAATCCTCTTTGTTTTGGAGGAAAGAGGTATATGTGTCACTAATCCCTAATCCATATCCTCTCCTTTTCGTTCTTTTAGTGAAAACTCTCAACTGTTACAAATGCATTTAGTAAAAAAAGCAAAAAAAGAACAAAAACAAAACACTTTGGCTATATCTGAGAATGCATGTCTCAATCAGCTTCTCTAGTTAATTACCTTTCTGTAATGAGCTGGGAGCTATTTTCTGCTAAAAATCTTTGAAGTCACTATTTTCTTCAGAGATTTGAAGTCTTTCAAATATTTTCTACATATTTTATTATTGTTTGTCATGTAAATAATTATCTTTTTTTCTCTTATTTCACACTTAATCACTTTGTGCAAGTCTTTCCATGTTCCTTTGCATTCCTTTGGATATAGGCCATGTCTTATCTCCCAATAATATTCCTTTATATTTATATTGTTCAGGGAAGACTAGCACCTATGATGTAGGGGCTTGCTGAGATCATTTTAGGGCTGCTCATCTACCTTTGGTTCCCACCTGTCACCCAACTATCAACTGTGGCTCCAAGAAGCTGTAGCATGTGCAGTGGCCACTCTCCAGTAAAATCATCTTGGTAGAAGGTCTAAACCAGGTTGAGGATAACCAATAGGCCTCAAAACTGTTGCAGAGTGAGGCGCAGGTCTACTGCAAGCATGTGAAAACTTCTCCCAGGTGGAATGAGCAGATGAGAAGAACTTATTCCAACAGCCATGAAGGCAGTTAAAGCAGGTGCTGTGGAGTGCTTAGAGCTTGGTTAGATGTCAAAGATGCCAGGGTCATCCACTGCATCATGGGCCATGGCCAGCTATCCTGACATTTGCCTTGCCATTGGACTTCAATGACTCTGGAAGAAACAGTGAGGCTGATGACTTTGCACAACTCTTCCTTACTTAAATACAATTGACAAGCAAGTGAAGACATCATTCCACAATGTCATTGGTCCTCTTAAGAAACAAAGGATGAGCAATAACAACAACCACACTTTTAAACTATACATAAAAATCACTAAACAGAATATATTATTATTATTTTATTGTTGTCATTTTTATTATTATTTGTTATTATATACATATTCCAAAAAAGTGGTGAATATTTTTGGGCATATGTATCATTGCTTTATGATACACTAACAGAGGGGCACTAAAGAAAGGTATCTCTGTGATTGTGATTATCAAAGGATCTTATAGGGTCTTAATACTTATGAAGAATATTAAAGAATGTTTTTAAGTCTTTATTTTGTTCTACTAAATCAAGTCAAATACTTTTATTTTTTCTTGTAATCAACAAATGGACAAACCCAATAGGATTTTAATTCTCTGCATTTTCAATCAATTTTCTGATTTTTGCAACAGACAACAATGAACACAAATCTGTTTTTTGCTTCTAATATTTTTCTCTTTTATACCATCAAAATGTATGTAGAACTTTCTCATCAAGCTATTATAAAGAAGAGTAAGCATTTATGGAGTTTGGTTCTTATTACTGTCATTATTATTTTCACTATTAAATTTGATAAATTTAATCCATTGGTGGCAGAGTGGACAGAATGCTAAACCTAGAAGTTCAGACCTGAGTTCAAACAGTGCCTCAGACACTTACTAGCTGTGTGGCCCTGGACAAGTCACTTAACCCTGTTTGCCTTACTTTCCTCATCTATAAAATGAGCTGGAGAAGGAAAAGGAAAGCCACTCTAGTATTTTTGCTAAGAAAACTGCAAATGGGGTCACAAAGAGTCAGACACAAGTGAAAGGACCAGACAATAACAACTGCAACATATTTTGGTGGCCAGTTTATTTTTTGGTGGTGCCACTTTAACTTTGTATGCTCTTTTAAAAAATAATTAATTTATTTTAGTTTTCAACATTTATTTCCATAATCTTTTGAGTTTTAAGTTTTCTCCCTTTCTCTTACTCCCTCCCTTCTCAAGATGGAGTGCAATCTGACATACATTAATATTAAACATATTTTCAAATTAGTCATGTTGTAAAGAAGAATTAGAACCTACAGGAGGAATCACAAGAAATAAGAAACAAAACAGAAGAAAAAAAAAGAGCAAATAGTATGCTTCCATCTGCATTCAGACTCCATATTTCTTTCTCTGGATGTGGATAACATTTTCTATTTTGAGACTTTTGGAGATGTCTCAGATCCTTGCGTTGTTGAGAAGAGCTAAGTCTATCAAAATTAGTCATTGCACCTTGTGGCTGCTATTGTTTACAATGTTCTCCTGGTTCTGCTCACTTCACTTAGCATCAGTCCACACAAGTCTTTCCAGGTGTTTTCTGAAGTCTGATTCCTCATCATTTCTTATAGCACAATAGTATTCCATTCCATTCATATACCACAACTTCTTCACCCATTCCCCAATTGATGGGCATCCTTTCAATTTCCAATTCTTTGCCACCAGAGAAAGAGCTGCTATAAATATTTTTGTACATGTGGGTCCTTTTCTCACTTTTATGATCTCTTTGGGATACAGCCCTAGAAGTGTTATTGCTGGGTCAAAGGTTATGCACATTTTTATAGCCCTTTGGGCATGGTTCCAAATTGCTCTCCAAAACAGTTGGATAAGTGTTCCAATTTTCCCACACCTTCTCCAACACTTATCATTTTCCTGTTTTGTCATGTTAGCCAATCTAATAAGTTTGTTGTTTTGATTTGCATTTTTCTAATTAATAGTGATTTATAGAATTTTTTTTATATGACTATAGAAAGTTTTAATTGCTTCATCTAAAAAAAAAACTACCTGTTCATATCCTTTGACCATTTATCAGTTGGGGAATGACTTGTATTCTTATAAATTTGACTTAATTCTCTATATATTTTAGAAATGAGGCCCTTATCAGAGACTCTGTTAGTAAAACTTCTTTCCCAATTTTCTGCTTCCCTACTGATCTTGGCTGCATTGGCTTTGTTTGTAGAAAAACATTTCAGTTTACTGTAATCAAAATTATTCATTTTGCATTTCATAATGTTCTCCATCTCTTGTTTGGTCATAAATTCTTCTGTTCTCCATAAATCTGATAGGTAAACTATTCCTTGCTCTTCCTGTTTGCTTATAGTAACAGCTTTTATATCTAAATGAATCCATTTTATATCTAAATGAGCCCATTTTGACTTTATTTTGGTATATGGTGTAAGATTTTGGTCTATGTGTGGTTTCTGCCATATTCTTTTCCAGTTTTCCCAGCAGTTTTTGTCAAATTGTGAGTTCTCATCCCAGAAGCTGGGGTCTTTGAGTTTATCAAAGAGTAGATTACCATAGTCATTGATTACTGTCTTGTATACCTAACCTATTCCACTGATCCGCCATTCTATTTCTTAGCCAGTACCAAGTAGTTTTGATGATTGCTGCTTTATAATACATTTTAAGATCTGGAATGGCTAGGCCACCTTCCCTAGCATTTCTTTTCATTAGTTCTTTTTATATTCTGGACCATTTGTCCTTCCAGATGAATCTTGCTGTTATTTTTTCTAGCTCTATAAAATAATTTTTGGTACTTTGATTGGTATGGTGAATTTTGTATGTTCTTAAAATGATTTAACTTAGTTGAATTTCTTCCTTTCAGTAAAGTTTTTTTCTTCATAATTGTTTTTTTCTCTATCATTTTTCAGTTTCATGACAAGATACTTCTCATAATACTGTCATTTTATGAATAAGTTTTTATTTTCAACCAATGTTTCCCTTGCCTTCATTTTTTTTTCTTTTGGTAAGGCTAATGTTTGATTAAGATAAGTTCTGTACTCTCTTGCCCCCTCTTTTTGTTTTACATTGGCTCAATTTTACAGGAAATGAATGATGAGCAATGCTAATATTTTTGACTTTTCCAACTTCTAATTTTGTAGGATCATTGGTTTTTTAAACTGGAACAGATTAAAATGGATGGTGATCGTATTGTTCTATTTTCATTTTTATCATTACTAGTGTAATGTTGTTTTTGACTTTTCTCTTCTAGTCAGTAATCTAACTGGACATATGGAGAAATGGCATTCATATCTGTATTCTAATCCATTCCTGTTTGTTAAGTTGTGATCAAATGCATTTGGAAAAGAAAGAGATGTAATTTAAGGCTCAGGATGTCTCGTGCCCCTGATTCTATTCTGGAAGAATATGTGAATGTTAACTAAATACAAGTTTTCTGAGTAGACTGTCAGCCTTTTCCCTCGTTTCTTAAACCTAATATATTTTCCAATGTACTTTTCATCATTCTTCCCTGTGCCTAAGTCTACATTGTCATCAGGTTACTCAACATCCTCCAGATTCTACGTTCCAGGAAAACTAGACTACCTGAGGTTTCTCATTTACAACATTCCATTTCTTAACTCTGTGCCTTTGCAAATGACAACCCCTTAAGCCTGGAATATCCTGACTTCTCACCTCCAAATCTCAAGATCCTTAACTCCAATCAAAGTCTAGTTCACATGGCACCCACTGCTATAAACTAAGGCCTTCCTAACTTTCTTGCCTCACCTCCAATCTCATCACTTATTATTCCCGTTTTTATTCCACTGAAATTACTTGCATTTATTTGTATTAATTTATCTGTTTACATGTTTTGCCCTCTTCCAGTAGAATACACCCTTATTGAGATTAAGGATCATTTCATCTTTGTCTTTATATCCCCAATATTAAGCAGTGTGCCTTTCATATAGAAAATACTTAACATGTTTCTTGAATTGAATTAATGTCATCAAATATCAAAGTGCTCCTTACTTAGATTTTTTTGTCTCTTCTTCCTCTCACACAGATGTTGATGTATAAGGTTTAATTATCTTCATAATGGATTTTCTCCTTCCTTCCTTCTTTTCTTCCTTTCTTCTTCCTTCCTTCCTCTTTTTTCTTTCTTCCTTCTTTTCTGTCTTTCTTTTCTCTCTGTGATGTCTTTGTTTTCTTCCCCTACCATTCTGTCCTTTATGCTCATCATGAACACTGGTAGAAAATGAAATTATGATGTGTCCTATAGAACCACAAAATACTTCTTACTGTCTTTCTGTGTAGTATTAAATTGTCTTTGCCTAAATCTTTAAATTTCCTCCTAAAGCAGGATCCATGAGCCATCTTTGTATTTAGCTGCAAATTAAGTGAAGTGAACAAGTAATTATTAAACAGTTACCATATGCCAGACATTGTTCAAAGAGCTGGGTATGTGATAAAAGGCAAAATAGTGCCTTTTCTCAAGGAGCTCACATTATAATGGGGATCATAATATGCAAATACTTATGTACAAGAAGACACATACAAGGTAAATTGGAGGTAATTTCTGATGGAGGTAACTAGCATTAAGGGGAGATCAGGAAAGGCTTCTTACAAAAGATGGGATCCTCAAGTGTCCTGGACTTTTTATTATATGCATATAAATATTAGTATGTTTCAATTCTCCAAATAATACATTGGATAACAGCTCAGTGGATAAGGTCATCGGCCATTGTTTAAAGACTTTAAATGCTTAGAATATCACTGATAAGGAAATATTTATACGGTCTAAAAATCTGAGATTCCGAAAACCTTTTGCCAACTTTTCTGCAATTTCACTATCAAGGGAGATGTGTAAAACAGAACTATTTTCATATTTTCTTTGCTTCACAGCTTATCTTAAGCATGCCCCCCCCCAAAAAAGAACCCTAAACCAAACAAAATAAACAAACAAAAAATATCTGCTGTGACCAAAATACTGTTGATGAGCTTCACCAAGCTCAGTTAGGTTGCTGACACTGTAGACAGCATATTCAGTCAGTTGCTGGGACCATACATGGAACTTATCTACCATCCTTCCAAACTTGATGCTCCTAAAATGGGGCATAAATCTGCACCAGTTTTTTTAATGGTTGTGTCAAAAGATTTGTTCATGCTGGAGTATAGTCCATTATAAACCCCAAATCATTTTCAGATGAATTGCTCTTTACTTCTTCCCTAGTCGGTACTAGGAAAGCTGGTTAAAGAGAAAAGATCAGTTTAAAAAGGGAAGGAAAAGAATAAAAAAAAACACAGTTCACAAAGTATATAGTGGAAATCACGAACAGAGGCTGAAAGAAAATGATGCTCATCTGTCCTGGCTTTTTTTGTAATACTAGCATTCAGTATCTATTGAAGGCTTGCCAGTAATCAACAGATATTTATAATATATAATATATAACTCATTACTGTTATATCTATTATCATCACATATTATTTTGACTCAAAAAAAAATCTCATCAATTCCATGCTTGGAAAGGAACTGGTGAGGACACTCTTCCAAATTTTTCAACATTTTTAATCAACATATCTAAACTACAAAATTTATTCAAAGTCACATACTCTGGAAAAAAAGGAAGTTGATTTTTGACTTCTAATTCGTTTTAGGTACCTTATACTCTATAAAGGAGCTGTCCCACTGTCACTGTAATTATTTTCTGGATCATTTCCCTTACTGAAAATTTAGAGCCTCTCTCATCCATTTTCTGGTAGAAGTGAGATTCTTATAATACATAGAGAGTCAAAGACCCTAGACATATGGTCTATCTTCATGAAAAGGCCAACCATCTGACATTATCACTATCTGCCTATCTGTTTCTATCCAACATCATTTAAATATCTTATATATGTATATATATAATACACATATATACACACACATACATACATATATATGCTATTCGCAGAGTGATAAATATTCACAATTGCACTGTACTATGCATCATTACATTTCAGACTCAGAACCCCACTCCAAAGCTAGCAAATTGGGTTTTATCATTCCTAGTGAAGGCCCTAGTAGGATGCTTCATCAAGATTGGAATGGGGCCCTGATTTCTCAAAAACAATTCCAGCAGAACCACATGCTATGGCAAACCCTTTCCAATCTGGAGAGATGTAAAAATAGATAGGGCACTAGACTTGAAATAAGTATAATCTAGGTTCAAATCCAGATGCTTATTAATTGTGCAGCCCTATGCGAATGATTTTACTTCTGTGTGCCTTACATTTCTCATCTGTAGAATGAGAGGAGGGCTGGACTTGAAGACTTCTGAGATATCTTCAACCTCTAAATCTGTGTTCATGTTATAATTAAAAACAGTTTATGTGTCAATCACCTGAATATCAGGTTTATTATGAAAATTTGGTCAGCAGGAAACAAATGATTTTGGCCATAGCCAGTCAGTAAAACATTTAATAAGTGCTTAATATGATCAAGATACTGTGCTAAGCTCTGGAATGCCAAGAAAGGCAAAAACATACCTATACTAATCTGCCTTCCTATCACATGGTGCAAGGGAATGTTCACTAAAATATCAGCAATAATTTGCCAATTTCAAAATTATGTTATCTTTTCTCAGTCCTCATTCTTCTTGACATGTTTGCAGCATTTGACATAGTTGATCAAAACTTCCTCCTGCAAGTTTTACTCTCTCCTCCATGAGTTTTTAAGTCATTTTTTTCTCTTGCTTTTCCTCTTATCTGACTCCTTCTCTTCTTCCTTTTTCAGTCATAAACTATGTTTTATCCCCTACAACAACTAATCATGGGTTTTGATGGATTGGAATAGAATGGAAGCAGGGAAGTGGTTTAGGAGGCAATTGTAGTGGCCCAAGAGGTTATATAAGCAGCTGATCCAGGCTGGTGGCTTTGTGAATGGAGAGAGGGGGACTGATAACCAGAAAAGTTTTGGGGACCTAGAATCAATAAGATTGTGTAACTATTGGCTACAAAGATGTGAGGGAAGGGAAAGAGTCAAGTATGACTCCAAGGTTGTGAATATTAAACACAGTCTTATATTTCTAAGAAGTAGTAGTTGGTTTTTGCCTTCTAGTCATTCTTCTCAAATGAGATTTGGAGTATATGAAGGGGTACAAATATCTTAAAATCCAATCTAACCTTGCATTTATTAGGGAATTAATGATTTTTAAACGAATTGGATCACTTTGGTAAAGAATCAGTGACATAGGAGGTTGAGAGGGGTTAGCATCTATCCTAAAAGATGATGCTATTAAAGTGTTGCATTTATGCCAGCAAATTTGAAAAAAGCTGTGAGGGATTGTCTGGTGTTAGCTACTGCCTAGTGCAGTTTGTGGCAACATGGGACGGGAACTGGGTATTAGGAAGTAACCGGAGCTCATGCTCCCGAGGCAGGGGCTGTGCTAGGCGGAGCTGTGGTGTACTGGGATGGGATCTGGATACGGAGAAGCAACCGGAGCTCACGCTCCTGAGGCAGGGGCAGTGCTATGTGGAGCTGTGACAAGCTGGAGAAGAAACAAGGTACAAGGAAGTAGCTGGAGCATGTACTCCTGAGGCAGGGGCTGTGCCACTTGGGAGGGGGATGGCAGAGAACAAACTCTCTCTGTCTAGCCTCCTTCCTTAGGTACCATGCTAACCCCAGACGCCTCCTTCCTGTGACCAAACCTGACTTCCTGAGTCACGTATGCTCCCTAGGTGTAGCACTGACCCCAGACGCCTCCCCCCGGTATCTGGGCCCGACTTCCTGCGTCACGTACATTCTCCTTTGTCTATGCACTGATCCCTCACGCCTCCTTCCAAATACCTAGGCCCCACTTCCTGTGCCATGTATGCTCCCTTTGTCTGGGCACTAGCGCTAGACATCCCCTTCTGATATTTGGTCCTCCACGAGTCACTATGGGTGGGCTGAGGAGGAGGTACGAAGAAGATACTAAAAAGAACTGCAGGGATGGGGGGCGGAGTCGGCTTTTGCTCCTGCTTGTGCGCGTGTACTTTCCTGCCTGGCCTTGCTGTGATGATTATTGAATAAAGTTCAGGTTTTTGCACCTCCTGGTCGGCTCGTCTCTGGTAAATCCGGGTGACCCCGAAGACCGGTGAGTGTGACCCTGGTTGCCTGATCTGGCTGTAAGAGAGTGCGCAGTTTGGACCGGCACAAAAACAAAACAAAAAAAAAAAAAACTCAGCAGTGGCCACTGGATTAGAAAACATCAGTTTGTGTCCCAATACTAAAGGTAAATGCCAAGGAATGTTCAAATGACTGAACAATTGTGATCATTTCACACATCATCAAGGTTTTGTTTATGATCCTGCAAGCCAGGCTTCAGCAATATGTGAATGGAGAATTACTGTAAGAGCAGGTTGGTTTTCAAAGAGGCAGAAGAACTAGAGATAAAATTGTCAACATTTACTAGATTGTGGAGAAAGTAGGGGTAGCTAGGTGGCATAGTGGATAGAGCACCGTCCCTGGATTCAGAAGGACCTGAGTTCAAATCGGGCCTCAGACAAATAACACTTACTAGCTATGTGACCCTGGGCAAGTCACTTAACCCCATTGCCTAGACAAAAAAAAAAAAAGATAAGAAAAAAGAAAGCAAGGGAGTTCCAGAAAAAAAAAAAAAAAGATCTGTTTCTTCTTCATTGGCTTAAACGACACTAAAGCCTTTGACTATGTGGATCACAAAAAAATGTGGCAAGTCCTCAAAGATATGGGAGTACCAGATCATCTTATTTGTTTCCTAGGAACCTGTAGGTGGGCCAAGAAGGAACAATTAGACTTGAACATGGGACAACCGATTGGTTTAAGATAGGAAAAGGAGTATGACAAGCTATGCATTGTCACCTTATTTATTTAACTTATATGCACAGTGCATCTTGTGAAATTCCAGGCAGGATGAATCAAAAGCTAGAATTATGGTTGTTGGGAAGAATATCAACAATCTCAGATATGCAGATGATGCCACTCTGATAGCAGAAAATGAACAAGAATTAAGAAAACTCTTGATAAAGGTGAAAGAGGAGGGTAAAAAAGCTGGCTTGAAAGTGGATACTTAAAAAAAAACTAAAATCTTGTCAACTTGTCACATCATTTCCTGTCAAATAGAAGGAGAAGAAATGGAAGCAGTGTCAGATTTTACATTCTTGGGCTCAGAGATTAATGCGGACACTGACTGCAGTCATGAAATTAATAGACACTTGCTCCTTGGAGGAAGAGCAGAGATATCACCTTGCCAATAAATGTTGATATTGTCAAAGCTATGGTTTTTCCAGTAGCAATGTATGGCCATGAGATTTAGACTATAAGGAAAGCTAAGTGCTGCAGAATCAAATCTTTTGAATTGTAGGGCTGGAGAAGACTTTTGAGAGTCCCTTGTCCAGCAAGGAGATCAAATCAGCCAATACTTCAAGAAATAAATTCAGACTATTCATTGGAAAGTCAAATATTGAAGCTGAAGCTTAAATACTTTGGTCACAAAATGAGAAGATGGGACTTACTGAAATGACCCTGATGTTGGGAAAAATTGAAAGCAAAAGGGAAAAGGATGGCAGAGGATGAGATGGATAGATAGTATAATGGAAAGAATGAATATGAACTTGGACAGACTTTGAGAGACAATAAAGAATAGAAGGGCTTGGCATGGTATTGTCCATGAGGTTGCAGAATCATACATGACTGAATGATTCAAAAACAACATCATCATCATCATCATCATCTATCATCCTAATCCCTGTGTACAATCCTGTTTGCAGACTCAAATGGATAATTGTTGTCAGGTTTCTCATTCTCCAACCCTGGTGTTATAGACTCATGGCACTATAAATCCAGAATTGGAAGGGAATGTAGAAGCCATATTGTCAAATCCCCATTATGTTTTCACAAGAGAAAACTGAAGCCAAGAGAAGTAACTTAAGAAGTAACTGAGATCACATGGAATTAAATCAGTCAGTCGTAATTAGAATTTACAGACTGTGACTACAAGTTCAGTCAGCGCTCTTTCTGCTACACAATGCATCCTTTCTCCAAGAAAGAAAAGGGCCATTGTTAGTGCCTAACAGTTGTGAGAGTTGATAATTTCAGAATCTCCTTAATATGTGCTAACATTTGGGGTCAGGCATTGGGCCCAACTGTTGCCTGTAAAGTCAAATTATTTGAATCACTTGAACAATATTGCAGATAGAGTACTGTTTAAGGATAAATCATTTCTTTTTTTTTTTGCATTTCTGCCACAAATTATTTTATGTCTTCTTATGGGTGTCAACTGTCCAGAATGTTTAATTTTCCTCTTTTGATATTCATAATTAAATATGTCATAAATGGACTGAAATCTAATGAACTGTGTATTAACTGCTGCAACATATGGGGAAGCAAATCTGTTAGTTGAAGTTGTGAAAGTTAAGATTCCAATAAAACATTTAATTGCATTCAAGTATGATACCACTCACAGAGGCAACCTGTCGTCATGGTGATTGCTGGACATGGAATTAAGTACACTAGCATTCAAATACTGATTCTGATGTTCACTGTATATGCCTTAGGTAACTCACTATACCTTAATTTCTAAGTTATAGATTGTCAAAGTGTATTGATAAAGAGAGGACCTATACTTGGAATCACCTTGCTTACAAAATTACAGATTCTTCAGGTATTTGAAGGAATGTTTGTAACTAGCCAAGAGGATTAAGTTAGGGTGAGATACTTTTTTAAACTAGGGCAGAGGGATGCAAATATGATATGTAGAAAGCAAAAATAGAAATAGCTCTAGCTAGAAAATATGTATACATATATGGTCTTGAACAATTTAGTGAAACTTTCTTGTCCTCAATTCCCTTCTTAATAAAATAGTTGAGTTAGATTGGATGACCTCTAATGACTATTCTGACTTTATAGCTACAGTGATACGATTCTATGAGCAATCTACACAATTAGCTTCTGCTTAACATTTGAATACAGACTCTATAAAAAGTTTCATGTGAAAATTTCATTTCATGAAAATCATCCAATGGAATGTCTAAATGGCTTTTTGGTTCCCCTTCTACTTTTTTTTCTCTGTAGATTTCTATAACCTAAACCTAAAATGAAGCAGTAGGAAGCTGCCTGCATGAGATTTAAACAATCTGGTCAAGAAACTACAACAAACCTCCTAAATTTCAATATTTCATTTCAAAAGCCCACACAGACACAAGCTTTCAGGCTCACAAGGAAAATCAAACTTGGAATCTGCCAAAGTGCTATGTATTGGGCCCACCATACTATATACAGTCATAAAAGTGGTATAAAGGAGAGAATTAAATAGGTTTTTTTCCTCCCTGTTTTTTGTGGAAATTAACATTATGGTGAGAACAAAATATCTAGATGATCTTTGTATTTTAGTGTGTTATGGAAATTTTATTCCATAAATTAAAAATAAATACAAATTTAAAAAATTAAATAATGACAGATTTTTTGTTATCATTGGAAATGATAGTGATTTAATAAAAACAACAACATAAATTTACAAGCACTCCTAAGTTTTCATCTTTTAACCAGAGTGACAGCAAATCATAAAACACGTATGTATACACACATATAAATATATGCACATACCTATGTGTATACACTCATACCTATTTATAATTGACATATGTGATAGGGTCTTCACCTCTGCCTTCATGAATACAAGGAATTCCAAGTGAGTAATCTTTCTCTACTACAGATTGGCAATTCCTTTGAAATTTACAGTCTTAGAGAATTACTTGGAACATGGAGATGTTAAGTGACTTGTTTAGAGTTATACAGTCAGTATGTTTCAAAGGTAGGGCTTGGACCCAAGTCTTCTTGGTTTCAAGACTGTCTATATGTATGCATGAATATGTATGCATATAAACAAATATATACATGCTGAAGATAAAATTATTAATTACTAAATGGTATGAAAAATATTTTATTGTTCAAATTTAACCTTGATTGTCAAGAACCAAGACATGTATTGCTTAGAAACCATGTTAGTTTAATACTTAACTTGGGATCTTAGTTTGTACTGACCCCAGAAAACTCAAAAGTACCAAAAGACTGATAGTTGGAAATTCTAGTTAACTAATTTATGATTTCCTGAGAAGTACAATTTAATTAATCTATGTGAAACTTATTAATCTATATACCTTATCTGGAAAACTTATTATGTATTAACCAATCAGCTACCATGTCCTTGCTCCTTTGTTTTAAACTATAAAATTTGTAACTTTTAGAGATTTGAGGAAACCAGGCATCTATTTCAGCTCTTTCCTCTGTTAATAAACTTTGTTTTTAATAAAGTTTAATAAAGTTATTACCAAAGTTAATAAACTTTGATCTAATTTATTTAGTTTTGGGTTTTGTTCTCAGCTAACTATACACACACACACACACACACACACACACACACACGGTTATATTTTATTTGTGGAATATATATTCACATATACACATATATATTTATGTATTTATACACACACAAACATACATATATATAAACATATGAACATATACATGCACACAATTTATTTTATTTCATTATAGTTACATATCTGTGTATGTATATATATGAAGATATATACCTAAATGTATTGCATTTTTATATATACATGTATGTAAATAAGTTATATGTATGTTTGTATATATATCTGTGTGTATGTTTATATGCGTACACATAAACATACACACACACACATATATATATTTATATAAGTAGTCTGTAATCTATTATTTCATTGTTATGGGAAATTGCTATAGTCATTCAGACAACAACCCACCTACTTCTTAGTGTATAAGTTGCCTGAATGGTTCAGTGTTTTTTGCTCATGGTCATAAAAGTAATGCCAGATACGAGCTTTAAATCCAGGTCCTTTTGACTTTGTTTCTTGGGATTTAAAATACTATGCCACATTGCCTCTTATAAAGCTATATAAAACAATTTGACTATTATTTTACAATTTAATTAGTTCAGGAATTCACATTTTAAGAGTGAGGAGATTAACGGAAAAGGCAACTAGTTTGCCCAGGATCACATGACTGATTAAATCGTAGGATGGTTAGAATATTCATGTTTTCTTTCTTGCTCATTGCCCTCCATATCTCCTTACCTCCAAACTCTCCCCAAAAAGGTTGAGTAGCCTCACAGTATGAAAAGGTGGAAAATGGAGAAAGAGATGTTATGTTCAGTAATTTAGTTGTTAATATATTGGAATAAATTTGAATGAAGCAGCCAACTTCTGAGATGTGAGGGTAATATATACAACTATTGTATTTAATGTGTTTAAAATGAGATTTTGCAAAAATGGAATTAATTAAAATATAATGCTCTACCTCATTTTAACTAATTACTTAAATTCAATATGTTTTCTGAGTTTTGTAACTAAAGAAGATACACTTTATTATACAAATGATGGAAGGTGATATGCAAATTGTGTCAGAGAATAATGATCATAACTTATCTTTTTATAGTCATTTCCTTGGATGGCCCTGTGGGATAAGAAAGTGCCCTCCCTTTTCCAGCACAGTATGTTTCATTTGATTAGCCTGGTATGCTATTACTTGTTTAAAGGCATGCTAGGCTCTTTTTAGAGGCATACACTCCAGAATGAGAGAAAAGACAGTTGCATTGAACTCTGCTCTGGTTAGAACACAACTGGAGTGTTTTGTTCATTCTGAATATCACATTTTAGGAGTGGCAATGGCAAGCTTAATGGCTTAATTGACAATCATAATGGTGAAGGTCCTTGATATCAAGTTATAAAACATTTAGTTACAGGAAGGGAAGATATGTAGCTTGAGCTAAGATGGCTTAAAGGAGGTGTGTGTGTGTGTGTGTGTGTGTGTGTGTGCGCAAGAGCATAGATTTAATGCTTTCAAAATTATGTAGATTGTTGTACAGTTAGGGGTTTTTGATTTCATACAAGGAAACATTTCCCAACAATTAGAGCTGGCCACCAATTGAACAGTCTATATTAGGAGGGGTATGTTTACCTTTAGTAGGGTGTTTTCAAAAGCAAAGACTGGATGATCACTTGTAAGGGTCTTGTAGAAGGTATCCTTATTTAGATCCATATTTACCCAGATGACCTCTAAGGCTCCCTTCAACTCTGAGATTGTAAACTTATGTGACAATGCTTCAATTGACTGCATTGATTTTTTTTTCCTACTTGGGGCTGGAAATGGATTAGTCACTGCAATTACAGATACTTCAATTGTCTAAATTCTAAAGGAGCCAGAGCTTGGGTTTGTGATACAGAAAAAAAATAAACATGCTCTGCTGTTTTTCTTGAAATAGTCACTGTTTCTTCTTTTTCCCTGATTTTAATAGAACATTTGTGGTTAATCTGCATAACTTTTAAAACATTAAGTACTTATCATATGCCAAGCACTGTACTAAGTGCTAAGGCTATAAAGTTACACGTGAAACTGACCCAGACATCAAGGAACTATTCAAAATTCTCAGTCCTTTCCTGTGACCAATAAAGCCAAATTCATAGAATTTTGGGGGTGAAAAGGACCTTAGAGCTCATATAATGCAATACCTTCCTCTTACAAGTAAAACACTCAGGTCACAATATTTTGATTTCCCCAAGGTCACAGCACTTACTTGTACCAGAGTCTGAGCTTGAACCCAGGACATCTAACTCTTAGACAAAGATTCTTCCCACTACACAATATGCCCAGGAAAATCAACAAAAACAACAACATGTTAGTCATGTCTCTTAGATAATTAAACAAAGCTGTGTAGGAAGAAGATCAAGACTATCTGAAGCAGTGGCAGAGAATGAGGCAACCAAGACTCATACACTTTATTGATTTTCTATCTCTTACCTATTCTTTTATTTATTTATTTTTTAATCTGCAATGTATCTGGTGTTCCAGGAGGACTAGTATCTCTGGTGAGAAGGCTTGCTGAGCCCTTTTCATGTTTACTCATTCACTCTTGGTGTCCACCTGTTACCCTACTCCTACCTATGTCCCCAAAAAGCTGTAGCTTGCACAGTGACCACACCCTGGTAAAGCCATGTCATCAGACAAGCTAAACCAGGTTGAGGGTAACCAACAGGCCTCAAACACATCAGTGAGTTAGGGGGATGTCTACCCCAAGCATTTGAAGACTTTTCCCAGTAGAATGAGCAGACAAGAACAATTTGTTTCAAAGGCCATGAAGGTGGCTTAAGCAGGCACTGTGGAGTGCTTAGAACTTAGACATCAAAGATGCCAAGGTCATTCACTGCATCCTGGAATACTGCCAGTCATTTTGACTTTTGTTTTGCCACTGGACTGTGGAAGAAACATTGATGTTGATGACTTTGTGCAACTCTGCCTCACTTAAATTCAATTCATCTGCTAGTCAATACATCACTCTGTGATATTATTGGTCCTCTTCAAAAATGAAGAATGGACAACATTGTTTTATCTATCCATTTATTCATTCATCCAATTTTCCATTAATTAATCAATCAATTAGAATACTGGTTCCATTAACTTTGAATACTGGAAGGGGCCTTACAGATATATAACTTAGGTCTCTTTTCAAAGATGACAAAAAAGAGATCTAGAGACTGGAAGAGGCTCGACCCAAGGCATAGTGATGGTAAATCAAACAGCTAGATCTTGGATCTACTCCAGTGCCTTTTCACTGTCCCTCTCCCCACATTATGTATGGGCTTCTCCTGTTCAGCCACTTGTATCAAATGCGTCAAAGGCAGTGTGTTAGGTGATTAACCATCCTTACTTTACAACCAGTCATCTGCAGAAGGACAACTCAACAATGTGAGAAAAGACTGAAGACAGGCAATGGACAAGAAATGTGAAGAATGACATGGTTATGGGATATTACTTAATAAATTTCCGTTCCTGTTAACACCTTGGCATACTAGTGCTCTGCAAATCCATTCATCTTTAAAGAAGGAGTTATAAATTCCTTCTTGTGGGAGAAGAAATATGGTAAAATACTAAAACCCATTTTATATTATTATTTCCTAATGAATTAATTGCTGACTTTATTACTACAGAATTTCTCTTGTCCAACTACTAATATTGCAAATTAAAACACATAACATTTATACAGTGCTTTAATGTTTGTAAAGCATTTTTCGCTTGTCATCTGATTTAATTTATGACTTAGTAAGGGAACCAGAAACAAAATTTGCTCTCTTTACTCATTGTATAACTTATTTTGGGTTAGGCATTGTTATAAGCTTAACTCTTTAATATAGTGTGTTATCAATAAAAGTACCTGCAAAGAAAAGCTGATGAGACTGTGTTACATTTCTGAACTGATTTTGACTAATTTTAACTTTTAAATCCAATTTATTTAGAAGGAATACATAGATTGATTACTGACAACTTGGTTGGAACATGCAATTTATTTGAAGTGTTCTTAAGAGAATTTTCATTGAAAGAAAGTATTTCTTAGAATACATGGTTCTTGCCTGATTTGCAGCTAATCAATTCACAAAGTTAATTAAATTCAGAGAATGATAAAGATTGCTTTATTAAAGTTTAGCAATGATCATTTGTGCCTATCAAGAAGATATTCATGTGAAATATATCATACATTCCCCTGCAATCTAATTGTGCTGCATGGCATATTTTCCAGGTATTCATCTAGAATTACATAGATAGCTGGTCCTGAATGGAAAGCTGGTTGTCACTTCACTTAATAAACATCTTTTTATAGTTTACTTTGTACTAGGAGTTGTGGGGGAGGGGCTTCAAAGGAAACTGAAAATATGAACTCTAAATGTGGGATAATAGTTATCTAATTAGGAGAGGAGAGATAAGGGAATACGCACTTATATAGTGCCCACTACATGCTCTACGTGTTAAACATTTTAACATATATTATCTCATCTGATTTTTACAACAACTCTGTGAGATAGGCACTATTAATATTCCCATTTTATAGCTGAGGAAACTGAGCCAGACAGAGCTTAATAAATTGGCCCATATCACAGAGCTAGTGGTGTCTGAGGGCAGATTTGAACTCAGGTCTTCCGACTCTAGGCCCAGCACCCTATACAATGTAATACCTGTCTGTCTCTAGGGAAGATAGGAGTGATGAATTTAAAAAGTAAACACCCAAATAACAAAACCAACATAACTAAATTGTAAACACAACACAGAAATTCCTACAGACATATAACACTTCTAGTTAAATGCTAAGGGACATTTTCAGTTGTTTGGAGTAATCAGAGTAGGATGGGGTTCATTTCTGGAAGTTTTCATGGCCAAGGGGCCTCTTTTTTTTAAAGAAGGAAGATTATTACTTTAGTAGCAAGGAGATGAGATAATTTTGGTTATTTGTAAGGAAAACTGATTGGTTGAAGGTATTAGGAGCTTTATTTTGGATCCATGGAGTTGTTAGTATCAATTTATATTCTAAGGGCTGAATATCTAAGCATGATATTATTAAAATGATTGTAAAGTTGGAGGGAGGATTGGGGGTGGAATACCTCTTTAGGTCTTTTGAATTAAACCAAAAGTATTCCCTCCAGCATCCTTTGATAAATCTAATCTATACAAGTTTTTAGGATTTTGTTACTTTAAATATCTTAATTGTTGTCCCTGCATCACAGATATTTGATAATTTATGATATCATTTACAAGAGTTTCTATGTATGAACAGTCCCTAATCCTGTGGTCAACCTGGTGATAAACCATTAGAAAAGTAACTACACCAATCCTCAGGGCTTGTTATCTGCCCCTGGGAAAACTTTCTAGTTTGGCAGGGCATGACAGAGATAGCACTGCACTGGACAGGTGTAGCTTTTAAGGTCCCATCTGCCCCATGAAGATGCATTTCTAACAGGGAGGGAAAGATTAGCATTTCAGGAGAAATAAATTGTAACAGGCAATTGGTGGAGTGGTAGAAAGAGTGCTGGGCATGAATTCAGGAAGACCTGAGTTCAAATCCAACCTCAAACACTTTCTAACTGTGTGACCCGGGACATTTAACTTCTGTCTCACTCAATTTCCTCAACTGTAAAATGAAGATAATAATAGCAACTACCTCCAAAGTTTGTTGTAAGGATCGTACAAGATTCATATTTCTAATAAAACACTAAGAACAGGGCTTGTCGTATTGTAGATGTTGTACAAGTTTTGATTCCTTCCTTAATAAGTGACTTATAATAACCTTGTTTCTCTGAATAATTATTAAATACTATTTTAGTCCATGTCCTAAAGTAGTTTTTTTTTTGAAGAAAACAATAATTTGTTTACACAGAATAGAATCCAAACCCTGTGATAAGCCCTAGGGATAATTCATTTCTCCTTAACCCATTTACAAGTAGTTGAGACCTCAGATTAGTTCCTAGGGCACAGTGGCCTCATCTTCATTATCAGACTCCTGAATATACTAATTGACTACCGCTGGTAAAGCTTTGTAGTGAGCTGAACTTCTGTTTCCATTAGTACCAAAACATAAGAACTTTATACTGAAATTTCACATTGCTTTGAATATGCAAATATATGGATCCATACTCCTCCATAATAGGTGGTGCAAACTAACCCATAATACACAGGGATCATGGCTCAACAGAACACTTGGGTCAAGAAGAAAATTTTGCAATCAGCCAGAAAGAAACCATTCAAATATCATGGAGCTCAAAAGATTTAGTGCCTACCACATCAAAGGTGCAAAGAGCTTGGAGTATGATATTCTGGAAGGCAAAGAAGCTAGGATTACAATTTAGAGTAACACACCCAGCAAAATTGTATATAATTGTTCAGTGTGAAAAATGGATGTTTAGTGAAATAATGGACTTTCAAACATTCCTTTTGAAAAGACCATAACTAAATATAAAATTTGACATTCAAACACAAGACTCAAGAGTAGCATTAAATGTAAGTATGAAAGAGAAATCACAAGAGACTCAATAATTTAAGTTATCTGTATACCTTTATGAGAAGATGATACATGTAGTCCCTATAAACTTTATCCGGATTAGGGAAGTTGCACATATATTATTGGCTCCTTGGGAGGAGAGACTATTTTTGCCTTTGTTTATATCCTTGGCACTAAGCATCATGCCTGACAATGGTAAGCATTCCATAAATGCTAGCTAATTTGACCTGACCTCCTCACTCCATCAATGTCAGCAGATTGCCTCTGAAATTATAACATAACTTGCTGTCAACTGACTTTGCATATATTATCTGGCAGAACTTGAAGGCCTTTGACAACTCATTCTTGCATTAGACTATCAACTGGATGATCACAAAAATCTTTCTTCATTTTTGGTCAATTACAGAATATGATAAAACCTTTCTGATCCTCAGGCAACTATGGGGTATATATGGGAATTGATCATGAAACTTTTACCTTTTTTATCACTGGCTCATTTATTCATTCAATTCCTATGGCAAATGTAGTAAAAAAAAAAAAAAGGGTTTCAGCCCTGCCTACGTCTCAGGTGAATTTAACTCCAGAACAAGGAAGAAGACATTTATAAAAGTGTTCGACAAACCCAAAAATATGGTCCCATGGATAAACATCTTCATTTCAGTCAGGATTGCATCAGCAAAATGTTAAATCGTGATTTCTGAGATCTAAGATGGCAGAGAAAGCAGCAAATTACTATTGCTCTCACTTATTCATCTCCAAACAACCATAAAATAGTACCCCCAGACAAATCCTGAAACAGTAGAACCAGCTAAAAGATAGAGTGAAACAATCTTTTAGCCTAAGAAACTTGGAAGACCAGCAAAAAACATTTGTCTCACTCGGGTAAAAGGGGAGCACATTCCAGGACAGGAAGTGTCCCATCAAACCAGCCCCACCTGAGCAAACCAGCAGGAGATCCTGAGTCCCAGAGTAGTGGAGCTGGCAAAAACCTACATGAATATACCCCATGTGCCTTAGCTTAGCCAGGGGAACCAGCAGACTCCAGCTCCTAGAACCACCATGTGCTTCAAGGTAGCCAGACTGCCACATGCTTCAGTGTGGCCCTGGGCAAATAGGCATCCTCCTGCATGTCTAGAAAGTAGACCACACCTCCACTTGCTTTGGCACACTCCAGGGAAAACAGGCATCCTCCAGCTGCCAGACCTCCACATGCCTCAGTGTAGCCCTAGAGAAATACAGAAATGCCCCACCAGGTCTCAGTACATAATAGATAACACCACTAGGATGTCAGCTCAGAACCAGGTGAGCTGTTTGAAATCTTCAGTTTGCAGCAGTGCTAGCCATCACCCTCCACATCCCTTTAGCACAGCACCAAAAATGAAGGTTCCCACATGGGCCTCAGGGCAGTATCAGTGCAGCACCAGGTAAAGAGTCAGGGCCTGCAGTGTGCCAGTCACGTCGTGCACTCTCCTTCTAACAGGAGCAGGCTGCCAACGTCATACTTACCAGTCTTCGGAGCCCACCCGGATAAACATAGAGACGAGCAGATCGGGAGGTGCAAGCACTCGAACTTTATTCAGAGGCCATCACAGCAAGGCCAAGCAGGAAAGCAAGAGCAGGAGCAAGAGAGCAAGCTCCAACCCCTACCACCCCTTATATACCTTCCTAGCCCCTCCTCCTCAGCCCGCCTACTAGTGATTGATTGTAGGATCAGATACCGGAAGGGGATGTCCGGGGTTAGCACAGCACCAAGGGAGAGGACGTGACAAAGGAAGCTAGGCCCGGATACTGGAAGGAGACGTCTGAGGTTAGCGCTGCACCTAGGGAGAGGACTAGACAAAGGGAGCTTGTTCTCTGCCATCCCACTCCCACGTGGCACAGCCCCCTGCTTCAGGAGCACATGCTCCGGCTACTTCCTTGTATCCTGTTCCTACCCCAGTTCACCACAACTCCACATGGCACAGCCCCTTGCCTCGGGAGCGTGAGCTCCGGTTACTTCCTAATATCTTGTCCCTGCCCCATCTTGCCACAACCCCCACGTGCCACATAGCCAACATCAGACAATCCCTCACACTGCAGTCCCAGGCACAAGAAGCCTGAGACAGTGCCCTTTCCCTGCCAGGTGCCTAGCTCATATTTAAAAGAAAAGGAAAAAAAGGCCAAACAAAAGATGAGTAAAAAGCAACAAAAAGGAATTTGACCATAGAGAGTTATTATGGTGACAGGGAGGACAAGACACAAACTCAGGACAACAATGTCAAAACACTTATGAGCAAAACCCCAAAGAAAAACAGGAAGTATTCTCAAAGCCAGAAATAATTCATGGAAGAGCTGAAAAAGGAGCTTAAGAATCATATAAGAGAGGAAGAAGAAAAAGAAATGAGAAAAGAAATGAGAATGATGCAAGAGAATTATGAAAAAAGACTCAACAGTTTAGGAAAAAAAAACAACAGCTTAAAAGTAGAATTGGTCAAATGAAAAAGGAGATACAAAAATTCATTTAAATAAAACACCTCCTTAAAGAGTATACTTGGCCAAATGGAAAAGAAAGCACAAAAGTTAATTGAGGAAAACAGCACCTTAAAATTTGGAACTGGGCAAGTGGAAGCTAATGACTCTAGGAGACATTAAGAATCAATGAAACAAATTCAAAAGAATGAAAAAAAACATAGAAGAAAATGTCAAATACTTCATGGGGAAAACAACTGACCTGGAAAATTATTGAGGAGACACAATTTCAGAATCATTGGACTAATTGAAAGCCATAACCAAAAAGAGGACCTGGATAGAATCTTTTAAGAAATTATCAAGGAAAACTGTCCTGACACCCTGAAACCAGAAGGCAAAATAGGCATTGAAAAAATCCATTGATAACCTCAGGAAAGAAATCGCATAACAAAACAAAACCATGCAAAAAAACACAAGTAATATTATAGGCAAATTTCAGAACTGTCAGAGTGAGTCATAGCGCAATGTTACTTTTACTGTGTAGAATGTTCTCCTGGTTCTCCTCACTTCACTCAACATCAGTGGTTTTTCTGAAATCTGCCTGCTCATCACTTCCTATGGAACAATAATATTCCATTACATTCATATACCACAACTTGCTCAGCCATTCCCCAATTGATGGGCATCCCCTCAATTTTCAATTCTTGACCACCACAAAAAGAGCTGCTATAAATATTTTTGTATATATGGGTCCTTTCTGCATTTTTATGATTTCTTTGGGATATAGACCTAGAAGTGCCTTTGCTGGGTCAAAGGGTATGCACATTTTTATAGCCCTTTGGGCACAGTTCCAAATTGCTCTCCAGAATGGTTGGATCAGTTCACAACATCTCTGAGGGCATTTGCAAAGAAAAGATATGCTAGATAAAATATTATCTTCCTTGACTGATCTCTTATATACCATCAGGGTAGTCATTTTGTCCTAGTGGTTAGAACACTCAACAGCATCATCATCATCATCATCAACAACAGTAGCAACATCAACAACAGTATTTTGAATCATTGCCTAACACTTCTAGTCCTGGACAACTTTCACCAACTGATTCAATTGGATAGTGGAAGATAGAAAACAGAACAACTGGAAAGAAGAAGCCAAACAAATGCAGGAATAGTCTTGGCAAGAAGTCAATCTGTCTTTAGGAAATCTGACATTTAATAAAATTGTATTGACTGAAATCTAGAATCCTGGGGGATCACATAAAAGAAATGATAACTGAAAGGTAATGTCTCCCTGCTGGCACTTTGCAGTATTTGGTATGGTAGTGATGGCTATATGACCATATCTAATCAGTGGCAGATTTAGGTCTGGACCTTCATGTTTCTGCTCATTGGAGGTATTCAATTATACTATATTGAGACTCAATATCTCTCTCTACATTAGCTTTAGTTACTGCATAGTCAAATTAGCAGAGTAAAAAGTGGTTTTAAACAATTCTGTATTAAATGAGAATGTAGTGATGAATAATGTCAATCATTAAGCTAATGTTCTATAATATAAAGAATAAAGGGTAGTTTTTCATATATATGTATATACAAGTATACACATATATGTATATATGTATGTATATATAGGTAGATATGTATATGTATATATAATCTAGGTATATATATAATCTAGGGGTATATCCATCTACCTAGATTTTTCTTTAAAAATCTCATTAAGGAGAAAAAAAATTCCTTACTCTGATGCTGTACTGACAAAATAACAGGTATTCTAAGTAATGTATTTGAGTAAAATTTTGAAAGACTCTTTCAGGGAGGGTGATTATAATATCTTATTCACTAAATTGTCTTCCAAGAATTCTTTGTCAAAATGAAAGTAGAAGGTCTTGAAATTTTATTCTCCTTTCATAGATGGAAGATATTGAAAAGAATGATTTTTTTTCTTTACAAATCTTTCACCTCTTGAATTCTTTGGTGTGAGGATGATTGAAAAAGAAATACAAGTTTACTCATTCTCATTTTTGTTTCATAACAGTGTTAAAAAAAAAAGAAACTTTACCACCCTCTACCCAAAAGTTAAATATGGTGAACGTGTTCTTTCTAAATAAAGGGAATGAGAATATTGTGTACTGATAAAGCTTGCCTACAAATCACTTGGGAGTGTGAATTTAACAGGACCCATAGTAATTATAGATAGGACTTATATTACCTAACACAGTCTTATGTAAAAATTGTATTTTGTAGAAAATAATGCATTATATGTATTACTCAAATATTTATCATTTTCACTATGAGTACTCCTTCTGCTAACCCAATTAAAACCCCTCTGAATCTTAGTAGAGGGCCTCAGTGAGTTTTCGTGTATGATTAAAAAAATTACTCTATGACCATTCTGGTGTTGAACATATTTGAAGAAGGCCTGCTTGAGCCTTGGAGGAGAAACATGTAATTGGTCACTAACTCCATACTCAAAGCCTTTTTGACTGGTAAGACCTGGTTTAGCTTTCAATCCTTTTAGAGCCCAGAGTTGCTTTGCTATAATGAAGAGCCATTTGTATAGCCCTTTAGTGATGGAAAAAGACTATAAAAATCAATAATGTCTGCCCAATCATCCATCTTCTTGCCATCTACTCTGCCTGCCAGCCTACTCTCTAGTTCTTTCCACTGTGTCTGATCTACTTTCTAGCCACTACTGAAAATCCAGAAACGTTGTCCTGGGATACTAAATCTCTTCAGCTTTAGAACTCTAGCCCTAGGTTTTTTTGCTGACCTGATTATTAAGTGTGTTACCTGACCCACAATATCTGTCTGAACCTAGAGATACCTCTCACATTTCTCACTAGACTTCTTGTCAACATCTCATCACACAATGTTTCATCTCTGTGACTTCCCTTCCTTAGCCACAATTACCCAAATATGTTGTCACCTCCCTCTAGAGAAATGCACTACCTTATTTCTGTATATGTGTCCTCAGAACTTAGCAAATTCTTGACCTTAAGTCCTTAAGAAATGACTTTTCTCATTTATTCAGTTAATAATCTGATCCATGACCATTTATTAAGTGCCTACTAGAACTGTGATCTTGTGTTGTGGGGAAATAAACATATAAATGCAACAGTACATACTTTTCTATAGCTCAAATGCTATAAGAGAAGTTGTTAGGGTTGACACTGTTATTGTTATAGAAATTTAAAATATGCTTTGTGCAAGGGAAAATACAAAGAAAATTTGTGTTCCTTACCCTGAAGATGCTTCCAAATCCAGTTCTATTATTGAATTAAACAACAACAACAACAACAAATATAACAAAACCCTTATAATTTTCCCTGTAAACATCATCATCATTAGTAATATATCCTAGGCTGTAGTAACAACCAAAACTACAGAAGGCCACATAAATCATAAGGTATCTCAAAATGAAGCTCTTTAAATCTCATTTCATGCAGTGTAGTGCCTGACAGATATATGGCTTAGTCACAAGTGAAGAAAGATATTAATTTTCTCAAATATAGGAGCAGAATCCTCAAAGTATAGATTTCAGTGACTTCCCTCTAGCAAAAAGCTAGGCTGTGCTCAGCCAAAGTGGGAGCTCAGACCTTTGGAAAGTATTTTTTAAAAGGAGTCATTTTACTTTTTCCAGTTGACATTCATTCAGAGACCAATTTGTTAAAGTCTGGATTCAGCTCTGGGGCATCCACTGACGTTAGGATTAAAGAGTTAGAACTTTTAATGAACCACTTTTAATGGCACTCTCATTTGTAGTTCCTTTTTTCCCCCTATAGGTTCTTTCCCACTCCTAACCTACCCTAGTATAAAGCTTACCTAACACTATTGTGAGCACTAGTCTGTTTAACAAGTTAAGGGTATGGCATTCACGATGTCGTAGTACAATGTAAAGTTACTTTCCCCCTCCAACTCTTTTTTTACCCCTCTTTATTCTTCTATTATCTTCTTTCTTCATAATACCCCTATCAATTCTCAGATGATTATTTTTGAAGCCCTGGAAAATCTTTTGTTATCATTCTGAAGTGGTGTATTTTCTTTTGTATTTAGGGCTATTCTAAACATTTTATTAGGATTTTCTTAAGATCAAAGATATAAAGCAGGAAAGGGCCTCAGAAGTCATCAACTCTATCTACCTCATTTTTTAGGTGGGGAAGGTTAGGCACTAGAGGTTAAATGGCTTATCCAAGATGACACAATCCTTATATGGCACAATTCATAGAACTGAGATTTGAACTTATGTCAATCCAGTCACCTTCTCATTTCATTGTCCTGTCTCAAAGCCTTCTGAATTTCTCTCTTATTGAAGCTGAAGATGTGTAATTTTTGTTTCAATCAAACAGTTGCTGTATAGAAGTAAAGGACTTTGCCTTAATGAAAGTGTAGCAAAATGATATTCACATAAACAGGATTTCCTCTCAAGTGCTCAAAAATAAAGGAGGGTAGTTTTTATAATTCTTATTTTATTTGAACTACTGAAAGAAGACAAAATAATTTTAGGGATTTGGGGGAAAAAATAGCTATGTAGGTAGCATGGACTGTGTCTTAATGACAGGAAGTCAACATCTTGTCAGGAAATAATATGGGGGCATATGGTTGTGGTGGCCATGAATTAAATGTGACAACTAGCTCTACCCATTGTTTCATTTTTATTTCTACTCTTGATTTAAAAACTTGCCTTCATACATTAAGGAGAACTTTTCATAAAGTGATGCCCAGGCATCCAGAGTCTGAACTATTATTTTGCTTATCTGAACAAAATGGTATATTTTCTGTTATAATTTTCTTTGCGTGTGCACATGCATATGTATGTCATTCAGTCAGTCAGTTAAAGAAAATTTATTAAGTGCTCACCATGTGCCAGAGACTACGGTAAACACTAAGGATATGAAAAGAAGTTAAAAAAAAGTCCCTGCCTTTAAGGAGCTTACACTCTGATAGTGGAGACAACAAACAAATACGTATCTATAAACAAGCTAAGTACAGAATAAATAGAAATCGTGTAAGAGAAGGAAGACATTAGAATTAAGAGGGGCTAGAAAAAGTTTCCTGTAGAAAATGAAACTCCTGTAGAAGGAAACCAAGGAAGTCAATAGGCAGAAATGAGGATGAAGAGCATTCTATTTGTGGAGAACAACCAGAGAAAATGCCTGGGGTTGAGAGATTGAAGTATTTTATTAGAAGAATATCAAGGAGGCCACTGTCACTGGAACAAAGAGAATGGGGTGGGAAGTAAGATGTTAGACCATTGGAAAGATGTATGTTTGTGAGGGGGAAAGAGAGACTAGGTTATAAAAGGCTCTGAATGCCAAACAGAGCATTTTATATTTGATTCTGGAGTTAATAGGGAGCCACTGGAGTTTATTGAGCCAGGGGTGGGGGTGGGGCAGTTGATATGGTCAAATTTACACTTTCAGAAAATCAATTTGGCCACTGAATGGAGGATAGATTGGAGAGAGTTAGGCTAACAGATCCAGAAGTGAACTAATGCAATAGCCCAACTGTGACCTGATGAGGAAATACACCAGGGTAGCAGCAGTAAGAGTGAAGAGAAAGGGGTAATTTTGTAAATGTGACCGGCTTTGGGAAAGATTATTTATGGGAGTGTGAGAGATAGTGAGGAGCTGAGCGTAACCCAGGTTATAAGACCAAGTGATAGGATAATGTTGTCCTCTGCAATAATTGGGAAAGAAGTGGAGGGGAGAGGGGTTGGGAGGGAACATAATAAGTTCTGTTTTGGACATATTTAATTTAAGATATCTTTTGGACACCTAATTTGAGACATCTGAAAGACAGTTGGATATGACATATTAGAGGTCAGAAGATGCTGGAGCAGGATATATATATATATTTGAGATTTGAGAATCATCAGCATAGATATGGTAATTAAATCCATGGGAGCTGATGAGATGAACAAATGAAATCATATCGAAGAAGAGAAGAGGATCAAGGACAGAGACCTTTGGGAGGCCCACAGGTAGTGAGTGTAATCTGGATGAGGATCGAACAAAGGAAATTGAGACTTCAGTCAGTCAATAAACAGTCAAGCACTTTGTTAAGTGATGGGGATACAAAAAGAGGGAAAAATAGTTCCTGTCTTCACTGAACTCAAAATCTAATGGGTGAGGAAACAAGCAAACAAATAGCTACAAACAAGCTACATACATGATAAATAAGAGGTAAATAAGAGAGAGAAGGCACCATCAATCAATCAATAAAGGTTAAGTATTTACGTGCCAGGCACTGTGTTAAATGTTAGGGTTAAAAAAGAGACAAAAGACTGTCCCTATCCTCCAGGTTTCATTAAATTAAAATTAGAGAAACATAAAAACAAACAAAATTCTTGATGGTTTAAATATTCTTATAATTTTTTTAAGAAAATTGAGTGGAATAGCTATATCTGTTAGTGACTCAGTAATATTGATATCCTATCTTTGCCTTTTTGAAACCACAGAGAGGAAATGAAAGGAGACATTGTAGGGAGTGAAAGTGAAGCACAGGTATTTGGGTGGTGGATGATAGACAGGAATAATGGTCAATTCATTGTCTCAGTTGTCAGTCAAATAGCCAGGCCAATCTAGACCAGTAATGAGATCCAAGTCTAGGAAGAATAAGACAAATCAGAGTCAGAGTTTAAGCTGTTCCAGGTAGAAAATTGGAAGTCATATCTGTGTGACAAAAAACAAAGGAAAATTCTAATCTGAATACTTCACAAAACTGGGAAGCATTAGCTTAAGAATAAACTACATATACACACATATGTTTTAAAATTTGCAAATTATCTCATTTGATCATCAGAAGAGCAAGTATCATTATTTTCATTTTATAGACTCAGAGAGGTTGCTATTTGCACAAAGGCACACAGCTAGTAAATTTGAGAGCTGGAATTTAAACCCTATTTTTTTTTTTTACTTTAAGCACAATCTATACTAACTATCCACCTTGTCTCTAAGTTAGAAATGTAACAGGGTCTAGAACAACAGCAAAGCTCTGTTAAGCCAGCAAACCAGTGTAGGTATGTAATGGAATCCTGGTCTTAAAATAACTCTTTATTTCTTGAAAGCCAGTGTGGCACAGTGGAAAAAATGTTGGATTTGGGGTTGGAAGATATTGATTTCCAAACTGGGTTCTTCCACTTACTAAGTCTATATGGTTTTGGGCAAGTGACCTAACTGATCTGGTCCTCAGTTTCATCAAATGAAAAATATGAGGGGTTTAGCCAAGTTGGCATTTACTGTAAGGTCCCTCACAGTGCTAAGTCTATAATCCTGTGAAGAAACTCAAGGTCATCTATATGTGCTTTGACTATGGTAAGCACTTAATTTTTTTTTCATTCATTCATCCATTCATTCATTTTAGTACTTCACTGGGTTGTTGCAGAGAACAAGACATTATTTCTGTAAAGTGATTTCAAAATCTTAAATGTATATATATATATATATATATATATTTGTGTGTATGTGTGTGTATACATACGTATGCATATATATGTGTGTATATATATAAAAAATATATATAAGTACTGTATATATATAAGTATATAAGTACTATATATATATATATAAGTACTGTATATATATATATATAAGTACTATTATTACTGTATTGTCATTTCCCTCACCCCATTAGTTGTCACCTGGTTCCTGGGAAGGGAGGATGATTAGGAAGTCTGTCAAATTGTGAGATTTTGAAGAGTGAAGTGGTTAATCTTTAAGATTCAGAGGTTGACTCTAGGGAAGTTTGATGTGTACTAATTTTAAATGTGTTAAAGTGGATTTAATGTTATTAAAATACAAATTCAAACCAAATGGTAAGTGTTATATTTAAGGTTCTTCAAATCGGCATCATTATTTAAAGCACTTTATTGGAAATTCATGAGAACATAGCAACACAACTCCCTGGGGTGTAGTCCTAATAAAGAAATGCCATTCTGAAACTATTGTAAGAGTGAACATTAATTTTAAATCTAATAGGTTTAAGATGAGTTCAACACCTTCCAATGCTTGAAGTTATAAAGGCTTTGACAGTAATTTGTAAGACAATTTTTGTCCTTTATTTAAAATAGTAAGCAGACTTGACACTTTTCTCTGCTATCTTGTAGAGAAGTGCTTTTCTCAAACTAGGAGTTTGAGAAAGGAAGGTAAAGAATTTAGTAAAAGCCAGCAATGATTTTGTATTTTTTTTCACTATTTCAATTCAATTCAATTTGATATTTATTAATCATTTATTATATTTGCAAATTTTGGCTCAGACCTAGGCTCTAGTTCTGAAGATGAGATTATAAAAGTTTGAGGGCTTCTCACAAATTACTCTGTTTGTTCCTCAACCCTGAGTTTCTTGGGAAACATTTGAGTTCATGACAAGTCTTTATAGAAAAATTAAAAGGACTTTCAGCTCTTATGCAAGAGCTGAATACAGAACCATTTTTATTTTATCTAACAGAAAATTAAAAATACAAAAAAAATGCAAGTCCATAAACAATCAAGATGACTCTCATTCCATTTCTAGAGAGCCCCACCTTTCATGGGTATCTATACAGTTCTAAGATCATAAGACCATAGTTTTAATTAGTATACTTCCTTTTACCTACAGAACGGGAACTAAGGTAGAGTAAGAGGAAATGGTTAGACTATAATGGTTAGACTTTAATCATGTAATAAAAACTCCCATGGAAAGGAAAAGTACTGATGACTCCCTAGAGAGTCAACCCCACTTCTCTAAGAGCAATTTGGTTCATTTCACCTTCTTAATTTGCTTCTGATTATCTTGAATTAACTATCATGATCAATCAATCAATAAGAGTTTATTAAGTGCTTACTATGTACCAGGCACTCTTATAAAAGCTGAGGATACAAAAAGAAATAAAAGACAGTCCCTGCCCTCGAGGTTCTTACAATATAATGGGAAAGACATACAAATAAATATGTATGAAGAAAGCTATATACAGAACAATTAGGAAATAAAATAAATAAAGCACTGGAATTAGGAGGGATTAAGAAAGACTTCCTGTAGAAAGTGAGATTTAATTCAGGACTTTAAAGGAAGCCAGGGAAGTCAGCAGTCACAGCAGAGGAGAGAGAGCATTCCAGGAATGGGGGACAGTCAGTGAAAATTCAGAGCCAGGAGACAGAGTGTCTTGTTTGAGAAACAGCCAGCAAAAAGTGTCAATGGATTAAAGAGTACGCATTGGGGAGTAAGGTGTAAGAAGACTAGAAATGTAGAAGGAGGCTAGATAATAAAGGCTTTGGCTGCCAAACAGAAGATTCTGTATTTTGCTCTTGGAAGCAAAAGAAAGCCCCTGGAGTTTAGCGTTTGTGTGCGTGTGTGTGTGTGCGTGTGTGCATGTATGTGTGTGTGTGTATGTGTGTGTATATGTGTGTGTGTATGTGTGTGTATATGTGTGTGTGTGTATGTGTGTGTGTGTGTGTGTGTGTGTGCATGCACATATGGGGTAGTGGTGGTGGTGGTGGTGACATGATCAGACCCATGTTTTGGAAAAATCACTTTCGTGGCTGAATGAAGAATGAATTGGAATGGGGAGAGACTTGAGAGAGGCAGACTCTCCAGCAGGCTATTGCAATAATTCAGGCATGAGGTGATGAAGTCCTACACTGAAGTGAGACAGTGTTAGAAGAGAGAAGGAGATGTCTGAGAGATGTTGCACACATGAAATTGGCAGGCCTTGGCAATAGCTTCTATATGCAGTGTGAGAGATACAACTGAATCCAGGATGACTCCTAGATAAAAGGTTGGAGAGTGTGGGAGGATGGCATTGCTGCCTACTGTAATAGAGAATATAAAAAGGGGAAGAGGGTTTGAGGGGAAAGATAATGAATTCTCTTTTGGATATATCAAGCTGAAGATGCCTACTGGACATTCAGTTCATGGTGTCTGAAAGGTGGATGGAGATATGAGATTGGGCATCAAAACAGAGATTGCGGCAGAACAGTAGACTTAGGAATCATCCTTATAGAGATATTAATTAAATTCATGAGAGTAGATGACATCACTAATGAAGTAGTATAGAGAGAGAAGAAAAGAAGACCAGGATAGAACTCATAGGGACACCTATGGTTAGAGGATAAGATCTGGTGGATCAAATAAAAAACTAGATCTTCCCTCCCAAATGCTTGCCCTCTTCTCCCACTGATGACTTCCTTCCAGGGGCAGGGCTAGGTAGACTGTAATTCATTGCCTCTCCTATTTTTCAGCTCCTTATTATGTGAGGACCTCCCCCATTAGAATGCAAAATCCTTGAATAGGAATTGTGTTTATTTTTGCTTGTATTTGCATTTTGGCACTTAGCACAATTCCTGGTAAACAGTAAATGCTTAATAAATGCTTTTTTGGGTCTTTTTTTGCATGTTACTCTTCCAGGAAACATCTTCCAAGATCTGGGTTTGCTCCTGAAAAAAGCTTTTACCTTGTGCATTTACCCTATAGGTTCTGCTTCTTCTGAAAATGTTTCTACTTGATACATCTCTTCCTCTTCTAAGAGGATTGGTCATAATGATGGGATATGGGCCCAAGCCCAGACCTTTGCCCCTAGCCTGGAAAAGAATTTGAGTCCCATTTGTCTATGGGCCCCAGAAAACCATTAAACTTTCTTTGGCCTAACTTGGATCTCAAATGGTTGCCTGAGGCTATATTCCACTCAACTGACCTTTCCTTATCTCTTTTTTCTTATTCTAATGGACCAGCTCTCTATTTCCCTTTGAAATCCTAATGAAGAAGCCTAGTCTTTGATCCCACCTTTGATCTTATCAACCTCTTCCTCCCCTTTCTTTGTTACCTACATTGTCTGTTCCCAGGTGACCCCTTTCAACCTTTCAGACATTCCCAGGGGAATTCTCCCTAAACTCACCCCAGCTTTAGGATCTTTCTCCCAGCCCCTCCTCCAAGCACCCAAAATTACTTGGGTGTATGTAAGATCCATCCTGGCCCCCATTTAAGTGCTAAGATTTCCTCATGCCCACTTGTCTTTATGGGCATCTCTAATATTCAGGTTCCTTCAGAGTCTGGCCTATATAGTTTATCTTTATTAAAACTTTGTCTCTGTCTAAAACAAGATTTGGGTTGAATTCATCCTGGCAGGATCTGTCATGTTGTGATTTCTGGGTCTCAGCAGACCAAGAATTTACACCTCATCACTAATACATATCTGCTTGTTCCATAACTTTTCTGTCACTTTGTGACTGCCTTTGCCATTGTTTTATCAGAGGCCACACTGGGGTTTTTGGTTCTCCTTGACTTGTATGTGGTGACAAAACATTGTTGTTTCCCCAAAGGGCTGTAGAGATATGGAGACTCTGCTTATAGTGAACTGAACCTAAAGCTCCTTTTTCTCTTCCAGCTTTTCAGTTCTTGTTCTCTTAGCTCTGTCTGTTGTCCCTTTTGAAAATGAAATTGAAGAATGACACTAATATATAGTACTGTCCATGACTAAATCATTCTTTTTTTTTCACATACATGTTAAGTTTGGCTTTTAAAAATGTATTTTATTTTAATTAATTGTTTACTATTAAATACTATGACTCAATTGCCATGACTCAGTCAATTATTTTTATCAGTAGTATCTGTAACTAAGAAGTATTCAAGGTGATGATACTCATATTCCATTAAGGAAACATGTTGTTGTTCAATCCTTTCCATCATGTCTGATTCTTTGTGACCCTATTTAAGGTATTTTTGTTTTTTGGAAAAGATGCTGCAGTGGTTTGCCATTTCCTTCCTTCAGCTCATTTTACTGATGAGGAAGCTGAGGCAAATAAGGATTAATTGACTTCCCAGGGTAATACAGGTAGTAAAGGTCCGAGGCTGGATTTGAACTCATGATGATAAGTGCTCCTGATTCAAAGCCCAGTGCCATATCCATTGTGTCACCTAGTTGCCCTCCAATTAAGGAAATATATTAAATTCCAGAACAAATACTCAAATATGGTATCAATGAGGATTTTTTTTTATATTCTAAACTTCTAAAGGCAGACAACTTCAATGCTAAAACAAAGGCTTCCTTTTTTAATGGTTAACCTTAACTAGCTTCTACCTGGTCACAAAGTTCCATGGAAAAAAACAATACTGCAGAATTGGGGAGATGCAAAGATAAATAAGACATCATTCTTGTGTCATAGAGCTTATGGTCTAGTAAGTAGTATAAGTTGTGTAAACAAATAATGAATACAAAATAAATGCAAATTTATAAAATAGGTACAAAGTTCTGTGAGGGAACCTAAGAAGTTAGAGAGTTTAGAAAACCTTAAGGAGTTCAGTTTAATTGAAGCATAGAATATACGAATGAGACAGATAAAAATGAAAAGGGATGGTTGGAGTGAAATTGAGGAGAGTTTGAATGATTTGTATGGGTTCAGAAAACTGCAATTCTTTCATGAAATGTGAACAGAATGTGCAGAAATCCCTTGACAAGCAAGTGGATGCCCATTGTGGGGAATTTATGGGAAGAAATAAGAATTCATGAGAAGAAGGAAGACTTCTCATTTCATAGTTTTGGTATTATCAAACTGTTTGATGTGTCTATTAATACAAATAATCTATAATCAATGATTCCAAAGGGATAACTTTGGCAACTGAGAAATACTGTAATTTTTGTAATTGCCTAGCCTTAAGTATGAAAAGTAGGACATGAAACCAGGTCTTCTTTGTGTCAAGGCTGGCCCTTCAAACACTGTGCTGCATTTCCCAGACTTGACTTTTAGAGGAGAAATAAATGAGAAGAAAGCAAGGTTAAAGGGGTAATAAATTATTTAAAACAAGCTTGGGGGAAGAGCAACAATTAAGTTAAAATTTGTTTAGTAGTACTTTAAGAAAACAAAGAAGTATTAATTTTGAAAAAGAATAATATAATGAATGGAAAGAGGTCCTAGAGAAAAGTATGATTTTAAAAAGAGTATACTGGAACTTGAATAAAAATTCTGTGTGTTAGAGCCTGGAATTCAGGGTGAAGGAAGTGAGTTTTGGACTCCATTTTAGGGGATTCTATGACTGTCTTTAATACATAATGAGATCCTCTTGGACTTCATTTTATATAATGAGGTGCTATGGTGTGGAACCAAAAGTGAATGTTAAAAGTTAGTGTATTTCAGAAAGTGGGACAGAAATAATGATTCTGGAAGATCTATAGAAAGAACAAAATTAACCAAAACAGAAAGTTCTATACTAAAAGAATAAATAGGGGTATGAGAACATCAAGTAAAATTAATTAATGAATACTTAACAATAGTAGTTATAATGATGGATTTGGAGTCAGGATTTCCTAGGCTTGAATTTTGCCTCTGACATTTCTCATTGATGTGATGATGAGATCACAACTTCTATGAACCAGAAATTCCTCATCTGTGAAAATGGCATAATAATGTATATTGTGAGGATCAAATGAGATAATATATATAAAGTGGCTTACTTCCAAGTCCTAGGTAAATGTTGGTTATAATTATTTGACATAGATTTTAATACTTAGTACAAATGATAAAAAGTAATTAACCACTGTTCATTTTGCATAATAAAACATTTTAATATACTGTGGCTAAAATCTTTGCAGAATGAATAAAAGAGAAAGAGAGATTGTGTGCATGTGGTGTAATGCCAAGAGAGCTGACCTTGGGATCATGGATTGATGCCCTAAAAGGGACATAAATTTGATGTGTGATACTGGGCACAGCATTTAACTTTTCAGTGCTCATGGTAACTCTCAAACAATGTTAGGAATGACATGCATATGTAGAAGATGTTACTCATCAGGAACTTTTTCTTATTTCCTTTCCTTCATCTACTCCATCAGTTTAGAGCTATAATAAACTCTTCTTAAAGCCAGGCATGAACCATGAAAGATTCCTCTTAAAGTGAGGTGTGGTAGTGTACACCTATAATCTAAGTCTCAGCTAAAATGTCACCTCCCACAAAAAGCATGCCCTAATCTCCTTAATAGTAATGCTTTGTATCCCTAGCTATTAGCACAAGGCCTGGAATATAGTAGCTTCTTGATAAATGTTTATTGACTTAATATGATCCTAAATACATGAAGTTATCATATGAAAGCTCTGGAATTCTAAGCTAGAATAGTCTAAGCTGATTGAGTGCCTGCACTATTTAGCATTAATATTATTAGTCTGGAACTAGGGGGAAGTGAGATTTCTTAAGGAACAGTAAAGGAGTACAGGTCAGAAACAGTGCCTGTCAAACTTTCCATGTCAGTAACCTCTGTACTTCTAGACTGGGCCACATGGAGACACTAACCCAAAAAATAAAAACAAAACAAAACAAAACAAAACAACAACAACAACAAAGTCTCCGAAAAAAATCCTTATGTCAATAATTCAGATCCTGTTGCACAGTTTCTAATTTCCTGATTCAAAATATTTTCAGAGGCAGCTAGGTGGCACAGTGGATAGAGCACCAGTCCAGGAGTCAGGAGAATCCAAGTTCAAATCTGACCTCAGATACATAACACTCACTAGCTGTGTGACTCTGGCCAAGTCACACACACACACACACACACACACACACACACACACACACATATTTTCAAAAAGTGATTTAATTGATACAATGGATCCTAATTAAAAAAAAATTCTGATTACCTTGGCAACTCTAATCTGTTAAGGTAGAATATATTTGGAGAGGATAATTTCTTGGAGCTAAGAAAAAAAGAGATATTAAGGAGAAAATCTGACCTGGTAGCATCAAATAAAGGACATGTGAATGCTTTTTTGGTTTCACAGTAAAATACTCCCTTTGTACATTATGGCCAATAAGTATATAATTTGGAGTCACATAGTCTTTGGTAGTATATAAAATTGTGTAATGTTAACTCCATAATGAATCAAATTAGGTGATTATTTCAAAGTTATATAATTTTAAAAATAACAAATCATATTCCACAATCAAGTTACTTTATTAAAAAATAAATATCCATAAAACTGAGGAATTATGACAAGTATTACTAGATGAATATTAAACTGAGGGTGAGAGAGTGTTATAAAATTTGTAATAGGTTTTTCCGTTGAAAATGTAATAATGCTTCCCAGTTACCACTTGGTCATCAAAACTTCAAACCATGGTTGGAAAAATATTTAGTACTAGTCATACTTAAAATATTTAGTACTAGTCATACTTGGAATCCTTATGATAACATACTACATTTAATATAGCATTTTAGAGTTTTCATAAAACTTCCCCTTTATTTGAGGAAAGTTGTGCCTAGAGTTTTTCTAAAAATCATTCTTTAAAATGAGAGGGTCTCTTTTTCAAATTTAACATAAATAGTTTTCAATGTGAGGAATGGGAAGCTATTTTCTAATTTGGCAATAGGAAATGTTATTCTCTTTGTATAACAAATTTACTTAAAATCTTAAAATCAACTTCTTTGATTTGTGATTAAGCATGAAATTAAGGAGCTAAACTAGATTTCACATCAACAAATTATATTATTAGTAACATTTTGAATGTAAGAACTAAAGTTTGAGTGTTAACATGCCCTCTCTATGCATTAAAAAAACAAAAAAAACCCCAATTTCTGAATTTCTAATCAAATCTTTGAACTAAAATATATTAAATCATATGTTAAAATGACAAAATCAAAATTTCAAATGTTGATTCCTAGTTGGAACAACAGAAATAGTAAATCAGTTTTAATCACAAAGAAGTAGAATGAGAATCTTAGTTTGGATATATTGAGTTTCAGATGCTTATAAGATATTTGGTTAGAAATGCATAATGGACAGCTTTAGATGAATGATTAGAGCTCTGGGGAGAGATGAGGGCTTGATAGAGAGATTTGGGAGTCATTTGCTGAGATTTGAACATATGAGAGCTAATGAGGTAACTGGGAAAAAGTGTTGCAAGAGAAAATGGCACAGAATACAGCAATAGAGGTTTTCCCCAGAATTAGTAGGTAATACATTGATAGTGATCAAACAAAGAATACTTTGAAAGAAGAGATGAGGGACAGCTAGGTGGCACAGTAGATAGAGTTCCAGCCTTGGAGTCCAAAGGACCTGAGTTCAAATCTGGCTTCAGACACTTAACACTTACTAGCTGTGTGACCCTGGGTAAGTGACTTCACCCTAATTGCCCCCACCAAAAAGCAGAGAGAGAGAGAGAGAGAGAGAGAGAGAGAGAGAGAGAGAGAGATGGACAAATAGGAGGAGAGCCAGTAGAAAGGAATATTAGAAAAACACAAAGAGAGAATGTAGACAAGGAAAGGATGTCTAACAGTGTCAAATATGTACAGAGTTCAAGAAAGATAAAGAGTGAGATGAAACTAAGCCAAAATGGTGGAGAAAAGGGTGCATTTCAGCAAAACTCTGTCATTATCCCCCTCCAAAGAGCTGTAAAATAATGGATTAATTTGAATTCAAGAGAGGCATAGCTCATAAAAGATAGGGTGAGAATTTTTTCCAGCCTTGGACAAATTTGGATGTCAAAAGGTCTTTGGTCCTGGTCTGTGGGCTAGTCTGGAGTACAGTTAAGCAAAACTACATGTAGGTTTTAGAGGTAGCAAATGCGGTAGTTGGAGTACTTGGAGGTCTCACTGTCCAGTAAGGGGACTTGACACCTGGTCAGAAAGAGGTTGTAGGGGAACTGTGTCTGGGCACTTAGCTCAGGATCGGATGCTGTTTAAAACTTCATTGCCCATTACTCAGTTGCAAGCCATGGTTCCAGGGTGGAGATGGAGCAGGGGGCATACTTTCTGGTCCTAGTTCCAGGGCAGAGAAAAGCTCTAGCAGTTGCAATGGAACAGGGGCCCTTTTTGGGTAAAGATCACGAAAAAGAGTGACCACACCTCTTCCCAGATCAAACTACCTTGAAAATGCTGAAAAATTACAGACCCCTAGAACTAGCTAGAAAAAGAGCAGCTGGGTGAAAAAGTCTGAAGCTTGGGACACTGACTCCCCTCCCCACACCCCAAAGGTGAGCAGAGCCCAAATCAAAAATAAAATTAAAAGTCAAGAAACAGGCTGGCAAAATGAGCAAACAACAATAACAATAACAAAGGAACTGATTATAAAAAGCTATTATAGAGACAGGGAAGCTCAAGACACAAACTCAGAAGAAGGTAACAACATGAGAATATCTATAAGCAAAGCTTCAAAGGAAAAACAAAAGTCAGATTGGGTAAAAAACCTAATGAGAATCCCCAGAAGAGCTAAAGAATGATATAAAAAAGAACCATAACAACAGCAACAACAAAAAGATTTTAAATATCAAATAAGTGATGTAGAGGAAAAATGGGGGGAAAAGATGAGAACATGCAAGAAAATTTTGAAGAGAATTAACAGGTACATAGAAGAGGCACAAAAATATAGAAGAGAGCAAACTCCTTAAAAACCAAAATTGGCCAAATGGAAAAAGAAGTAAAAAATCTCACTTAAAAAAAAGATTCTCTAAAAATTACAATTGGGCAAGTGGAAACTAATGACTATGTGAGACATCAAACAACAATGACACAAAGTGAAAAGAATGAAGCACAGTTAGGATCACAAAAGATTTAACAGCTACCACAATAATGGAACAAAGGGCTTCTAGAAGGCAAAGGACCTAGGATTATAACCAAGAATAATATGTCCACTAAAACTAAATATAATCCTTCATGGAAAAATGTAGTTTTTTTTTAATGGAGGAATTTCAAGCATACCTGGTAAGATCAGAGATGAATAGAAAGTTTGATGTTCAAATGCAAGACTCAAGAGGAGCATAAAAAGGTAAACATGAAATAGAATTCATAAAGGACTCAATAAGGTGAAACTGTTTACATTGCTATATGGGAAGATGATACATGCAAATCTTGAGAATTTTGTCATTATTAGGGCAGTTAGGACTTTACATAAAGAGAGGGCACAGGAGTGAGTCAATTATTTTGGGATTATCTCAAAAAAATGGATGGATGAAAAATAGGGATGCACTGGGAGAAGGGAGAGGAAAATGGAAAAAAATCTTACATAATAAAAAGTCTTCAAGGGAGAGTTTTTTTATATTGGAGGGAAAATAGTAAGGGGCACAGAGAATGCTTGAAGCTCATTCTCATCTCAATTGGTTCAAGGAAGGAAGAATGTACTCTGTGTGTGTGTGTGTGTTTGTGTGTGTGTGTATGTGTGTGTGTGTATCTGTGTGTATACTCAATTAGGTAGAGAAATCCATCTTAACCAAAAGGAATATTAAAGGGGAAGTGGACAAGAGAAAAGGGGGGGAGGTGATTATAAGGGAGGGCAAATTAAGGGAGGTAGTGATCAGAAAGGAAAACAGGCTTTAAATGAGGGATGGGGTAAAAAGACAGAGAGGATAAATAGAAGAAAATAAGATGGAGGGAAATGTGCATTTGGTAATCACAACTGTGAATGCAAATGGGAAGAATTCACCCATAAAACAGAAGCAGACCCAGAATAGATCAGAAAACAGAATTCAACAATATATTGTTTACATGAAACCCACTTGAATTAGACACACATAGAGTTAAAATAAGGGGCAGTAGTGGCATCTATTATGCTTCAACTGAAGAAAAGACAGGGGAACAATCCTGACCTCAGACAAAGCAAAAGCAAAAATAGAGTTATTTAAAAAAGATAAAGATGGAAACTACAGCTTTCTATAAACACAATAAACAATGAAGTAATATCAATACTGAAAATATAAAATTTTCCTGGAGGCAGAGGCAAGATGGCAGAGTCAAAGCAGTGATTTACTTGAGCTCTCCCCCAAACCCCTCCAAATACCTGTAAAAAATTGGCTCTAAACAAATTCTAAAGCAGCAGAACCCACAAAAAGACAGAATGAAACAAATTTCTAGCCCAAGACAATCTGGATGGTTGATCTGAAAGGTATATCATGCCGGGCGGGAAGAGGAGTGCAGTGCGACATGGGCATGTAGGCCACAGCGACCCTGGAGCAGGCCTCAGAGGACTGAATTGCAGGCAGCTGTGGTAGTTCCCAGACTTCTCAACCCATGAAAGCCAAAGGTCAGTAGGAAAAGTCTGTGACTGTGGTGAGAGGTAGAGGCTAGGCCTCAGCTGCCCCCCTGGGGCAGCGGCTGCCTCCTGAGCTTCTGACCCACAGACTGAGGGGGAATCAAGTGGCTGATCAGAGGGGGATTGCAGGGATCTTTTTGCCAGTGCTGAGGCAGGAATCTCTTGCTTTGCCTATGCTTGGATCTGGGTCACAGTTCTGAGGGGCGGTCCTGGGGTGAGGAGGAGTGCTGGCATGGTGGAGCTTGTTGTGGTGGTGGAGAGGAAACACCTCACCCTTTATCATACCACCTTGGAAGAAATAAAAATTTACAGGTCCCTAAAAGCATCTTTGTAAACAGCTGTATAAACCCCTGAAGTGTAAGACAGTACATTCTCCACATTGGAAGCAGACTCTTACCTTAACAAAGAGTTTAAAACTCAAGTAATTGGCCGGGATCATGAGTAAGTAGCACAAAAAGAGTCAGATTATATTATCTTACTTTGGTGACAAAGAAGATCAAAACATACAGCCAGAAGAAGACAACAAAGTCAAAGTTCCTACATCCAAAGCTTCCAAGAAAAATACGAATAAGTCCCAGGCCTTGGAAGAGCTCAAAAGGGATTTTGAGGAGCAAGTAAGAGAAGTAGAAGAAAAACTGAGAGTGATGCAAGAAAATCATGAAAAACAAATCAATAGCTTGCTAAAGGAGTTCCCCAAAAATAGTGAAGAAAATAACACCTTAAAAAAATAGTCTAACCCAAACGGCAAAAGAGGTCCAAAAAGCCAATGAGGAGAAGAATGTCCTAAAAAGCAAAATTGGTCAAATGGAAAAGGAAGTCCAAAAGCTTGCCAAAGAAAATACTTCCTTAAAAATTAGAATAGAGCAATTGGAAGCTAGTGACTTTATGAGAAATCAAGACACTGTAAAACAAATCCAAAAGAATAAAAAATTAGAAGACAATGTGAAATGTCTCATTGGAAAAACAACTGACCTGGAAAATAGATTCAGGAGAGAGAATTTAAAAATTATTGGACTATCTGAAAGCCATGATCAAAAAAATTGCCTAGACATCATCTTTCAAGAAATGATCAAGGAAAACTGTCCCGATATTTTAGAGCCAGAGGGCAAAATAGAAAATGAAAGAATCCACCAACCACCCCCTGAAAGAGATCCCCAAAGAAAAACTTCTAGGAATATTGTAGCCAAATTCCAGAGTTCCCAGGTCAAGGAGAAAATATTGCAAGCAGTCAGAAAGAAACAATTCAAGTATTGTGGAAACAGAATCAGGATAACACAAGATTTAACAGCTTCTATGTTAAGGGACTGCAGGGCATGGAATATAATATTGTGGAGGGCAAAGGAGATAGGATTACAACCAAGAATCACCTACCCAGCAAAACTGAATATAATCCTTCAGGGGAAAAAATGGCCATTCAGTGAAATAGAGGACTTTCAAACATTCTTGATGAAAAGACCAGAGGCGAATAGAAAATTTGACTTTCCAATACAAGACTCAAGTGGAACATGAAGAGGTAATCAGGAAAGAGAAATCATAAGAGACTTATTAAGGTTGAACTGTTTAAATTCCTGCATGGAAAGATGATATTTGTAACTCATGAGACCTTTGTCAGTATTAGGGTAGTTGGAGGGAAAAAAATTATACGTCTGTATAGATAGACAGAAAGACAGATAGATAGATAGATAGATAGATAGATAGATAGATAGATAGATAGATAGATAGATAGATGATAGATAGAGGGCACAGGGTGAGTTGATTTGGAGAATAAAATTAAGGGGTGAGAGAAGATTATACTAGGAGAAGGAGAAAGGGAGAGGTAGAATGGGGTAAATTATCTCACAAAAAAACAGAAAAAGCTCTTACAGTAGAGGGGAAACAGGGGAAGGTGAGAGGGAATGAGTGAATCTTATGCTCATAGGATTTGACTTAAGGAGGGAATAACATACACACTCAATTGGGTATGGAAATCTGCCTTACCCTACAAGAAAATAGGGGGGAAAGGAACAAGAGAGTAGGGGGATAATAGAGAGGAGAGAAGATTGGGAAAAGGGGTAATCAGAAACAAATACTTCTGAGGCAGGACAGGGTCAAAAGAAAGAATAGAATATATGGAGGGGTCAGGATAGGATTAAGGGAAATAGAGTTAGTTTTTCACAGCATGTCTCCTATGGAAGTGTTTTGCATAACTGCACATGTATAACTTATATTGAGTTGCTTGCCTTTTCAATGAAGATTTGTGGGGAGGGAGGAAGGGAGAAAATTTGGAACCCAAAGTTTTAAAAACACATGTTTAAAAAAAATGTTTTCATATACAACTAGGAAATAAGAAATACAGGAAATGGGATGCAGAAATCTGTCCTGCCCTACAGGAAAATAGAAGGGGAAGGGGATAAGAGAAGGGGGTGAGAGACAGAAGGGAAGGCAGACTAGGAGAAGAGGTATTCAGAATTCATGCCACCTTGTGGTGGGGGGAAGGGTCAGACAGGGTGAAAATTTGGAACTCAAAATCTTGTGGAAGTAAATGTTGAAAACTAAAAATAAATACATTTATTTAAAAAAAGAATATTAAAAAAAATTTAATATAACAATATAAAAAAAGAAAAATACTGAAAATATATGCACCAAAAGGCATAGCATACAAATCATTTCCCCTTACACTTTAAGAACTTTTCCTGAGAGATTTCGGGAAGATGGCCTAGTAGGTCAGAAAATTCCAAGCTCTCAAGATTTTCCCCCAGAAAAGAGAGAAAATAGCTACTCAGGGCAAACAAAATGTAGATAAAAATAAATAAGAATATTTATGGCACAACAGGGGTCCTCCTGGGGCAATCTGAAAAATTCCAGGACTAGGTTTGGTTTCCCGGAAGATTAAACACCCCAGAGCTAGGGTCCAAGTTAACAACAAGCAACTCAAACAACAAAGGGCAAGCCCTGCTACTAACTGGTTTGGGAGGCTGCCTCTGTCCCAGCCACAGGTACTTTTACTCCTGGGATAGTGAAGAGAGTTGAGCATCTGAGCCAGGAAGATAGAGGGAAACTCTGTGGAAAAGGAACACCAGACCCAGCTATGCTGTGGAGAGTGATGGGGGTGAGAAGGAACCAGGACCCACCAAGTAAGTACAGAAGCACTTACAGGGACAAAAAACAAAACAATACAAAACAAAAAAACAAACCCTGACTGTGAGCACTTACAGGAGGTTGGGTTTTGGTTTTGTTTCCAGCCTAGATAAGAGAACTGAATATTTAAGGCAGGAGGCACCTTCTCCCATACTCCAGAATTAGAGGTGATTACAAAAATTAAGCTATTCCTACAAAAAATGCAAAGGCAAAAGAGAAAGAACTCAACCAATGAAAATTATTATTGGAATAGAGAAGATGGGGATTTATCTTCAGAGGAGGATATTGAAGCAAAAAAAACCCTCAAATGGTCACCTGCCCAAAAAGAATTCACAGAAGAACTTAAAAAAGACTTTAAAAGTCATATGAGAGAGATGGAGGGAAAAAAAAAAACTTAAAAAAAAGAATAATCCAAGAAAAACAAGAAGATTATGAAAAAAAATCAACCAATTAGAAAAGCAGATCCAGAATCTTAAAGAAGAAAATGACACCTTGAAAATTGGAATTGGGCAAGATGAAGCCAGTGAAGTTATAAGAGATCAAGAAATAGTTAAACAAAATATGAAGAATGAAAAAAAATAGAATAGAAATTGAAACATCTTATAAGAACAAATCAACTGCTCTGGAGAACAGATGAAAAAGAGAAAACATAAGAATAATCTGGTTATCTGAAAGCTATGATTAAAAAAAAGACTTGATACAATAACACAAGAAATAATTAAAGAAAATTATCCTGAAGCATTAGAACCAGGGGTGTGGGGATAGAAATATAAAAAAGTCCATTGATCAGCACTTGAAAGAGATCTTATGAGGAGAACTTATAGGAATATTAGAGTGAAATTCTGAACCCTGCTGCTCAAGGATAAAATATTAAGAGCAACAAGAAGAAAGCAATTTAAATATGATGGTGCCACAGTTAGAATCACACAAAAACTTGCAAGGGAGACACTGAAAGAGCACAGGTCTTGGAACACTATAAATCAAAGAGCAAAAGAACTGGGGTTCTGGCTTAAAATATCATACCCAGCAAAATTAAGCATAATCTTGAATAAAAAAAATGGACATTTGATCAACTGTAAGACTTTCAGGACTTTGTTGAAAAAAAAAAACTGAACTAAATAGAAGATTTGACATAGAAGAGCCAAGAGAAAATAAGGTACATACCAAAGACTAATTACAAGGGGGCAGACCATTTACCTTTTATCTATGTAAAATGTAACATGTATGTCTAAGATGGTCATTAGTAATTGGGCAGTTAGTAAGAAAGATTGGGGTTGATCTGAGTGTGATATAACTTTAAAAAGTAAAATCATTTAGGAAAAGCTAAAAAGTAATTATTTTATACAAATGAGAAGCAAGAAGAATTGACACAGAAATTAGATAAGAGAGGAAGGCCGGTAGTTCTGTCAATCAACTTTCATTGAGAATGGGTTTAAGAGGAACAATACATACATAAATACACACACATGTATGAGTATAAAAATCTTCTATATTAAGAAGAAATAAAATGGTAAGGGGATGGGGGATAGGAGCTGATAAGGGAAGTATTTCTAGCAGGGAGGGTGTGAAATAGGTTAAAATGGGGTATAGAAGGGTGTTTAGATTAATGGGAATAGGATCCTTGAAGGGGGGGATAGGCTAAGTAATAGGAGGGCAAGGGCATTACATGTATCATCTTCCTATTTGGGAATAAAAATAGTTTAACTTTATTAAGTGTCTCATGATTTCTGTCTCATGTTTATTATTTATTCTCTCTTGAATCTTGTATTTCAAAGTCAAATTTTCTGTTCAGCTCTGGTCTTTTCATTGGGAATGTTTGAAAGCCTCCTATTTCATTAAATTTCTATTTTTCCCATGAAAGATTATACTTGGTTATTTGGATAGATTATTCTTAATTGTAATCATAACTTCTTTGCCTTCCAGATTTTAATACTCCAGGTCCTCCTTTCCTTTAGAGTGGTAGCTGCTAAATTTTGTGTGATTCTGACTGTGTCTCAAAAATATTTGAATGATTTCCTTCTGGCTGCTTGCAATTATTTCTCCTTGGCCTAGGAGCTATGGAATTTGGCTATAACATTCCTGGGAGTGTTCATTTTTTGATCTCTTTCAGGAAATTATGGGTTGTTTCCTTCTATTGTACCTTTTGGTTTTAGGTTATCAGGGCAGTTTTTCTTCACACTTTCTTGAAATATAATGTCTCTGGTATTTTTTGTTTTGATCGTTCCTTTCAGGTAGTCCAATAATGCTTAAATTACCTCTCCACAATCCATTTCAGTAATTTTTGATGATATATTTCATGTTTTCTTCTTCTTTTTTCTTCTTTTGATTTTGTTTGATTTTTTAATATGTGATGGGATCATTGGCTTTCACTTGCCCAATTCTGATTGTTAAGGAATTATTTTCTTCAGCTATCCTTTGCACTTCTTTTTTCACTTGGCTAATTCTTTTTTTTTTTAAGTGTTATTTTCTTCAATATGTTTTTGACTCTTCTATGATGTTATTCATTACCTTTTAATAATTTTCTTGAATTATTCTTATTTCTTTCCCTGATGTTTCCTCTATCATTCTTATTTGATTTTTAGTATCATTTTTAGCTCTTCCAGGAATTCTTATTGGACTTTTGTCCAATTCACATTTTTTTTTCTTTTGAAGCTTTGCTTGTGGCTGTTTTGATATTGTTGTCTTCTTCTGAATTTGTACTTTGAACTTCTTTTCAGAATAGTAGATTTAAATGTTCAATTTCTTTTTTTGTTGTTTGCTCATGTTTCCAGCTTATTTCTTGACTTTAAATTTATATTAGTCTCTATTCCCAGGGAAGAGAGAATGCTGTCCTAATTATCAGGCTTTTTTGCATTGCTGTTTTCTGAGCTAGTTCTTGGGGTTTGGGAATTTTCAATGCTTCCAAGGTTGTGCCATCCAGAAAGAGGTGTGATCCTTGCTTCTTCCTCCTCTCTAGCCCTTACCCATGAAGGGCTCCTGATCCCTTGCAGTTGCAAAAGATAATCCTCAGGGCTCCTTCTCCCCTGTGACTGTAAGCACTGCTCTCCACCCTCAACTGCATCCCAGAATCCTCAAATGCATCCTGTCCTGCTCCTAGTGGTAGCACAGAGGTCACCTGTAATCTCTTTCTGAGCCATTGTCAGTTCCCTTAGCCATCTTTGTCTTGAGAGCTTCTGGAGCTCCTGTTGATGTTACCATCTCCAAGACCCACGGTTAATGTTGCCACCATGTGGTCTCCTGTCCAGACCATAACCTGGTGTTACAATCCTCTGTTTCCTACCTCATGAGCAGTTTAAGCTGGAAAAATGTCTCATTCTGACCTTGGAATATGGAGAGAGCCCTGCTCCTTCCCCTAGTCTACCATCTTGATTCCATTCCCAGAGTCAAAGTTCTTTCTGATGTTTTCCTAGCTACGTGCTTCCTATCTGTGTAAGTGGTGGTAAGCTTGTCAACTATTCTCTCATGTAACTCAAATACTGGTCACAGATCTATAACTAAAGTCTGTAACTCCAATATTCTAAAGTGTAGATTAATGGACAGATGAGGGTTTTACCCCAAATCAACATATAGCATAAAATACTTTGGCATAATTCCTAGTGGCCTTGCTAAATCACATTAATTTAAAAGATCACCTGCTTACCTTTGAATCTTTTTTTCTGAAAATATTATTAGCATTTTTAATCTATCAATCCACCAACAAGTTTTTTTTTAAATACTGACTATGTGCCAGATAAAGAACTTAGCATTTGGGAAACACATTTAAAGTTAAGAAAGTGCCTACCATTCTACTGCTTAAGAGAATGTCAGTGAAGTATTCTGGCTAGGTATCCCTCTGGGCCCATAATAAGGCAGAGTTCTAGATTTTTGAATTCTATTAGCATTTCATGGAGTTGATTACTCCCAGAAACCTGAACTTGATTGGAAAGAATTCTGACATGGAAGTCATACACTGAGAAGAACATCTCTCATGCCTCAAGAAATTTATAACCCTGGCATTTTGTGTCATTTGAACTCATCTCTGCACAGGGAAGCTCATCATCTTTCTCCAGTGTTATTGTCTTTGTAAGTAAATATCCAGCCTCAGACACTAAGTAGCTGTGAGATCATGGACAAGTCAATTAATTTTGTTTGCCTCAGATCCTCAACTATAAAGTGAACTGGAGAAGGAAATGACAAACTACTCCAGTATCTTTGCCAAGAAATCCCCAAATAAGGTCACAAAGAGTTGAGCATGACTGGAAAATGACTGAACAACAAATAAACTTAAATCAATTTGTTGCTTTTCATAATAGAAGTTAATTTACTTTTTTAAAAATAATTCACTTATTTTTAGATTTCAACATTCACTTCCATAAGATGTTGAGTTTTACATTTTCTCTCCCTCCCTCTCCTCCTCTCTCCCCAAGATGGGATATAATCTGATATAGGCTCTATTTACACCTTCATATTAAGCATATTTTTACATTAGTTATGACATATAGAAGAATTAGAAATCATGGGAGAAACCATGAGAAAGAAATAAGAAATATTAAAACAAAACAACAAAAGAAAAGGAGAGCAAATTGAATGCTTCCATATGCATTCAGAATCCATGGTTCTTTTTCTGGATGTGGATAGCATTTTCTATCATGAGACTTTTAGAGTAGTCTTAGATCCTTGCATTGCTGAGAAGAGCTAAGTCTATCAAAGTCAGTCATCACACAGTGTGGCTATTACTATTTACAATGTTCTCCTGGTTCTGCTCATTTCACTCAGCATTAGTTCACATAAGTCCCTTGTAGGGATGTAAACAATTTGCTCTTATTAATAATATGCTGTTTTTTCTTTATTGTTAACCTTTTTATGTCTCTTTTGAGTCTAGTATTTGAAGATCAAATTTTCTGTTGAGCTCTGTACTTTACTTCAGAAAGATATGGAAGTCCCCTATTTTGTTGAATGTCCATCTCCTCCCCTGAAAGATTATGCTCGATTTCTCTCGGTTGTAATCCAAGCTCCTTTGCCTTATGGAATATCATACTCCATGCCCTATGGTCTCTTAATGTAGAAGCTGTAAAGTCCTGCCTAATCCTGAATCTGGTTCCATGATATTTAAATTGTTTCTTTCTGGCTGTTTGTATTATTTTCTCTTTGACCTGGTAATTTTGGAATTTGGCTACAATATTTCTTGGCATTTTCAATTTGGGATCTTTTTTCAGGAGGTAATCAGTGGATTCTTTCAATGACTATTTTACCCTCTGGTTCTAGTATCTCAGGGCAGTTTTTCTTGATGATTTCTTGAAAGATGCTGAAAGATGCTCTTTTTTCATCATGGTTTTCAGGTAAATCAATAATTTTTTAAATTGTCTCTCTTGGATCTATTTTTCAGGTGAGTTGTTTTGCCAATGAGGTATTTTACAGTTTCTTCTTTTTTTCCATTTTTTTTTCTGTTTGACTTATTCTTGATCTCTTGTAGAGTCATTACCTTCATTAGCTTGACCAATTCTAATTTTTAACAATTTTTTTTCTTCTTTTAGATTTTGTGCCTCCTTTTCCATTTGGCCAATTCTGCTTTTTAAGGAGTTCTTTTCTTCAGTGTACATTTTCCCCCTATTTGTCCAATTGTATTTTTAAGGACTTGTTTTCTACAATTATTTTTTATCCTTCCTTTTCCAAACTATTGACTTTCTATTGCATCCCTCTCATTTCTTTTCCCAACTTTTCTTCAACTTCTCCTATTTGACTTTTAAAATCCTTCTTGAGCTCTTCCAAGAAGGTTTTTTGGGTTGGAGACCAGTTTATATTCCCCTTTGACATTTTGGATGTGGGCATGTTGATATTATTGTCATCTTCTGAATTTGTACCTCGATCTTCCCTGTCTCCATAATAAGGATCTATGGTCATTGTCCATTTCTGCTTTTTGCTCATGGTGTTTGTATATTTCCAGACAAACAAACAAACAAACAAACAAATAAACAAAAAAAAAAAAACTTGAACTCTCCTTCTGGAGTGCAGGGGATATTGATGTAAGCTTCTTATGCTGGGAGCCCCAGACCTGGTTCCTGACTTTGTGTGCTGGTGCCTCAGATACTGGAAGTTGGAGTCTGTAGGATTCTGGCACCTTACCTGGTGCTGGGCTGGGGTCAGCAACACTGGAGCTCTCTACATGGAGGTTGGGATTCTAGTCCCTGGGGAATGCCTGCTCACCCAGGCCTTGCACTTCTTTCTTTGGCTCCTGCTCACCCAAGCCTTGCACAGGGATGTTTTCCTGCTGGAGGATGTCTGTCACCTTGGAACTTTGCATCCTGGAGTTGTGCTTTCTGGAATTATGCTGAAGTCCTGGGAGACTTGGCTGCTAGAGAAGGCTGTTGAATGTGGTGGTTTCCAAGCTGGTGTCTACTGGTTCTCTTGCTTGTACTGAAATATTCAGGGGATTCTGGTGTTGGTGCTTGCCTGCTCCATTACCCTGGGGCTCAGTATCTACCCTCAGTATTCTGAGGTGGGGATTGCCACTGGCTTGCTGGGATGCATCCTATCCTATACTGCTCCCCTTTCCTGTTAATCTCCCAACCTTTCTGGGCTACATGACTTATTCCTGGCTCAGTTGTTCCAGGGTTTTTCCTGGGGCAATATTTTTTGAGTTTTCAGAGGTCAATAAGGGAGGATGAGAGCAACTTATTTCTTACTCTGTCATCTTTGCTCCTTGAAGTGGAAGTCCTAATTTACTCTTGATCATCCATAGCTGAAAACAAGATATGTTCACACATTTTCAGAACCTTTCAATGACAACTCTCTCTGCTGCCAAGAACTCTAACTTGTGGACAAAGTAGTAGGTTTCATTATTGACAAATGAAATAAGCTATGGGTGGACCTCACTCTCTTAGGTTATACTATTTGACGATCTAAGTTGCCATCAGTATATAACACTGTAAGAAAGTATATGTAGTTTGTACCCTTTACATTAGTATACTTTGAGACAAACCCCCATTTACCCTACCCTAGCTCTGTGTTTTGATCAAACTGATCAGTTCTGTATAGCATGGAGCCTATTGCTCCTGCTGCTGAAACTAATAGTTTCACAACTAACAGATCATCATTCAAAATTGCCTTAAGCATTTGGACCTGCCTGGTGTGGTCTAAATTTCAATTATTAGTCTCCTTTTATCTCTAATCTCTATAGAACTTTCTTAATCCTTTATATATTGAGAGGCTTAAATCTTATCAAACATTTTTAAGAATTACTGATGCAGATTCTCTGTATTGTACTTAATGATGAAACTGCTTTCCAATTTCTTTAGGAATCAAGTATGGTTACTTGTCTTTGTCATTCCATCTTTAATGTCTACATAATGTCACCTTTAGGTCCCTGGGGCTCTCTAATAACCTCTCCCCCTACCTCTGCTCCTGTGGTAGACATATTACACTGTTGTAACATTTCCATTTACTCCTCAAGTAGTTGGATTATGCCTCCAAAAATAATTGTAGTAGTTCATGTTTTGTAACCTCAGGCTGTATTGCTTGCCACAAATTAATTTTGTAGGGTTCTGATGATGTTGCTGTCCCTGGCCCATCATTATTTACTGATTATGGACTTGTGGGCTGCAATTTTAAGAGCCCCAGGGATGGGTTTTCCCATACTTACTAGATATCAAGTTTTCTAGAAAGTCTATTAACCTCAATGGCTCTATTTCTTTATCTATAAAATGGAGATACTAATTACTGTATTACTTATCTCAAAGGCTGGATATGAGGCTCACATAAAATAATGTATATGAAGTGTTCTATAAACCATAAAGCCCCATATAATGTCAAATAGTATTATTTTAGCCTTTGTCAGCTGAAAAGGTTCTCTTAGGTCCATTCAAGCTGTAAGATTCTATGAAACTCTATATTTGACATGAGAAAATTATATATATTTTTCCTGTTATGTCCTAACACCATGAGACACATTTATCTATATTTTACTATATCTTCATTCAGTTTAAATGCACCTAGAAGATGCAAAAAAAGCATGCATGATAAATTCTAGTCTGACATCTGCTCAACAATTTGAAGTCCATTACCTGTGGTGATAATTGTAAATGTGGGATGCTGACATTCCTACATTGGTTTTATTGTTAACATTATCATAAGCAGTCTGCTGGGTCTATTATCTGGTTGGGAGCATTTTTGAGTTATTTTGAAATGTGGATTTATAGTGCCAGGCCTTATTTATTTGATGTGCATTGAAAGAAATATATTTAGTTTTTTATACCAACAATTTGAATTTATGATATGTTTCTGGAGAAAACAGCTGGGTGATCAATTGAACAATATGTTTTCCTGACCTCTATTGAACCTCGTGTCAGAGAACAATGGCAGGCTGTAGTGCAATGCCATTTGATTTTCCATAAATTTTTATTGTATAATGTGTTGCTTACTGTTTGGAGAAACATCTATGTGGAGAAAATAGCTTTAGTTTTTGGGAGATGGGCCTCTTTCTGTAGAAGCAAAAGTATAGCTGAACATTCTATGTGCTGCAACCTTGAGACTCAAATTTTTCCATGAAATGTAAGATATTTCAAAAAGTATAGACCTTATTCTCACCCTTAAAAAGAAAAGTCTTACTCTAAACCAGATATTTGGATTCATACCCTCAGATCATCATGTCAGCAGTGGTCAGAGTTAATTAATGAGAAATCATAGAATGACAGGAAGGAGATAATTAAGTGAGTGGCTTTTTAACTGACATATCTCAAAGGGTAAAAAATGTTGTTGTAGTAGAGTCAGACTAAGCTTCAGAAAATTAGTTCAAGATCATCTAGAGTGCTGAAGATAATACTCAGACATTCCATAGCTCTTTTTGTATTCAGAGAGTGTCTCTTGTTAGCAATATATACCAGAAATTCTGAATTTTTTTTCAATTCACTACATTCCTGATGCATATGCTTAGGTGATGGATAGCAAAGGTAAGACTCTCTGGGTTTTACTAAGGACCACCCTTGCCAGCTCTTCTTTGGAATTCATACACAAAAATAGTTGTGCATTACTGTTGTAATTCTCCTTGATGAAATAATTGATTATTTCTATGATTTGTCATTTGACCCACTACTTCTTTAGGATCATATTATTTAGTTTCTAATTTACTTTCAACCTATGCTTCTATGACCCATTACTAAATGTTACTTTTATTGCATTGTGATATGAAAAGGATACATTTAATATTTCTACTTTTCTGTATTTACTTGTGAGTTTTTATGTCCTAATACATGGTCAATTTTTTGAAGGTGTCATGTGCAGCTGAGGCAAAGGTGTATCCTTTCCATTCCTATTCAATTTTCTCCAGAGGCTAACATATCCAATTTTTCTAAGATTTTATTCATCTCCTTAATTAATTTATTATTTGTTTTATCAATAGATTTATCCAGTTCTGATAGGGGAAGATTGAAATCCCCAACTGGTATAGTTTTACTATTTCCTCTTACAATTCATTTAACTTCCTTTAAGAATCTGGATGCTATGTCAATTGTTGCATATATTTTTAATATTTTGATTACTTCAGTATCTGTGGTTCCTTTTAGCAAGATGTAGTTTCTGTCCTTTTCCTTCTAATTAAGCATACTTTTGCTTCTGTTTTGTCTGAAATCATTATTGCTACCTCTGTTTCTTTTTTTTTTACTTCAGCTGAAGCACAATAGAATCTATTCCAATCCTTTATTTTAACTCTCTGTGTGTCTATGTTTCAAGTATATTTCTTGAAAAAATATTCTTGGATTCTGGTTTCTAATACATTCTGCCATCTGCTTCCCTTTTATGAATAAGTTCATCCCATTCACATATACTATTATGATTATCAACTGTACATTTTTCTATATTATATTCTTTTTGTTTATCCTTCTCTATTGATTTTTATACTCTCCCTCCTCTGAAGTCTATTTTGCTTCTGACCATTGACTTATTTTATCTGCCCCCTTGTTTGTTTTCTCTTCTCCCCTTTTCCTCCTACTTCTCTCATGGGCAAGATAGATTTCTATTGCTAATTGAGTAGATAGATAAATATAGATATAGATAGATAATAATACCTATTTCTCAAGGTTGTTGTGAAGATCAAATGAGATATTGGTAAAGTTCTTAGCACAGTGCCTGGCATATGGTAGGTTTTTTTTAAAAATACTTGCTATTATCTTTATCATCATCATCTTCTAGATGATTACATAAATACCTAGACAATATTTAACAATTGATATGAAGTGATGATTTTTATTAAATATTAATAAGAAGTCATATCAATTAATAATGTAGTAGATTTTGAGTTAGATGATCCAATTTTGATTTTTTGGATCTGGTTTCTTATTTAACACACACACACACACAATACATATACACACAGATATGCATCTATACATTAACACATAACAAAATAGTTTTCCCAGAAATAAAGGCAAATCTAAACACTTGGAGTACTATTAATTGCTCTTGGGTTGCCTGAGCTGACATAACAAAAATGACAATTCTACCTAAGTTAACTTACTTATTCAGTGCATTACTAATCAAACTACCAAAGAATTATTTCATAGAACTAGAAAAAATAATAATAAAATTCATCTGGAAGAACGAAAGGTCAACAATATCAAGGGAATCAATAAAAAAAAGTAAAGGAAGGGAGCCTTGTCTTTTCATATATCAATCTGTCTTACAAAGTGGTAATCATGAAAAAAGGGTGAAAAATGAGTGGTGTATCACTGGAATAGATTAAGTATATAATACAAACTAGCAAATGACCATATTAATTTACTATTTGATAAACTTAAAGATCCAGATTTTTGGGCTAAGAATTCACAATTTTACAAAAAAATACCAAGATAAATTAAAAAGTAGTTTGATAGAAACCAGGAATAGATGAACATCTCACACCATATATGAAGATAAGGTCAAAATGGAAAACTGATTTAGACAAAAAGGGTAATATCATAAGTAAAGTAGAGGGAAACAGAAAAAGTACTTGTCAGATCCATGGATAAGGGAAGAGTTTATACAAAATAAGATAGTGAGAGCATCATAGGATGTAAAATGAATAATTTTAATTACATGAAATCAAATAGTATTTGTACTATTAAATGAAGAACCCAAGCTTAAAAAGGGACCTTAAGTGAAACAGAGTCCAATCACAGTTTACAAAAAAAAAAATTTTGTGTGAGAACACCTTTCAATGGAGACACACACACACACACACACACACACACACACACACAGAGAGAGAGAGAGAGAGAGAGAGAGAGAGAGAGAGAGAGAGAGAGAGAGATCTCATCTGCCCAACGTGTGTGTAGAAAAGGGCAAGATGTTGAGGCTTTCAGGAATTAACGGTTAAAGAAGACATCTGTAGACACAATAAGCCAGGGAACAGGATGTTTAAAAAGTACTGAACAAGGTCTCAAGCCTTCAGTTGTTGCTCAAGGTTAAACTTGAGCTGGGAAAAGCTAGTTCTGTGGTTTCTGGCAGCTACATAGTTTCATAGAACTAGAAAAAATAATAGTAAAATTCATCTGGAAGGCCATAAGGGTCTAGCAGCTTACCTGTTGCTAATCTGGGGTCTTAGTACAGGTGTCTGGCATGTAGTGATGCTGGTGGGGTGCTACCATTCACTTGCAAAGGAACACTGCTATGTCAAGCAGCTGTCAGCCTCCATTGTCCTGTTCCACTGTGAATAAGAGGAGTTCTAAAATATGGTATAGTAATTGCAGCACCCATGTGTGCAGTAAAAATAAAACTAATGAAGCCAAAATTAGAAGGAAAACAGGAAACTGGGACAAATTTTTAAAAAAAAGTATCTCTGATAAAGGCCTCATTTTTAAAAAATACAGGAAACTGAGCCAAATTCATAAAAAAAGAGCCATTCCCTAGTTGATAAATTTTCAAAAAATATGAACATGCCATTTTCAGAAAAAGAAATTAAAGCTATCAATAAAATAGTCAAATAAAAAATGCTCTAAATCACTGCTGACTAGAGAAATGTAAAATAAAACAACTCTGATATACCTCCTTACACCTGTTAGATTGGCTAACATGACAGAAAATGAAAATGACAAATGCTGAAGGGAATGTTGAAAAAAGTGGGATACTAATGTACTGTTTGTGGAGTTGTAAACTAGTCAAGCCATTCTGGAGAACAATTTGGAACTATGCCCAAAGAGCACTCTGTAACATCAAAGAATTGAAAATTAAAGGGATATGCATCAATTATGGCATAACTGAACAAGTTGTAGTGTATTATTGTGATGAAATACTATTGTGCTTTAAGAAATGGTGAGCAAGATGGTTTCAGAACAACTTAGGAAGACATATGAAACCATGCAAAGTGAAGTGAGCAGAACTAGGAGAATATTGTACATAGCAACAACAATATCATAAGGATGATTAACTGTAAAAGACTTAGCTACTTTGAGTAAGACTATAACCCAACAATTCTAAAAGATCCATTATGAAAAATGCTAGAGAGAGAACAGATGAATTATGAATGCAGTTTGAAGTATGCTTTTCTTTATTCTTTTTATTATTTTATTTTGTTTGTTTTTCTTTTGCAACACAGTTAATATAGAAGTATGTTTTGCACAACTTCACGTGTAACTTCCAGGAGCCAAGATGGTGGATTAAGCAGTATATTGCTGTAATTATTCAATAGTCACCTCCAAACAACCATAAAACAGACACCCAAAACAAATTCTGGAACAGCAAAACCAGCAAAAATAAGGGGAAAAACAATTTTTTAGCTCAAGAAACTTGGAGGATTGTCAGAAAAGTTCTATCTCACTTGGATAAAAGGGGAGCAAGCAGTCTAGAACAGGAAGTAGACCAGCTAGCCAGCAGCAGTGCCCACCTCAGCAAAGCAGCAGGAGATACTGGGTCCTAGTGTGATGGAGCAGTCAAACACCAACATCAGGACCTTCCAGGTGCCTCAACATAGCCAGGAGAGCAGGCAAACTCCAGCTATGAGAACCATCAAGTGCTTCAGCATTAGCCCTGTTCAAAAAGATAGCCATAAACTGCCAGATCTCCACATGAATCAGTATAGTCCTGAGGAAAAACAGAAGCACCTCACCAGCATCAGCACATGCCAGACACCTGTACTAGGACCCCAGATTAAGAATAGGTAAGATGCTAGACCCCTATGGCCTCTAGCAGCACCAGCCACAGCCCTCTCCAACTCCTCAGAACAGTACCAAGCATGAGGGTCCACCATGGGTCTCAAGGAAACATCAGTGTAGCACCATGTAAACAACCAGGGCCTGTAGGCTCCAGCACAAGAAGCCAGAGACAGAGATCCTTCTACCCCAGGAGCAGAACTCAAATTTAAAAGAAAGGAAAAAGTGAAAAAAATGAGCAAAAAACAATAGAAAAGGATCTGACACTGCAAAGTTATTATGGTGACAGGAAAGATCAAGACACAAACTCAGAGGAGGACAACAATGTCAAAACACCTATGGGCAAAGAAAAACAGGAAGGCCAGAAAGAACTCAAGAAAGAACTCAAAAAGGAGGTTAAAACTTATACGAAAAAAAACAAAAAAAACTTATATGAGAGGTAGAAGAAAAATTGGAAAAAGACATGGAAGTGATGCAAGATAATTATGAAAAAACGAGTCAACAGCTTGGGAAAAGAAAACAATTCCTTAAAAAGTAGAATTGGATAAATGGAAAAGACAATACAAAAATCCACTGAAAAAGCCAACTCCTTAAAAAGTACAACTGGCCAAATGAAAAAGGAAGTGCAAAGACTAACAGAGGAAAACAATTCCTTAAAAGCTATAATTGGGCTAGTAGAAGCAAATGAATCTATGAGACATTAAGAATCAATCAAATAAATTAAAAAAAGAAAAAGAAGAAGAAAATATAAAATAACTCATTGGAAAAACAACTGACCTGTAAAATAGGTTCAAGAAAGACAATATCAGAATGATTGGACTAATTGAAAACCATAATTGAAAGGAAGACCTGGATAGCATCTTTCACAAAATTATCAAGGAAAACTGCCCTGATGTCCTGGAACCAGAGGGCAAAATAAGCATTGAAAGAATCCACAAATCACCTCAGGAAAGAGATCCCAAAATAAAAACCCCAAGGAACATTATAGCCAAATTTCAAAACCATTAGGTCAAGGAAAAAATACTGAGAATACTGAAGAAAAACTTCAAATATTGGAAGGCCACAATTGGGACTACATAGGACTTAGCAGCTACAATATTAAAGGAATGAAAGTCATGGAAGATAATGCTCCAGAAGCAAAAAAGCTAGGACTACAACCATGAATCACTTTCCCAGTGAAATTAAGTATAATTTTCAATGAAAAAAATGGTCCTTCAATGAAATAGAATGATTTCAAGCTTTTGTGAGGAGACTAGACAAAATATTGATCTACCATATGAAAAACAAACAGAAACCTAAAAAAGAAAAAAAAAAGGAAAGTAATACATAAGGGATTCAGTGGAACTGACTGGTTTACATCCCTACCAATAATAGTACAGCTAGAAGGTAGAAAGTAAGGGTATAGACAGAAGGTATGGGTGTAAGGTGAATTTAAGGGAATGACATTAAAAGTAAGGGATGAGAAAGAGTAGTACAATGCAGAAGGAAGGGACAGGTAGATTGGGCTAAATTATTTCATATGAAGAGGTGTGAAAAACCTTTTACTATAGAGGGAAAGATGGAAGGGTGGGTGATGGGCATCACTTGAACCTTACTCTTATCAGCATTGGCTCAAAGAAGGAATAACATACACAATCAGTTAAATATAAAAATCTATCTGGCTGGACAGAAAAGTAGCAGGAAGGAGATTTTGTAAAGGGTGGGGGTGGGACTGAAAGAAGAGAGAGCATACTGCAGTAGGTGGTAGACAGAAGCAAAACACTGTGGAGGGGAGAGGGAGAAAACAAACAGGAGGAAAAACAGGATTGAGGAAAATACATAGTTAGTAATCATAACTGTGAATGTGAATAGGATGGATTAGCCCATAAAATGGAAGTGGGTAGCAGAGTGAATCAAAAATCAGAATCCTACAATATATTGTTTACAAGAAATACTTGAAGCAGAGAGACACACCACATAGAGTAATGGTAATGGGCCAGAGAAAAATCTGTTATGCTTCAGCTGAAGTAAAAAAAAAAAGAAAAAGAAAGCAGGGTAACAATCGATCTCAGGCAAAACAAAAACAAAAACAAAAGACCTAATTAAAAGACATAAGGAAGGAAATGACATCTTGCTAAATGTTAAAATATGCAATAAGGTAATATCAATGCTAAACATATTTGCATTAAATGGTATACCATCCAGATTCTTAAAGAAGTTAAGTGGGATATAGGAAGAAATTGACAGCAAAACTATAGTAGGGGGAACCTCAAGTGTCCTGTATCAGAAATTGATAAATCCAACCAAAAAATAAACAAGAAATAAACTAAGGAGGTGAATAGAATATTAGAAAAGTTATATATGAGAGAAATTTGGGGAAAACTGAATGGACATAGTAAGGAATATACTTTTATCTCAACATCACCTGGTACCTACACAAAAATTGACCATGTATTAGGCTATAAAACCTCAAAATTAAATGTAGAAAGGCAGAAATATTAAATGTATCCTTTTTACATCATGATGAAACTAAAATTACATTTAACAAAGGGCAGTGGAAAGATAGATTAAAATTAATTGGAAACTAAATAATCTAATCCTAAAGAGTAAGTGGGTCAAAGAACAAATGATAGAAACAATCATTAATTTCCTTCAAGAAAATGACAATAATGAGACAACATGCCAAATTTTATTGGATGCAGCCAAAGGAGTGTGTAAGGAAAATGTATTTCTCTAAATTCTTACATTAACAAAATAGAGAAACAGATGAATGATTTGAACACATAATTTTTAAAAAAGATAGAAAAAGGACAAATTAAAAATCCCCAATTGATCACCAAATTGGAAATCCTAAAAGCCGAAGGGGAGATTAATAACATTGAGTGTAAGAAAGCTATTGAGCTAATGAATAAAACTAGGAGTTGGTTGTATTAAAAAAAAGCCTGTAAAATAGATAAGCCATTGGTTAATTTAATTTAAAAAGAAAAACAAGAAGAAGAAAACCAAGTATCAGGTATCAAAAATGAAAAGGTTAAAATCACCACCAATGAAGAAGGAGTTAAAGCTCTCATTAGGAAATATTTTACCCAATTGTATATCAATAAGTCTGACAATCTTAGCAAAACTAATGAATATTTATGAAAATATACATTTTCTAGATTAACAGATCAGAAAATAGAATGCTTAAATAATCCCATCTTAGAAAAAGAATTTGAACAAGCCATTAATGAACCCCCTAAGAAAAGAAGCCCAGGGTCAGATGAGTTCACAAGTGAATTCAACCAGGCATTTAAAGAACAATTAATTCCAATACTATATAAACTACTTAGAAAAAATAGGCAAAGGAGTCCTACAAAGCTCCTTTTATGACACAAATATGGTGATGATACCTAAAACAGGAAGACCTAAAACAGAGAAAAAAATTTGGAAACCAATTTCCCTAATGTATTGATGTAAAATTTTTGAACAAGATACTAGCAAGGTGGTTATAGTAATATATTACAAGAATTATATACTATGACCAGGTGGGATTTATGCCAGGAAAACAGGGTTCATGAAAAATTAGGAAAATTATCAACATAATTGCCCATATCAAAAATAAAACCAACAGAAATCATATGATTATATCAATAGATGCTGAACACTTGTTTTTTTGACAGTACACATTCTTATTAAAAACAATAGAGTGCATAGGAATAAGTGGAATTTTCCTTAAAATGATAAGTAGTATCTATCTAAAACAATCATCAAACATTGATGGTAAAGAGGAAAAAGTAGAAACATTTCCAATAAGATAAAGGATGAAACAAGGATGTCCTTCATCACCACTGTTATTCAATTTTGTACTAGATATGTTAGCTTTAGCAATAAGAGATGAAAAAAAATTGAAGGCATTAGAATAAGCAATGAAGAAACAAAGCTACCGCTCTTTGCATATGATGTGATGGTATACTTAGAGAATCCTAGAGAATCAACTAAAAAAAAACTACTTGAAATAATTAACAACTTTAGAAAAGTTGCAGAATATAAAATAAACCCACACAAATCATCAGCATTTCTATATATTACTAACAAAGGCCAGCAGCAATAGATAGAAAGAGAAATTCTATTTAAAATAATTACAGGCAACATAAAATACTTAGGAGTCTACCTAACAAGACAAATCCAGGAACTATATGAACACAATCACAAAACACTTTTCACATGAATAAAGTCAAACCTAAACAGTTGGAAAAATATAATAAAAGTGACAGTTTTACCTAAAGTACTATACTTATTCAGTTACATATCATCAAACTACCAAAAATTGTTTTATAGAGCTAGAAACAATAGCAACAAAATTAATCTGGAAAAGTAAAAGGTCAAGAATATCAAGGGAATTAATGAAAAAATACAAAAGAAAGTGGTCTAGCAATACTAGATCTGAAACTATATTATAAAGCAATAATGATTAATACTGTCTGATACTGGCTGAGGAATAGAATGATGAATCAATGGAATAGATTAGGTACACACAACACATTAGTCAATGCCCAAAGTAACCTAGTTTTTGATAAACCTGGACTATAGCTTTTAGGATAGGAACTTACTATTGACAAAAACAACTGGGAAAACTGGAAAACAATAGGCCACAAATTAGGTACAGACCAATATCTCACACCATGTACCAAGATAAGGTCAAAATGCATGCATGATTTGGACTTTATGGGTGATACCATCAGCAAGTTAGAAGAAGAAGGAATAATCCACATATCAGATCTATGGGGAAGGAAGAAATTCATGACCAAACAAGAGATAGAGAGCATTACAAAATGTAAAATAGATAATTTTGATTATAGTAAACTAAAAAGCTGTGTACATACAAAACCAACACAACCAAGATTTAAAGGAAAGTCAAAAGCTGGGAAATATCTTTGCAGCATGTGTCTCTGATAAAAGTCTCATTTCTCAAATATATAGAGAACTGAGTCAAAGAATACAAGCCATTCCCCAATAGATAAATGGTTAAAGTATATGAAGAGGCAATTTTCCAATGAAGAAAACAAAGCTGCCTATAGGCATATGAAGAAGTGTTCTAAATCACTTTTGATTAGAGAAATGTAAATCAAAATGACTCTGAGGTATGACGTCACACGTATCGGATTGGCAAACATGACAAAACAGGATAATGAGAAATGTTGGAGAAAATGCAGGAAAATTAGAACACATGCATTGTTGGTGGAGTTGTGGACTGATCCAAGAGCAATTCAGAACTACGCCCAAAGGGCTTTAAAATCATGCATACTCTTTGACCCAGCAATACCACTACTGAGTTTGTATCCCAAAGAGATCATAAAAATTAAGGAGTGGCTGAACAAGCTGTGGTATATGAATGAAATGGAATACTATTGTGTAAAAAGAAATTATGAATAGGTAGATTTCAGAAAAACCTGGAAAGATTTGTATAAGCTGATGCTAAGTGAAATGAGCAGAACCAGGAAAATGTTGTACATAGTATCAGTAACACTGTGTGATGATCAACTATGAATGACTCAGCTCTTCTCAGCATCACAATTATCCAAAATATGTGCAAAGGACTTGGAAGGAAAATGTTATCCACATCCAGATAAAGAACTGTTGGAATCTTAGTATAGATTGAAGTACACTTTTTTCACTTACTTTGCTCTTTTGGTTTGTTTTGTTTTTCCTTTTGATCTGTTTCTTCTTTCACAACTGTGGCTAATATGAAAATATGTTTTACATGATAACATATGTATATAACCTATTTCAAATTGCCTATCATTTTAGGAGGAGAGTAAGGGAGGGAGGGACAGAGGAAAATAAAGTGAAATTCAAAATCTTCTAAAAATGAATGCTAAAGATTGTCTAGACATATAAGGGGGGATATTAAATGCTACCGAAAGCTACTGAGAATATTGTAACCAAAATGCAGAATTTCTGGGTCAAAGAAAAATAATGTAAATAGCCAGAAACAAAGAATTCAAATATTGAGACACTAAAGTAAGATTTACACATGCACTATCATTAAGGAGCTTAGAACATGATATTCTAGTAGGCAAAGGGCATAAGCTTATAGCCAATCACAATTTACACAGAAAAACTGAGAATAATCCAATAGGAAGAAAAACAGTCTTTTAATGAAATGTGGGACTTCAAATTATTCTGAATGAAAAGTAGAGAGATGTGCAGTATCTTTGAATTTCAAACACAGGAATTAGGAGAAACAAAAAAAGAATCACAGAATGATAAAAGACTAAGCAAAGATAAACTGCTTTCTTTCTAATATGGGAAGATGATACATGTGTCCCCTATGAAACTTATTATCATTAGTGGTCATACCAAGAATCTAATCAGACAGTCCTGAGATTGGCTCTTTTATATCCTAATGATTCTAAGAGAAAAATGGAAAGAGAGGGGAAAAGAAACGTTCTAGGGGGAAGTGGAAGGAAAAGAGAATTTTGGGGAAATTATCTCACATTATCATGGTGTGCAAGCATATGTCTATACAAACAAGAAGGAGGGTGTAGGTAAATAGCTGACACTCAAAACCCACACTTAAGGGTCAAAGGAGGGAAGCATACACACACACACACACACACACAGATTTTGGTAAAGAAATACATTTCCCTCATCAAGGAAAAAGGACAAAAAGGAAATAAAGGTTATGGGAGTGATTAACATACACACACATGTGATTGAACAACTCATACACATAGAATACATACTCATAAACATAAACATATGTATGTGCAAACAAAAATGAACGTTAAAAATTGTCCTGATGTGTAATTGGAAAAAATAAAATACTATTAAAATAACTTCACATGTATAATTGATATCAAATGTTTTGCCTTCTCAAAGAGAGGAAAGAGCAGGATGGAGTAGAATTTGGAACTCAAAATGAAAAAAAAATTCTTAAAATTTTTGCAGGTAATTCAGAAATATTTAATGAAATGACTAAAATAATTTGTAAAATATCATTTAAGCCCTCATTGCATTAAAGAAATGCTTTTATCATTCCCTGATTATTTTTTATATCAAATTCTACTATAGCTTTTCCAATTTCTTATACATGTCTATGCCACTACCCCTTCTCTCTCTTTGAGAAATCAAGGACATTCACCTGGTTTCCCTATTCTCACCTTCTCATTTCACTTTCTGGTATTATTTCCAGCAACTATCTCCTTTTGTCCATCCTCAGATGAGGTGTCTTTCTCACTGAGGCCAATTCATCTATCTATCTATCTGTCTATCTATCTATGTACTCTTTATTTCCTCCCCAGTGAATTGCTTCCACTATAATTTTCCCTCTCTATATTTTCCACCTGTTGATAAATTGATCCATTTTTTATTGTTTCTGAATACCACCCCAGAAAAATTCCTCATTTTAAAAAATGTCCTTCCTATAAGCTATAATATTATATTCCTCCTCCTTTTCACAGTTAAAATCTAAAAGAGCTAAAAAATTTTTAAAAAAATCTAAAAGAGCTGTTTCCTCTATGATACCACCTCTTTTCTCATTCTTATATAAACTTTTTATAATCTGGTTTTTAGCCATTCAACTGAAATCTCTCTCTCTAAAGTTGCCAATGATTTTATAATTTTTACTATTTAATCTTGGCTTAATAATTTTGATGTCTTTTAACCAATAAATTAGTGACTATTTTGTTTTTAGATTATATACCGATGTTGACTTTATATTAACTTTATATTACCAAGCATGTGTTATTATTATAGGGAAATTCTCATTGGAGTTATGGTAAGTTGATAATAGTTGTATGTATATCTTTTTTTTAGCATAAGTTGACTAAAGTAAAAATATTTTATGTGTTTTGCATATAATTCTATGGGCACATATTTTCTATCGTGTTAGAATAAAAGTTAGAATTCTTCCAGAAAGAGACTCTTTCACATGTCTCTTTTCATATTTAGTGCTTAGCAATATGCTTGGCTCATAACAAATGCTTAATAAATACAATTAGATTGATTGATTTTTTATCATCTATTTGCCAATCTCTCTGTCTCTGTCTTTCTCTCTCTGTTTCTCTCTCTCTGTCTTTCTCTCTCTCTCTCCCCCCTACCCCTCTTTCCCTCCCTCCCTTCCTCCCTCTCTTCATCCCTCCCTCTCCATCTGCCTCAGTTTTAATGAAGGTTATCCAGTGGACCATGCTCAGAATTGCCCCTCCTAGTTCCAACAGAGATTGTGCTCTGACTCAGCACTTGACTGATTGTGGATTCCCTGACCATGTGTGTGACTTAGGATTGAAGGTCATGATAAAGAAGAGAAAACTTCTGATTAGTGGTCTTGCTTTAACTCTCCATTTGGCAAACCATGTTTTCTGTCACTGAAATTCCCATGAGAAGGTGGTGGTTCAGTTGTGTTATTTCCCTATCCCCTACCCAAGGGTTGTGCTATGTTCTAGGGATACAAAAGTGGCCCCCTCAAACAGCTTAAAATTTAATGGGGGAGACAACATGCAAGCAAATACATACAAAGCATGGTATATATAGGAATATTAGGAAATAATTAAAAGAGGAAAAGCACTGGAATCAAGAAGGATTAGAGAAGGCTTCCTATAGAAGGTTAGATTTTAATAGGAAACCAGGGAGGTCAGTAGTCACCGAAGAAGGAGTAGAGCATTCCAGGCATGGAGGACAACCAGAGAAAATGCCCAGAGCCAAGAGATGGAATATCTTGTTTGTGGAAGAGCTAAGAGGTCAGTGTGACTGGATCAAAGAATACATGTTGGAGAATAAAGTGTAAGAAGACTAGAAAGGTAGGAGGGGCTAGACTATGAAGGACTTGGAGTGCCAAGAGCATTTTGTATATGTTCCTGGGAGTAATACGCAACCACTGGAATTTACTAATTAGAGAGGGTGACATGATCAGACCTACATTTTAGAAAAAAATCACTTTAGTTATTCTAAATGGAAAATGGATTGGAGTGGGGAGAGACATGAAGTAGGCAGACTCACTAGCAGGCTATTGCAATAATCCAGGAGTACAGTAATGGGGGACTAAGTTAGAGTGATGGCAGTGTCAAAAGAGAGGATGGGTTCATATCTGAGAGACGATGCAAAGGTGAAATGGATAGGTCTGGGCAACAGCTTGAATGTGAGGGGTGAGAGATAATGAGGAATTCAGGATGTCTCCTAGCTTGTGAGTCTGATGGACTGGGCAATGGTATTGTTTCTACTGTAAGAGGAAAGATAGGAAGTGGGGAAGGTATATGCAGAATGATAATAAGGTCTGTTTTGGACATATTGAGTTTAAAATGTCTTCTGAACATCCAGTTCTAAATGTCTGAAAGGCAGTTGGAGATGTGAGATTAGAATTGAGGAAAGAGATTGGAGCAGAATTCATGGAAGCCGATGAGATCACCAAATGAAGTAGTACAGAAGAAAAAGAGAAGAGGAGCCAGGATAAAACTGTGAGGGACACCTATAATTAGAGGTCATGGTCTGGAGGAGAATCTAGCAAAGGAGGCAGGAATAGTTAGATAAGTAGAAGGAAAACCAAGAGAGAGTGGAATCCTAAAAACCTAGAGAGAAGAGAATATCAAGGTAGAGACCTGGTCAACAAAGTCAAGGGCTGTAGAAAGGTCAAGAATAATAAGAACTGAGAAAAAGCCATTGGATTTGGCAATTAGGAGATTGCTATTAACTTTGGAGAGAGTAGATATGAGACACCAAAAATATTAAAATTAAGTAAAAATCTGAAAAACATAAAAGAAAATGAAAGCTATCTCCTAGCAAAAAACAACTGTCCTGGAAAACATATCAAGGAGAAAAAAAATTAAGAATAATTGGACTATCTAAAAATCATGACCAAAATCATAGCCTCCTAAGAGAGAGAGAGAGATCAGTGACTCATAGTGCAGAATGACACATTCTTTTCTTTTTGTCCAATGAGAGGTGTAGGAAAGAAAGTTGATTGATTTTAATTGAAGAAAAAATAATGAAAAATGGAACGCATTTGTACAGATCAATGATATTATAATAAATTTTAAAAATATGTTAAATGTCACTTTATTTGATATAATTAACTTGCCTGGTCCACTTAATATTAATTATTTTTAAAAAGCATAGAACTTAAGAAATAATGTACAAGAATAAATGTTCACTACATTTTGTATTTTCTTTCAACATATGAGCTGATTTTTGTTTGTTACCACTATGTTGTGGATATTTTTCTTGGAAATGTTCTCAAGGAAATTTAATGATGTTCTCCACATGCTTTCAAGTACTTGGTAATACTCTAAAAGCAATGAGAAATATTGACCATTAAAAAAATTGTGAGGAGTATCTCTTTCTTCTTTTTTTCCTTTGAAAGGGTTGTAGTGATAAATATCACCTTTCTTTTGCCGGCATCTTTTTTTTCTTTAGAACCTTATAGAAATGTTGTGCTCATTGATGACTTTTCAAAGAAGTGAAAATTCTATAAAATGTTACTAAAGATATTTTGTTCCCTCTAACTTCTTTCATCTTCCCATTTTGACCATTTCATGACATGCTTTGTGAATAACTGCAAATATTCCTTTAAAAAAATGTTGTGCTCTTTGCTGTGTTACTTGGAATCAATGAGGTAGGGGTAGGGCAACAAGTTACCACTGGGTTCTAAGCAAATAAAGAAATGTAACTTTTTAGGGTCTCTGGTGACCAGTGGCTAAATACCCACATTATATGCCAGGATTCCCTGTGGACATGAAAACCAGGATTGATGGAAATTATATCATTATGCTATAAGAAGGTCACTTCTGTTTGATCTTCTAAATCCTATGCCTTAAATAAGAAAAAAAATCACTTCACAATTGAGAAACATAACTAAAAAGAACATCAGGGACATATTGAGTAAATTGATTATATTGTACTATTCTTTCACGCAGTCAACAAATATTAACTAACTGGTTGTATAGTGAAGCTGTCATAGCTAGCAAGCAAAAACAGGTGGCAATTATATAGTGTTTTAAGGCTTATAAAGCATTTTGCAAAAAGCATTTCATTCAGCCTCTGCTCTCCATGTTCAGTTGCTTGGCATTTTCATGCTGCCTACTTTCTAACTGAGGGCTTGGAGAAACACACAGTAGCTAGTCTGCATTCCCCAGACAGTGCTCCAGAATCCCAAACAAAACTTAGCCTCTTGATCCTTGAACAAATTCTCTATTTACTTCAAATTTACTATGTACAAGAAATGTGCTTGACACTGTATAATACAAAAAAAAAATTAAAAAATGCATCCCTACTTTTAGGGAATTTACTGTCTAGAGAGAGAAAATAAACCCATACAAAATTATTTGAGAAAAAATACTAAATTGTTTATTATTCACATTAGCACAGCCACTAGCAAAGCCTAGCTTGCTGATTACTGCTGTCTTCTACCTGTTCCAGGTAACCCTTAAAATCTTGGATTCCTCTGGCAGATCTCATTCTCAATGTTCTTTTTTTAAAAATAAATTTAAATTGATCTTTTATTTTGACATCATATATATTTCACCCAGTATCATTCATACTTCTTTTCTATCCTGTAGAGCTATCTCATATAACAAAGAATATATTTAAGGAAAAAAAAACATGAAGAGGGAAAAATAAGCAAAACAGATCAATATATTAAAGAAAGTCCAAAAATAGATAGTGTTCCATATCTCTGGATCTTCCAATTGTGCATCCTTGATTTTTAAAATTTTAATACATTCATTTTTAATTTTTTGTACACAATTGTTCTTTCCTCTTATATTATTGAATGTTGTTTTCTTGGTTCTATTTGATTCCTTATGCATTGTTTCTTATAAATCTTCCTATGCCTGTCTTTATTCATTGGAGGAAGCTAGGTGACCTAGTAGATAGAGCACTGAACCTAGAAAGAGGAAGACCTTGTTCAAATTTAGCCTCAGAAACATTTTTTTAAGTATATAATTTTATTTTTTCTCAATTACATGCAAACATTTTTTTACAGTTTTTTAAATTCTGAGTTCCAAATTCTCTCCATTCCTCCTACTCCTCCCCACCTTGAGAAGACTCTGGTACTTAGTAGCTGTGTGAGCCTGAGTACGTCACTTAGCCTCTGCTTGCACCAGTTTCCTTAACTGTAAAACAGGGAAGCTAATAGCACCTACCCCATGCAGTTTTGTTTTAAGAGGATTAAATGAGATAATATTTGTAAAATGTTTAGCATAGTGTCTGGCATAAAGAAGGTTTTTTTTGTAGAAATTCCTTTTCATTTACCTTTCCCCTTCATCATATTACCATTTTTTACAGCACAGTAAAATTCCATTACTTTCATGTGACACAAGTTGCTCAGCCATTCATTGATGAGCATCTACTACATTTCTCTCTGCAATTCAATCCAACCCTCTCTTCTTTGCTTCATGCCCATATCTCGTGATCCTTGTTGCAAATACAGGCAGTGTTCTATTCCCTTCTTGTCATTACTGTTGATTATCTCACCAGAACACTGCATAGCGTAAACAACAATGTAATACTCTGGCATGTATGATTCCATTCTAATTTATTAGACCTTGATCATTACCTGTATGTGTTTGGTCATAAATTATTTTTTTTTCTCAACTAAGATTATAGTGGTATCATTTGCTTCCCATATCAAGAGCCAAGACTTGCTATTTGGGTGGACTTTGCAACATTTTGCTTTTGGATCTGATTGCTTTCCCTTTTATTTGTCTTTTTTCTGCTTTACAGGTGTCTGCCGCATAGTAATTTCAACTGATATATATTGGCTAGTTAAAAAAAAAACATAAGGTAGATAATGCTAATGAATATATTCAGTTGATGATAGGTATGTTATAAATTCCAGATGTTTCCAGAATTATTTTCTCTTCAATGTAATATTAAGATAACAGCGTAATACATTAACAATTCTATTAATTTGGTTTCCTCATGCAGGCTCTTTGGAAGGGTGCTTATGTTTCAAAGTAGTCTAAATAATTAGATTGTTTTTTCCTGATCTTCTTCTGTTTTGGAGTCTGCCAGAAATTATTTGTGGCCATGCAATCCTTCAAAGGAAATAAAAGAGGCAATAAAATATAAAATAATGAAGTTGGTTTAATGACAGTATTATTCATAACATAAATGTACTCAGCACAGGGCTGTGAGGCTGTGTTGTATTGAAAATAGTGACAGTGAGGTACTGACAACAGAGGAAGAATTTTTGTTAGTACTAAAGAATAAGACTGAGTATATTTATATGAAGGTTTTCATTAAGCTCAGCTTTCTTGTATAGTTGGCTTATATTTTTCCAGGTTCATAATGGTATTGCAATATTGTGTCATCTGAATACACTTCCATGGAAGTACTGTTGAGATTATGCAGGCTGTTTCATTTCAAAAAAATCCCTTTTAATGATAAGTATAGCTAGCAAGCTTACTTATTTTTTCATGTAATAAATCTTGCTCTAAATAATACGGTACAGTCCTTGAATTTCCACTATTTGGCATCTTATGCCTAGACAGTTAGTATTGCCAGCTATAGGTAAAGGTACCTGCTGGGTTGATTGTAAAACTCCTTTTTAGGGTTAATAAGATAGCCATGTAGAGCTGACATTTGACACATGAAATTTGTAAGACAGGCATACTCCTCTTGATTAAGCATACTTTGACTATCTGGTAAGTGTGACAAATAATTCAAAGTCATTCCATGCATTCTAATGGTATCCACATAATTCTAAAAGAAAATTGAAAAGTGGAAAGTCATCTTGTACTCAGTGGTTAAAAAGATAGTAAAGCTGACAGTCTTCAAAATAACTATGCAGAATGGTTGGGAATCTGCAAAGACTATAAAATCACAACCACCTCCCATCTGTAGGGGAGGTAGATAGATTGATTCCTTTGTGAATGGGAACATAGGTACAATGGAAAGCTAAGATCTTGGACTCCAAGCAGGGCCCATCCACCAACTACAGTTTAATGGTTCTCACCATATGGTGTCTATATGTGGAAGACTAAGGTCTGGAAGCTTAAATTAATACACTTTTGAGGGATGGGAAACCCAAAACCTCCACTACCCTGAAGGGGAACACTGTTTAGTCAAGGAGAAGTAATAACATTTCTGCCTAATACTTGATGATAAGAAGTGAGGGACTAGAGAGCCCAGTTGTGAACTGGATGTTTATTGGGGAAGAGGCTAAGGGAAACAAACAGATTCAACCTTTCCCAGAATCCTTCAGCACTGAGTCATGCAGGGATATATTCCTACTAAAGAGATCAACTGAGCCTGTGTCTACCCTTATCAGAGAGTGAATCTTAGAAAAACTTGCTGTCCAAGCTACTCTGTGAGGAAACAGAAAACTATACTCATTCACAAATGTGAGAGGTAAAATTTAGTTTTGTTTATCATAAATTTCTCCCACTGCATTGTCTGGACCTACTTGCATAGTAAGCAAATGAATATCTAAATCTGAATTATTTTCAGATCTTAAAAGACTTTTTTGAACTGCATTAGGGAATACAAAATAGGGAATTTATCATTGTGAATCCCCATAGTTTGAACTAAAGTCTATGAACATCTACTAATGGGAACCCCGGGTGATAGAAGTATAACCAGAATTAGAGAACCATAGAATTTTAGGGCTAGGGGAGACTTTAAAGGTTATATAATCCAATGTGCACATTTTATAAATGATGCAACTAAGACCGAGACAAGCAAAATGACTTCAAATATCACTTACCTATTAAAAAATTGGAACTAGAACCCAATTCTCTTGTGTTCTTTCCATGAAAACATCCTTTTAAGAAAGGTTAATAATTCATTGGTTTCATTGATGATGGGGATACTTTTCAAAATGTTGTGTAATTAGAGAATCACATTCTCATGGACATGTGTTCACATATCACAGCACTGATATTCCAGTGATGTGTGGTTCCCAGAAGTTGGGTCTGTTTATAATGTATGAGGGCAGAAGACCTTGAGACTACTTTGTGTGGCTCAGTAACTTTGCCCTATACATTTAAAAATATGCTGAATGTATTCAGAATTTTGAGCATTCAGCAATTTTGATTTGAATACATAGCAACATTGAGCTCCTAAGTTTCCTTTTATTCTACATGGAAAACATAATGTTATTTGTTCACAGACTGCAATTCTGTATAGGATTTGAGGAATGATGCTAGTAGAGATACTTAAATAAAATTAGATACTTTAGGGAGAGGTTACCTTTATTAAGGCATCATTTTTATGGAATTATTGCTTCTGAGGTAGAGCTGTGAACAATCAAATAATCCACACTAATTCAGCAAGCCAGCTAATTTTTTATATAAGGGGACATATTATGTATTATGTACACCAGGGAATATATTGTGTATTACATATATTTAGAACAGGCATCAACAGAAAATACCATAATTTCCTAACAAATTTAACTAATAAAAATCAATCACCACAACAAGGAGACTAAAAGTGCCTAGAAACTACATCAGTCAGCAAACACTTTACTTCCTTGACAAGTAGAGCAAGAGGACAGCTAAGCAAAAGAGCAAGTTAATACTCTAAACTCATTTGTAAAATCTTTCCCAGGAGAATAGTAAAAGATTTTGAACAAGTATCACTTCATAAAGCAGTGAGAAGTAGCACGACAATAAGGCTTACAGAAATTTCCATGACAGACCCAATTAAGACTAGATCATACCAAGGCCACTTAAGGATAAAACAGTAATGGGGAGACAAACAAAAAAGGAAAATTTTATTTTTAAAATCTATAACACTATTTTCTTCATTAATAAAACTGGAGTTAAGAAATTTGAATTTCAAAATCATGGTCCTCAATTGTGTGATGAAAAGAAAACAACACTGGGCAAAGTGTGAAAGAGCAGTTGGATCAGACTGAATATACACAGAGGAGGTTCATGCTGGAGGTTACTGTGTGCCTTTGAGGGATTACTTCTCTACATATCTAGAAGAGGAGAAGGTAAAAATCTCTTGACACTATTAAAAAAAGTGAATAAGAAAATATTTGTTTTTGGAACCAAATGTCTGCTGTATCATTTCTTTTTTTTTTTTTTCCTTTTAAGCAATTGGGGTTAATTGACTTGCCCAGGCTCACACAGCTATGTCAAGTATTTGGTCTGAGACCAGATTTGAACTCAGGTCCTCCTGCCTTCAGGCTCAGTGTTCTATCCACTGCGCCACCTAGCTTCTCTTGCTGTATTATTTCTACAAAATCTTTATGGGAAAAAGCTACTCGCTTTAAGGCATAATTGATGAAGATAGGAAAAGGTATAATGCATAAGAATAAGGGAGGCTTTTGTAAATTATATTCTTCAGTAGCTCATAATTAAACAATTTTGTTTAATCAATCAATTTACTAAACATTTTAAAATCAAATACTATGTTCCAGGCAATGAACTAAGCTCTGGGGATTCAAATAAAAAAAGACACAACCTCTCCTCAAGGAGCTTACACTCAGCTAGGAGAAGACAACACACACACACACACATACACACACACACAAAGCTTAAAATTAATTAATTTTAATTATTTAATTACTTTAATTACTTAAAAATTAATTAATTAAGTAATCAGGTGTCTATAACTATTTTAATGGGTGCTTGCTGACAGACTAAGTGCTTAGCTTGCTAGACCCCATACTAAGCACTAGGGTTACAAGGGGAACAAAATGGAGGAACAGTTTATATCCTCATGAAGCTTCTATTATATTGGGGAAACTTGAATTTACACATACAAATATATACAAAATAAATATAAGGTAATTTATAGCAGGGGAGGAGGCATAGGTAATCAGGAGAATTTTTTTTAAAAGCCTCAAGAAATAGCACTTTAGAGGAGTCTGGAAGGAAAGTAAGGATTCTAAGAAGCAGAGAGGTAAGGATGGAATATTGTTACATCTACGAGACAGACAGGAAGGCATGAATACTGGAGATAGAATATCCTCTCTAGCAAGACTAGTTTCACTGGACCATAGAATGTGTGAAGATGAGTATGTAATAACTCTGGGAATATAGGCTTGGACCAGATATTTTAGGGTTTTAAACACCGGAGGAATTTGTATTTTATGCTAGTGTTAATATGGGATCACTAGACTAACTTGAAAAGGGGAGTGACAGAGTAAAATTTGTGCTCTCAAAATATTATTTTGGCAGTTATATGGTTTAGGAATTGAAAGGAATGAGGTTTGAGAAAGCGACACCAATTAGAAAGCCACTGTAATATCCCAAGCTAGAGGAGATGAAGACTTGAACTAAGATAGAAACTTGCAAGCAAGATATATGTAAGAGGTGTGGAGGCAGAACTGACAAAATTTGGTACAATGAATTAAATATGTAATCTTTGTATTCTTTGTTCTTCACTTTCCCTTGCCCCGCATATCCAATATGTTCCCAAATCTTGCCTTTTCTACCTCCACAGTAGATTTCACATTTGATACCTCCTTACTATTCACATCACTATCACCCTAGTTCAGGAGCTCATCACCTCTGTCCTAGGTTACTGCCACAGCCTCCAAATCAGTCTCACTACCTCAAGTCTCTCATTCTTCTAGTCCATCCTTCACCCTACTGCCCAAGTAATTTTGTTTAAGTCCAGACATCCCTTACTCAGTTAACTTCAGTGGCTGCCTAATGTTTACAGGAAATAAATTAACCCCATCCAAATAGCTTTTAAGGCCCTTCAGAACAGGGCCCAAACTATCTTCCTAGTAATACTGGGCATTATCCCCTCTTACCTCTGTGGTCTGGCTAAATTGGCCTTCTGCCCGTTCCTTCAAATGATGTTCCATATGCCCTGTCCATTCCTTTTATAGTCTGTCTTTGTGTCTGGAATGAATTACCTCCAAACATTTGCTTCATGAAATTCCTCTCTTGAATTCACTGGTCAAGCATCACATCTTATAAGTATCCTTTTCTGATTCCCCACTCCCTTCCCACAAATATGAGGGCTTCCCTCTGAAGAAAGCTGGTAGTTAACCACTTTGTATTTATATGCATTTATTATCTTTATATTTATGCTGCATATCTTTATAGTTGTACTTATTTTCTTTCCTTTTAGAATGTAAATCCCATGCAAGTACATATTACTTTATTCTTTGTACTTATAACCTTAAAACTTAATGAAATATCTAGAACATATATGCATTTCACAAATGCTTGTTAATTGATATGTAGGATGAAGGTGAATGAAGATTTGAGGTTGCTTCTGAGATATTGAACCGACAGTAACTGGAAGGGTGTTTGTGCCCCTAACAAGAACATGACAGTTCTGAAGAAGGATAGATATGAAAAGATGAGTTGCATTTTTTGGATACTGGTCAAGATGTCCAGTAGGCAGTTGGTGATCTAGAACTGGGCTGGAAGACCAAAACAAAGACTTGATATATAGATCTGGTAATCACCTGCATGGAGATGATAATAATCAAATCCAAGGAATCTGCTGAGGTCACAGGGATTGGACACAGAGAGAGAGAAGGGGTCTAGGTCAGAGAAGCAATGAAGCTGGACCTATAGAACATGGTCACTGGTAACCATATCAGAGACAGCTAGTCAGTCAGTTAGTTAGTTGGTAATTATTTATTAAGTACCTACTATGAGCCAGGCAGTATGCTAAATGCTGGGGATAGCAAAAGAGACCAAAGGTAGTCTCTGACCTCTAAAGGGACTTGCTGTAGGCACAGTGGAAGCATAATGAATGGGGGCAAAACTGAAAAGAAGGAGAGGAGTTTATATTATTATATTATTTATGTAATATTATATACAAATTTTAGTTATATATATTTATGTAAATATTATTTATATTATATTGATCAGTACTTTTAATAGCCCCAAATATTTTCAAATAAAATTTTATTGATATCTTTTTTCTTACATTATCTAATTTCCTTTTGCTTTTTTCCTGATCCCCTAACAGAGAACCATTCCATATACCAAAGAATATTTTAAGAAAAAAGTAAAAAACATCATCAAAACTATTTAATAAATCATAAACAATCTGAAAATGTATCAGTGTCCCATAGCCATAGACCTCCTGTCACTGCATTAGGGGTGTTCCCACTTCTATTTGTGTGTTGGGTTGGAGTGGAGAGGTTGTTAACAAATTTATTCCTTGAGGCTATGCTTGTTATATGTAATTTTATAATCACTTTTGATTGTTTTGTGATTATTGTCCTTTCCATTTAGTGTATTATAGTAATATTTTTCTTGGCTCTATTCATTCTATGACAGTTTATTGACTTTCCTTGATTCTCTATATTCATCATACTTGTTATTATGCAGCACAGTAACAATCCATTACATTCATGCACCACTATTTGTTCAGTCATTCTTCAATCCTTGGGCATCTACTTTGTTTTAAACTGTCTTGTTAACACAAAACATACCGTTGCACTTCTGTGAGGCAGATAATTGGTTTAGTGGATAGAGCCTCAGATCTGGAGTCAGGAAGACCTCACTTCAAAACCTGCCTCGGATACTTACTAGCTGTGGTATCCTGGACAATAAGTTAACCACTGTCTGCCTTAATTTCCCTATCAGTAAAATGGGGGAGATAATGTAACATACTTTTCATGGTTGTTGTGAATATAAATAAGAAAAAAATATAAACTATCTCACAAAACTTAAAGAACTACAGAAATACTAGTGATTCTTCTTATCAATTACTTTTTTGAGGTAAATGCCTGGTAGAGTAAGTTCAGGATCAAAGGCTATGGATAGTTTAGGCACTTCATTTGCATAATACTAAATTTCTTTCCAAAGTGGTAGCACTAATTTAAAGCACCACCAACAATGCATTAGCAGGCCTCTCTTCCCACAAATCATCTAACACTGGTTATTTCCATCTTTTGTCATCATTGTCAATTTGCTGTGTGAAAAGAAACCTCAGGTTTGTTTTGATTTTTTTTCCTCTTATGATTAGTGATTTGGAGAGTTTTTTCATGTGTTTTTTAATAGCTAGCAATTCTTTTGTGAAGTGTTTGTTCATATACTTTGATCACTTATTTTTTGGAAATGACTTTTGTCCAACTCTTTTCTTGATTTGAAAGATTTTATTTTATAAAATCAACATGTTGTTGCTATGTTGGTATTCATTATGGAATATCCCAGCATCTAAAGAATCAAAGTTCTAACTCAGGTTAATGGAGGAGCACCTGTTTGGTATAAGCAGCTTACAATATATTACTAATGAAGAACTGAGCAAGGAAAAGAGCATAAGTGAAACTACCAAAGAGATGTATAAAAGGAGATAGGCTAGTTATAGACAGTTTGGAATAATAATAAAAAAATACAAAGGCTTTGTTTGATACCTATGAAAAGTCTAGAGTTCCATAGGAAAGCTCTCAGTATAATAGGTAGAACTCCTGTGGATGATTATGGGAATGGACAAAAATCTTAGTGCATAAGAAGTTATGCATACTTTCCCTATTCTTTCCCAACAGAATAGCATGTAAACTTCCTGAGAGTAGGTGTAGTTTCATTTATATTTATTTCTAGCAGTTAGCATAATGTCTGGCACATAATAGGTCCTTATTAAATACTCATTGTTCTTTTTTTTATTCTAAGCTGAATTATTGAAAAGACAATCTATATTAAAGAGATTGTTGATCCATGGAAGTATGGAAATATTATTTAGTGTCCCAATGAGTTATATAAGTCTTGAGGACTTTATACAGTAAATCTTGTGTGTGTGTATGTGTGTGTGTGCATGCGCAGACACATGCATGTGTGTATGTGTATCTGTTTAAATTGCCTGGGTACTATAAGAAAGCTGAAAAATCACAATTTTATGTAACAATACTAACCATAATAATGTAGCATGTTGCAAATGTGGAGAAAAGTGGCCATTGCATTTTTCTCCATTTCAAGCAACTAATAGGTTTATTCTCTAGAGACAATATTTTACAAATTCTTCATTAATGTTAACTTAGAAATTATCTTAGAGGCCCTAAAGGAGAACAGAAATAAGCATTTATATAGCAACTATTTTGTTCCAGACACTATAGCAAAAATTTTACAAATAATAGCTCATTTGATCATTGCAACAATCTTTCAAGGTAGGTGCTGTAAATATCCCCATTTTACAGTTAAGGGAATAGAGAAAAACAGAGGTTAAATGATATGCTTCAGTTCACACCAGTAGTAAGTGCCTGAGACCAGTTTTGAACTCAGCTCTTTCTGACTCTAGTCCCTTTTGCTGCACCATCTAACTACTGCTGTAAAATTGTTACGTATTTGTTATTTTTGTGTCGTCATTGGCTCTACTTCACTCGACGACAGTTTATTAAGACTTTCCTTGATTTTCTATATTCATCATATTTGTTATTATACAGCACAGTTATTATACAGCTTGATTCCCTATGTATAGTAGATACATTAATATGTAGTATGCATCTTAGATATGTGCATGTAGTAGGTAATGGAAAACATATATATATATATATATAAAGAGAGAGAGAGAGAGACAGAGAGACAGAGACAGAGACAGAGACAGAGAGACAGAGACAGAGGCTAGAGAGAGAGTCAATAGGAGTACATTTCTCTCTTAGAATCATTTAGATGGGGGGTAATGAGATGGTGCAGTGGATAGAGCACTGGTTCTGGATTCAGGAAGACCTCAGTTCAAATCCAGCCTCAGATACATAACACTTACTAGCTGTGTGGCCCTGGGCAAGTCACTTAACTCCATTGTCTAGCTGAAAAAAAAGAAAAGAAAAAAGAATCATTTAGAGGAATATTAAGTATACTTAGGATAACAGATTTAAAGCTGGAAAGGACCACAGAAGTTACCTAGTCTAATGTTTTCATTGTACAGATGAGGAAATTTAGGCCTAATAAACTTATGTCATGTGACTAAGGTTACAGATATTCAATGTCAGGAAAAAGAGTCTGACTCTGAATATAGTACTCTTTTCACTGAAACATATTAATGTCCCAAGGGGACCAATATCAAATTGATGAAGCCTAGTAACACAGAAAAAAAAAGAAATTACATCATTTACCAGGAATTTCTCAGAAATAATTAAAATTGTGATTTTCATAGTGTCACTTGACTATGAATGAGGTGACCTTGGTTCTGGTTTCATCTCTGCCATTACCCATATCTCTGTGACTTTAGTGAGAGACAAGCTCTCTACGGTCCACTTTTGCCTCATCTGTAGAATGAAGAGCTTTGAAAAGAAAATTCCTAAAAATCTTTCCAGTGCCAAAGATCTGTGGTAATCATTATTTTTAGGAAATTAAAATTGTGGGAAAAATGTAAATTGTGATTATGTAAATAGGAACTATTCTCCTGAAAATCATCATAATTCTTACTTATCGAAGAAGGCAGATATCTCCTTGCAGTGTGCAGGTGATGGAGAGACTGAATGATAAAAGTCAAATAAAAGTTAATTCCTAAGGCTTCTGTAATGTTTGTAGTTTGCTTTGATGAAATTGCTGACAAGAGATAATGCAGGTAGGCTAAGCACAAATTACTTTGGGGACTTCATTTTAAAATAGCAATTTAAGTATAAAAGTCAAAATGAAATGATCTGTTTCCTACTAACCTGGCAAAACTGGCTTGAATATTCCAACATCAAAACATGCTTGGCTGATTCTTGGGCATCTTTTGTCTTCTTCACTCTTAGATAGGATGAATCCCAGTGGAAGGTACTGTCCACATTTGATCTCTGTGATATACAAAGGCTACAGAGTGGATGTGGAATATTTTTGAAATACGTAGAATTTGAGGCTTTGTGGGCAGGATGATATAAGAAATATAACAGCTTGCACATTGGAGAAAACTATGGAGCATTTTGTAGAAGGATTTACTGAAGAAAAATTAATTCTATGCCAGTTCCAAATGACTTAGGAAGAGAAAGATTTTATTTTTTTCCAGGATGCTTGGTAGCCACCCCCTACACAACTTTTTTGAAGATAAGTAGAATTTCTTTGTAAATGTCAATGTGTGACTTAGGCAATATAGATCTTATCATAGCACATGTATTAAAATAAAATCTGCCAGTATTTATTGTGTAACCTCTCTGTTCAAGATTCCATGCCTGAAGTGAAGGCAGAAGGATACAAAGAGGCACATTTCCTGTCCTCATTGGGCACTGCAACCTAGAATAAGGGGGAATAATGGATATCTATCAATTTTCTAATTACCATACTCTGTAGATACTACTGATTAAGACAATCTCTGAGTGCCAGGAGATTTTCATGTAGTGGGACAAAATGATGGCAATGCAGGCCAGACTTGTGTGATAACTGTATTTAGGTATTATCAAAGGAAGTATGAGACATGAAGAGAATGGTTTTTCACATGGGGATTAGAGAAGGCTGCTTGGTATAATCACATGAAATATTAAACGATAGTTGGAAATTTTGGTTGATCTGTGATTTCCTACATGGGAATATTCCCTCCACTACTGTAACTCTCAACCCATGCCTTTTATGCTGTGTGATTGTTGTTCATGTTTCCTCATAAATCCGCAATGGAGGAATTACTTAATGGGTTAGTGGTCTTCAGTGAACTTTTTTTTTTTTTGGCTAGGCAATGGGGTTAAGTGACTTGCTCAGGGTCACACAGCTAGTAAGTGTTTGGTGTCTAAGGCCAGACTTGAACTCAGGACCTCCTGACTCTAGGGCTGGTGCTCTATCTACTGCACCACCTAGCTGTCCCCGATCAGTGATCTCTTTTAACATTGAAATGATATCTATGGAAAATATCCATTTTCCATTGGTGTTTATCCTTTTCTTTTGCTGTATGACTGGCCTGCCTTCATTCCACTTCTCAGTTGTAATTATTCCTTTGCAATGTTACAGCCTTTATCTGGTGAGCATATAGCTGTGTTTTATCTTTCACTTAAGGATAATACTTCAATGTTTCCATTATAGTGCTTGCCAAATGATAGACACTTAAATGAATTTTGATTGATTGAATAAATATGTCAAAATATTATGTCATTTTACCATATAATTTGGGACATTACCTCACCAACCAGGCACTCTTAAAGGTTAACTTCCATGGAGTATTGCTACTGCCTCAGGATATAAGGATATTCCATCTGTTTAGAGTCCATTACTAAAGGTCATGGAATACTACTGGTGACTTTAACTTTAATAGCCAATTTCAAAAAAAATAATTCAAAGAAAATTATTTACTAGGATGCCAGAGTAAAAACAGCATTAGCAAAATAACCCCTCCCCCCAAAAATAGAACACACTTTTCCACAAAACCACAGTGTCAATGGGAAGAGTTTGTACAAATTTATAATACAATGATAACGAGGCACACATTTGGCCAAGTGATGTCATGACTTTGTTATTTTACGGTCCTGATACTCTTTTTTTTTGGTGAAATTCTTGTTTTGTTTCTGCTTGGATATTTTCCCCACAATTGATAGGGACTCACTGGAAAAATTCAAAGAATTTTTATATGACTGTGACTGTGAGTAAGTTGCTTAACCTCTCTTAGCCTGTGTCAATTCAAAGACTATAAGTTATGGATAAGCTGAAATTTGCATGAATGAAAATAATTTCCACAGTAATGAAAATACAAGTATTTGATACATTGATATTTCATATGCACTTAATAAAAGAAATGATGATTACTTAGAGCTGGCATAGGCTCATCAAAAGCCAGGATAACAAATGAGCCAAGATAACAAAGTTCCATTTTATGACAGAATTGCTAGAATGGTAGATTAAGGAATTGTCAGCTGCCCAGTATACTAGACTTTCAGGAAGGCATTTAGTGAAATCTCTTGTGAGATTATCAGCTAAGTGACATAGTGGATAAAGTGTTAGACTTAAATTCTGGCCTCAGAACATTGTTGTGTGACCCTGGGCAAGTTGTTTAACTTCTGTTTGTCTCAGTTTCCTAAACTGTAAAATGGAGATAATATAACACCATCCTTAAATTATCTACATGAGATAATATCAATAAAGCATTTAGAGCAGCACATGGCACATTGTAGACACTTGATAAATTTTTTTTTCATCCCTCTCTTGGTGATAGTTTTACATCTGTGATAGAAAGACATATACAATATGACGGAAGAGTTAGGATGACTTTGAAATCCAAAGTACAGTGATATATGGAGCAATGTCAGTTTGGAGGAGAAAGTCTACTAAAGTGTCAAAGTATTCTTTCTTTATTACTGCTTTAAGACTTTAATGACTACTTAGATAAAGGTATAGATCTATGCTTATCAATTTATAGGTGATATGATATATGAGAAGAACAGTTTCTCTTCTTGATGACAGAATTGTGATCTGAAAAGATCTTGTCAGGTTGGAACAAAGGTCTCAATCTAGTTAAATAAAATGTAAGGTTGATAGAACCCACATTGATGAAAATACAAGTTCATCAAGGTAACAAAGTTAATCCTAATACAGGATATTAGAAAGACTACTAGATTTGAAACCTATAGATCTGCACTTGAAATTGGCTTTATCCAGACTAAGTTTCTTCATCTGTAAAGTGGAGATAATAATACTTGTACTCCATACTCAAGATTATTTTGTGGACAGAACCTTAATGCAGAGTAAGTTAGGTCATTCAGTGTATAGAGCACTATACCCAGAGTCAGGAGACCTGTGTTCCAAATTGGTCTTGAAAACTTACTAGCTGTGTCATCCTGGGCAAATCATTTAACTTCTCTTTACTTCGGTTGGCTCAACTGTAAAATGGGGATAAAAACATCAACTATTTTACAGGATTACTGTGAGGATCAAATGAGATATTTGTAAAACACATAAAAAAAATCTGGCACATAATAAGCATTATATCAATGTTCCTTCACTTTTCCCCCCCTCCCCTTCTAGATATATGTGGATTTTTTTGGTACCAAAAATCTACTTAACAGATACAGGATAATATATATCTAATCAAATAATAGTTTGTTAGAAAAAGATATAGAATTTCAGCGGATTCAATGTTCAATATGAGTTAGTAGTGTAAAGAGGCAACCAAAATGGGTGGAATATTATAATTAACTTTAGGCATTATGTTTTTTTAAAAGAGGTTGCCTCTTGTTTTTATGTCAGTTGTATTATAAAGAAGCCCTGTCCGTCCTGCCATGCCCCACTGAAATCTCTTTTCTAAGAAGAAAAAAAAAACAAAAAGTTAAAACAAAGCAACCAACACAACAAACACATCTGGCAGATGTCCATTGTCCCCACTTCTCTACTGAAGAAGGAAGTGTGTTTTCTCTGTTCTTTGAAAACAAGATTAGTTGTTATAATTAATCAGCTTGATTACCTTTCAGTGCTGTGAGTATTGTAGTTGTTGTGTATATTGTTCTCCTAGTTTTGCTTACTTCGCTCTTTTATTTCTGTGCTCTCTCACTCAGTGACCTTTTTAGTTCCCTTGAGTTTAATTATCATATCTAAGAAGAAAACATTCTCTCCCCCTCTCTCTGCTCTGTGTTTCTCTCTTTCCATCTCTGTCTACACACACACACACAGACACACACACAGACACACACACACACACACACACCCCTAGTTTTTTCTCTTAAACTTGTCACACATCTCCAGCTGCCTAGTGGATATTTTAAGTTTGTTGTTCAACAGACAGCTGAAACTCAGTGCAGCAAAATCTGAACACATATTTTCCCTAAAGCCTACCTAACTTATTAACTTTCCTATCTCTACTGAGGGCACCTTCAGCCTTACAGGTATCCAGGCTTATATCCTTGAACCTCATATCCTTATTTATTATTATTTCATTGGATTCTTATAGCAACCTTGTATATTAGGTTTTATTATCCCCATATTGCAGATGAAGAATTGGGCTGAGAGGTTAAGTGACTTGTCCACTGACACCCAATTAGTAAGGTAGGATTCTTCTAATTAAGATTTTCTAGTTTCTAAGTCTCACACTCTTTGTCCTAAGGTACCCTCTGACTCAAAAAAGTAAACATATGATAGTATTTTTATGATATAGATATGAGCAGATGCTGAACTCATAGGATGCCTCAAAATTGGGAAACTATTCTTTGGCTTAAATATATAAGTGGGCCCACAAATATTATAAAGACACTTTCATGTTCTCTTTCTCTCCCTCCTTTCCTTCTCACTTACCTGACAGTCAAATTCTGGACTGAATATCTTGAGATCTGAATCCATCATCTTCCTCCCAATTTCAGTCTATAGATCTATAGACATAAATGTTTGAAATAACCATGCAAATCAAGTTAAGTCTTAAGTCTTTAAAATGTTCTTGTAACCTGAAAATAGATCCAGGAGAGATAATTTAAAAATTATTGGACTATCTGAAAGCCATGATCAAAAAAGAGCCTAGACATCACTTTTCAAGAAAATTTTCAAGGAAAACTGCACTGATATTTTAGAACCAGAGAGTAAAATAGAAATTGGAAACATCCACCAATCACCTCCTGAAAGAGATCTTCAAAGGAAAACTCCCAGGAATAATGTAGTCAAATTCCAGAGTTCCCAGGTCAAGGTGAAATATTGCAAGCAGCCACAAAGAAACAATTTAAGTATTGTGGAAACACAATCAGGATAACACAGGATTTAGCAGCTTCTACATTTAAGACTGGAGGTCTTGGAATACAATATTTCAGAGGGCAAAGGAGATAGGATTACACCCAAGAATCACCTACCCAGAAAAACTGAGTATAATCCTTCAGGTGAAAAGATAGACATTCAGTGAAATAGAGGACTTCCAAGCATTCTTGATGAAAAGACAAGAGCTGAACAGAAAATTTGACTCTCAAATACAAGACTCAAATGAAGCATGAAGAGGTAAACAGGAAAGAGAAATCCTAAGGGATTTATTAAAGTTGAACTGTTTACATTCCTGCATGGAAAGATGATATTTGTAACTTGTGAGACCTTTGTCAGTATTAGGGTAGTTGGAGGGCAAAAATTATATGTATGTATGTATATAGATAGATAGATAGATAGATAGATAGATAGATAGATAGATAGATAGATAATCTAGATCAATAGAGGGCGCAGGGTGAATTGAAGATGAAGGGATGATATCTGGAGAATAAATTAAGGGGTGAGAGAGGATTATACTGGGAGAAGGAGAAAGAGAGAGGTAGAATGGGGTAAATTATCTCACATAAAACAGACAAGAAAAGGATTTTACAATGGAGGGGAAATGGGGGAAGGTGAGAGGGAATGAGTGAATCTTATTCTCATTGGATTTGGCTTATGAGGGAATAACATACACACTCAATTGAGTATGGAAATCAATCTTACCCTACAGTAAAATATTGGGGGAAGGGGACAAGGGAGCAGGGAAATGATAGGGGGGAGGGTAGATTGGGGAAAGGGGTAATCAGAAGCAAACACTTCTAAGGAGGAACAAGATCCAAAAAGAAAATAGAATAAATGAGGGGGAGGGATAGGACTAAGGGAAATATGCTTAGTTTTTAACAATATGACTATAATGGAAGTGTTTTCATGACTACACATGTATGATGTGTATTGAGTTGCTTGCCTTCTCAATGATGGTGGGTGGGGAGGGAGGAAGGTAGAAAATTTGGAACCCAAAGTTTTAAAAACAAATGTTAAAAAAATTGTTTTTGCATGCAACTGAGAAATAAGATATAGGAAATGGGTTATGGAAATCCATCCTACCCTACAGGAAAATTGAAGGGGAAGGGGATATGAGAAGGGGAGGAGAGATAGAATGGAGGGCCGATTAGGGGAAGAAGTATTCAGAATGCACGCCATCTTGGGGTGAGGGGAGGGACAAGATGGGGAGAAAATTTGGAACTCAAAATCTTGTGGAAGTGAATGTTGAAAAGTAAAAATTAATAAAAAAATAAAATGTTCCTGTAGAGGCTTCAGGGATTATTATTTTAATTGATATTAACATTTTACATTGATAAAACAAGAACCCACTCCCCAAAATGGACATTTTTGCACATATTTTACATTAATTTTGACCTAAATCTTTGTTCTTTCTATCAAATGACTCTATGAGTCCTGAGAACTTTTGGTATTGAGAAGTTGTAAAATTTTCCTTATATTAAATTTGTTGTTATTTTAACCTTAAGATCATTTGAATAGTTTGAGTTTGTCTTTTATTAAACAACCAGTTATAACAATTAGAGTTATTATAAAATTGAATGTGCTGCCTCCACAAGTAATAAATTTTTCCCAACTAGAAATCATCACATAAAGGATAGATATCCTTTCATTAGGGAGATTGGAGAAAGATTTCTTGTTCAGTATTGGGGTAGGAAATAGATGAATATTGCCTACAAAGAGTGGAGCAAAGATGGCAAAATCAAGGAAACACTACAGTCAAACCCTCTCAACATTACCCATCAAACAACTTTAAAATAATGACTCAAATCAAGTTCTAAAGTGGCATAGCTAACAACAGATTGGGGTGAAACATTTTTCTGACATTTTCTAATCCCTTGTGAGATGTCACAAGGAGAGGTCTTTTGACCCTGGGTTGGGAAATGACTCAGAGTACATGTGGTGGCACAACCACTTGTGGTACTTGGTGACTTGGGCACTAGTAGCAGCAGCATTGGGAGCTCTCAGCCCACAGACAGAATGGGGACTGGGCAAGTGGTAAGACCCTTGTGCTAGCACTGAGAGCATAACAGGGAACTATTTGATAACTTCATTGCTCATACCCACTCTTGGGTTGTAGATCTAGCATTTTAGAGGAGCACTTTTGGTCAATAGAAAAGGGGACTTGAGGAGCAACAATGTTTGCAGTAACAAAAGAGCATGAGTACTGAGGAGCAATAGCAATTGTGGCTGCAGAGGATCCGGAGCCTTTCCTGCCTGAGGACCATAGTACAGACGAGGACAGCAGTGACTACACCTCTCCTGAGATCAGACCACCTTGGAAACATAAAAAAATTGGGAAGCCCCAAAACTAACTCTGAAAACAACAAAGTGATAAAACCTGAAGCTTGGGACAGTGACTTTCTCCTCACTTCAGGTAAGAAGAGGCCAACTTTAACATAATCAAGAAATGGCCTGGAAAAATATGCAAACAAAAACAAAAGAAACCAATCATAGAAAGCTACTTTGGTGATAGGGAAGCTCAAGACACAAACTCAGAAGAATACAAAGATGTTGAAGCAGATATAAATTTTCAAAAATCTGAATTGGACACAAGCCTAACAATAATTCTTGGAAGAGCTAAAATTTATTTTTAAAAATAAGAGTGGAAGAGAAAAAATTGGGAAAAGGTAATGAGAATGATGCAAGAAAATGATGAAAAGACAACAACTTGGTAACAAGACACAAAAGTACTCAAGAAAATAATGCTTTAAAAAGCAGAATTGGCTAAATGAATAAGAAATAAAAAGCTCACTAAAGAAAATAATTCCTTAAAAAATTAGAATTGGACAAGTGGAGGCTATGATTATATGAGACATCAAGAAAAAAATCAAAAGTATGGAAATGGAAGAAAATGTGAAATATTTCATAAGAAAAACAAGTGACCTTGAAAATAGAATGAGGAGATATAAATTAAGAATTATCACACTACCTGAAAGCCATGATAAAAAAAGAGCCCAGACATTGTACTACAAGAAATTATTAAGGAAAATTGCCCCAGTGTCTTAGAAACAAAAGGAAAAATAGAAATTAAGAAAATTCCCCAATCAACTCCTGAAAGAGAATCCAAAATGAAAACACCCAGGGATATTATAGCAAAATTCCAGAGATCCAATGTGGAAGAGAATATCTTTCAAGTAACTAGAAAGAAATCATTCAAATACCATAAAGTCGTAGTCAAGATCAGACAAGATTTATTAGATACCATATTATAAGAGTGGATGGTTCGGAATATGCTATGTCAGAAGGCAAGGAAGCTAGGACTACAATCAAGAATAATACATCTAGCAAAAGTGAGTTTAATCCTTCAGGGGAAGAAATTGACATTTAATGAAACAGAGGACTTATTCCTGATGAAAAGATAGAGCTGAATAGAAAGTTTCACATTCAAACACAAGACTCAACAAAAAGGTAGACATGAAAGAGATAACAAATGACTTTATAATGTTAAACTATTTACATTCCTATATGGGAAGGTCATACATACAGCTCCTAAGAACTTTATCATTATTAGGGCAGATATTAGAATTCTACATAGAAAGGTCTGGATATGAGTCATTTTTGGGGGGATTATCTTTAAAAATGGGGGTGAAGGATGAAGTAGGAGAAGTTTGAAAGAAGAATGCGGAAAATTTTCTCACATAAAAGAGAAGAAGGAGGAGGAGGAGAAACAGAAGAAACAGAAGGAAATGAAATGGAGGGAAATAAACAGGTAGAGATCATATGTGTGAATGTGCATGGGATGAACTCGCCCATAGAAGAGTCATGCAAAGAAGAGCTATTACAGTGGAAGATGTGATGGGGGGAGGGGCAATTTGAATTTTTCTTGAACTTTAATCCTTGCTTCATCTCTGATCTCCTCAAGAAGGATTCTATTATATTATATTACACAGAGTGTGCCAAATAAATCTTGGAAAAACTAAACTCCATATCCCTCATTATAATGATAACTGTGGACACTTAAGAAATATCCAAATATCTTATTTAATTCAAAAATATACAATTGACTATTATATATTCTTATTGATCATAATGCTTATTTTGTCTCTTTTTACATCATAATGTCCCAAAATTTTGATTTGAGATTAAAATAATCTAAAAAATTTGTGATAAGGTTATATTTATAGTCATTAAAAATAGATCTATCTAGTAATCTACATAGGAAAAATAAAAGTGGATGAAAAATACACATAACCCAGATTGGAATATGTAGGAGATTGTATTAGTACATCTCTCTTAGAGAGTCACTATAGATTTGTAATGACTCATATAGTCTCAGAATCTTAGAGTTGAAAGAAGCTTCAGAAGTCATCTAGTGCAACTTACACCTGATAAGACATCTCTTCCACAAAATACACCATAAAAGAACATTCAGTGAAGGAAGAAAACCAATTGTTTTCCAATGCAAATCATTCTTCTTTTGTAAGTTTTAGGAAGGTTTTACTATTATTATGAGTAATAGTAGTTATAATAATAGTATTGATATTATTACTTGTAGTTGGAGTGACAGAAGCAGCAGCAGCAGCAGCAGTAGTAGTTGTGGTGGTGGTGGTAGTAGCCATAGTTGTTTTAACTTATATACATACAGACATATATGTAGCTAAGCTAATCCAGGTGGCATAATTTTAAGACTATCACTTTTTGAGTTTGCTTATCTCCAAATCTTTGTCAGTGACTTTATAATGCTATTATTTTAAGTCTAAGTCTAAGTATAGTACTGTAGTTATTTGGTCTAGTAATAAGTACTATGGCACACTGTTGATATAATAAAGTTGTAATCCATTAAGACACCAAAATGTTTTTCATGTGAACTTTTGGATAGACATATGTCTTCAAATCCTAAGTTGTATTTGTATAGTTTTTCTTTAACTCAAGGGTATTACTTTACATTTATTCCTGATAATGTTGCACCTTATTAGCATTGGGCTATCAAATTCCAGCATGTTAAGAACTGTTTTAGATCTTCTCTCTGACATAAAATGTTTGTTATCCCTTCAAGCATTAGCCATATCCAAATTGACAGGTATATTTCTTATTCATTCTTCCAAGTTATTAGTAAAAGCTTTGAACAGTATATGTCATTTTGCATTCCACTAGAAATTTCCCTCCAAGATGAGGCTGATTCATTAATGACAGCATTGGATCTGGCAAGTAAACCTGTTTTGAATCCATTAAACTATTGAAAGCATGTCAGTTCTCTTGCTTAGATCTAATTAAAGTAAATGAACACTATTATTCTTTTCTGCAGATTTCTCTAAATGTTAAATAATAGTACTACCCTGCCCCCCCCCAAAAAAGTGAGATTAATTTGCTATGATCCATATTTAGGAAGCCAGGTTGATTCATAGTTATCTCTGTTTCTCTTTCTAAATATCTGTGATCTATCCTTAACAACTAATTGTAGAATTTTATGGGAGATCAAATTATATTTACTGGACTATGTTTTACAGATATCACCCTCTTCTGTACTTTGAAAATGAAGAAAAACTTTGCCTGTAGCTTTCCAATCCTGTGACACTTGCCATTATATATACATTTTCAAAGATCTCAGTTAGTAGCATATTAATAATTTCTGCCAGTTTATCAAATATTCTTAGACATAGTTCATTGAGGGCTGGTGACTTGAACTTATTGAAGGCAGTTCAATTATGTCATCCTAGCTCTTTATTGATTTAGAGGTTTAACTTACTATTATCCATTTTCCCCTTTCTTTTATTGAAGACTACCTCCTTTTGTCAGAGAAAGAATAAGTAAAATAAAAGTACTGTTCTTTCTCTTCTTCAATAAATATTACCATATCCTATCTACTCATGCAGTAAGTCAATATTTTCTTTTGATTACTATTATGTACAACAGAGCTATAAAACCCTCTATGCTATATTTGACATTCATCACCATCCTTATCCTTTGTTTTAGAATCCCTGACACTGTTCCTTTGAGACTTTGCCATTCTCTTGATAGGCTAGCCTAGAAATGAAAAGTAAGAAGTTCAAAAGAGAAAGAAAAATCATGAAAGAAGAATTTATGACCATCATAGTGGGAATAATAGGCAGAAGAAAAAATGCAAATCAACATTGGCCAGTTTCACCAATAAAAATGAAATAGAGAACAACCAAATGGAAATGCAAATTCATAATGAAGGATAATCTGGAAGAAGAGAAATGAAAGAAATGATGGTAAAAAAAGACAATATCATCTCTATATAAGAAAAGTATATTGTTATCAAGGACAAAATGAATAAATACAACTTAAAATTCATTGTCTCCAAAACAAAACTTGAAAGAAATAAGATAAAAAATATTTTTCATACATTCTGAATTTTAAAAATACTAATCAAAAGAATTAGCATCCAGAAAACAAAAGTATACATCAAATTTTAGGCACATAGTTGTTATTTAACAATCTTAATGACATCAAATTCTAAGAGTGATCTTAAGAAAGACATTCAAATATAAAGGAATGGACATTCAAGAAAGCAAGACTATTCTACACTGATCAGAAACCATAAAAGGAAATGAAATAGTCTGTTCCAAAGAGCAAACTATTTCAAGATTCATAACAAGATGACATACCCTGTTAAATAGAGCCTAATCATAAAAAATGCTGCTTAATAAAAAAGAGTCATTTAAAGCATTCTTAAAAGAAAAATAAGCTACATGTAGATTATTTGCTTTTCAAACACCTTTTCAAACATTTATTAAGTTTATTCTTTGTGCCAGGAACTGTGGTAAGTCCTGGGGATACTAAGAAAAGCTGTCCTCAAAGAGCTAACAATCTAACTGTAGAAATCACATGCAAATAACCATGTAAATAATAACAATATAAGGAATTAATAAAATATGATCAATGGAAAAAAGCACTAGAAATAAGTGAAATTAGGAAAGGCCTTCCTGTATAAGATGGGATTTTAGCTGGGACATGAAGAAAACCAGGAACTTCAGAAGTTGGAGATGAAGAGGAAGAACATTTTCAAGTGAATGAAAGAGGTATCTTACATGATTTTATTCCACAAATACAAAATAAATAAAAATAAGAATCATGAATCAAAGAATAAAATTCTAGAATACACATAGAGGGGAACAAATTGATGCTGAGAAGATGGGGAAGAAAACTATTTTTCTTTTCTTTTTTTTTTGGTTAGGCAATGATATTAAGTGAGTTACCCAGGGTCACACAGCTAGTTAAGTATCAAGTGTCTGAAGCTTGATTTGAACTCAGGTCCTTCAGACTCCAGGGCAACTGCTCTATCCACTGTGCCACCTAGCTTCCCCAGAAAACTATTTTTGATTGCACAGAATATGAAAATGAAGTTAACAGAACAAGTTGAAGGGGAAAAGTAGAAGGATTTAAATTGATTAATTAGACTTCTGGGGGAGGAACCAAGATGGTAATGTAGAGAAAACACTCAGTTGAGATTTCCCAACATTCCCCTGCAAACAACTTTAGACTAATTCTTCAAATCAATTTCTAGAGTAGCAAAGTCAACAAGAGGTTATGATGAGAGATTTTCTAGCCCATGACAAATTAGAAGGTCAGAAAGAGATCTGTGATGTGGAGTTGGAAACTGGCCTGTAGCCCACATGGATGAAACAACAATGGTGGGGCTAGGTAGTGGTGACAAAAGCAGCAGCAGCTTCAGGAGTTTTAAAGGAAGAGATGGTAAGAGGTCTATCAACTGGTTAGAAAGAGGTTAGAGGGGACTCCTTGCTAACCCTGGAGGCAGGACCAGATGCTTACTTACTTCAAGGTCAAAGTTCAAGGGTGGAAAGGAGTGCTTTTGGTCAAGCGGCAGCAGGGTTGCTGAGGAACAGTATTCCTTTGAGTCATAAGGGAGCAATGACCCTAAAGAACAGCATTACTTCCAGTCCTGAGGGAGCAAAGGCCTTTGGAAAGAGCAATATTGATTGAAGTCCTAAGAGATCAGGGATACTTCTTGGGTAAGGACTAAAGTACAGACCAGGAGAGCAGAAAGCATAGGTCTCCAAAATTCACACTACTTTAGAAACATGAAAAGCTTCCAAACTCCAAAGACTAGCTGTGAAAACAGGAGTTTGAAAAAGCCTGAAGCTTAGGACTGATCCACTACCCCACACACAATAGCAACAGAACCCAACATTAACATAAAGCTTAAAATTAAGAAAGATGGTGGAAAACTGCCAAATAAAAAATGAGGCAAAATGCAAAATGCTGCTATAATGACAAGAAAAATTAAGACAAAAACTCAGAAGACATTGGAGGCAAAACAGCTAGAAGGAAAACCTCAAGGGAAAATCAATGAATCAGACACAGGTTCAGCAAGAATTCCTGAAAGAGAAAAAAAAAAAGATTTCCAAAATCAAATAGGAGTGATGGAGGAACAATTGGGCAATGAAATGAGAGCAAAGGAAGAAAATTGAAGAACATAATTCCTTAACAACTGGAATGATCTCACAGAAAGCAGAAGCAGAAATAGACCTAATTTATAGAGATAAGTAGAGAAGTGACATCTTGCCTAAAGGAACCACAGACAGTGAAGTAATGTCAAAACATATGCACTAAATGGTATAGCCTCCAAATTCTTAAAGGAGATATTAAATTAATTACAGGAGAAAATAGATAATAAAACTATACCAGTAAGTGACCTCAACCTTCCCCTATCACAACTAGATAAATCTAACCATAAAATAAATAAGAAAGAAGTCAAGGAGATAAATAAAATCTTTGAAAGTTTAAAAATGATAGGCCTCTGGAGAAGAAAGGAATATACCTTTTATTAAGCTGCACATGGCACATTCACCAAAAAAAGAGTGTATTAGGGCATAAAAACCTCACAATGAAATACAGAAAAGCAAAAAAAATATTAAATACATATTTTTCAGATGATAGCAAAATAAAAATTACATCCAATGAAGGGTGGTGGAAGGATAGATTACAATTAATTGGAAACTAAAAAAAAAATCCTTAAGAATGAGTGGGTCAAAGAACAACTCATAGAATCAATCAATAATTTTATTAGAGAGAATGAAAACAATGAGATAACATTCTAAAATTTGTGAGATTCAGATGAGGCTACTTAGGGAAAAATATATCTAAACACATACATCAATAAAAGAGAGAAAAAGTTGAACAAAGAATTGAGCATGCAACTAAAAACTTAAAAAAAGTAAAGAATCCTCTATTAAACACCAAAGTAGAAAACTTGAAAATCAAAGGAGTGATTTATAAATTTGAAAGAAAATATTAACTAATAAAATTAGGAGATGGTTTAATTAAAAATAAACAAATATTGGTTAATTTGATTTAAAAATGAAAGAAAAACAAATTACCAGTATCAAAAATAAAATAGTGAATGTACCATCACTGTCCAGATGGTACACTGAAGAGTTATTTTGCCCAATTGTATGTGAGTAAAACAATCTAAATGAAGTGGGTGAATATTTACAGAAAATTTAAATTGTCCAGATTAACAGAAAGGAAAATAGAATACTTAAATAACCCTATCTTAGAAAAATAAATTGAATAAGTCATAAAATATATCCCTGAGGGGAAAAAAATCTTAATTTTACCAATTAGAAAACAGAACCAAAAAAAATAGGGGAAGAATTTGATGAGGAAAATAGAATAAGAAATTAGTAACTTAAACTCTAAAAGTGGGCACAGGAGTAGTAAGGCAGTATAGCTTTAGGATGAGGGGGAAAGAATCTATGGGAGGGGACAGAGCCCAGTTGGCAAAGCAAAAGCAGTGACTTGCTTGAGCTCTCCCCCAAATGCCTCCAAATACCTATAAAAATGGCTCTAAACAAATTCTAGAGCAGTAGAACCCACAAAAAGACAGAATGAAACAAATTTCCAGCCCAAAACAACTTGGAAGGTCAGCAGGAAAGGTCTCTTGCACTGGGCTGGGAGAGGAGCACAGTTCAGCATGGGCGTCACAAATAAAGCTCAAGCCTCAGTGAACCTGGAACAGGCCTCAGGGGACTGAATCAAAGGCAGTTGTGGCAGATTTCAGACTTCTCAACTCACAAGCTCCAAAGATAACATAGAAGGTCAGTAGGAAAGGTCTATCAACCACAGTGAGAGAGAAGCCTGGTGTAGCCCCAGCCCAGGCACAGCCCCGGAGGCTGTGGCTGTTTTTACTCAGACCATATAATCTTTGATGACAAAGAAGATCAAAATATACAACCAGAAGAAGATAAGAAAGTCAAAGCTCCTACATCCAAAGCCTCCAAGAAAAGTACAAATCAATCCCTGGCCACAGAAGAGCTCAAAAAGGTTTTTGAGAAGCAAGAGAAGTAGAGGAAAAATGTGAAGAGAAATGAGAGGGATGCAAGAAAATCATGAAAAATAAGTCAACAGCCTGCTAAAGGAGGCCCAAAAAATACTGAAGAAAATAACACCTTTAAAATAGCCTAACCCAAATGGCAAAAGACATACGTAAAGCCAATAAGGAGAAGAATGCCTTAAAAAACAGAATTGGTGAAATGGAAAATGAAGTACAAAATCTCACTGAAGAAAATACTTCTTTAAAAATTAGAATGGAGCAAATGTTAGCTAGTGATTTTATGAGAAATCAAGACTTTGTAAAACAAAACCAAAAGAATGAAAAAATAGAAGACAATATGAAATATCTCATTAGAAAAACAACTGACCTGGAAAATAGATACAGGAGAAATAATTTAAAAATTATTTGACTATCTGAAAGCCATGATCAAAAAAAGAGCCTAGACATCAACTTTCAAGAAATTATCAAGGAAAATTGCCCTAATATCCTAGAACTAGAGGGTAAAATAGAAATAGAAAAAAAATCCACCATTCACCTCCTGAAAGAAATCCCTGAAGGAAAACTGCCAGGAATATTATAGCCAAATTCCATAGTTCCCAGGTCAAGGAGAAAATATTGCAAGCAGCGAGAAAGAAACAATTCAAGTATTGTGCAAACACAATCAGGATAACACAAGATTTAGCAGCTTCTACATTAAGGGATAGGAGGTCTTGGAATATGATATTCTGGAGGTCAAAGGAGTTAAGATTACAGTCAAGAATTACCTACCCAGAAAAACTGAGTATAATCCTTCAGGGGAAAAAATAGCCAATCAGTGAAATATAGGACTTTCAAGCATTCTTGATGAAAAGACCAGAACTGAATAGAAAATTTGACTTTCAAATACAAGACTCAAGAGAAGCATGAAGAGGTAAACAGGAAAGAGAAATCATAAGGGACTTATTAAGGTTGAATTGTTTACATTCCTGCATGGAAAGGTGATATTTGTAACTCATGAGACCTTTGTCAGTATTACGGCAGTTGGAGGGAAAAATATCTGTATAGATAGATAGATAGATAGATAGATAGATATATGGCAAAGGGTGAGTTGAAGATGAAAGGGTGATATCTAAAAAATAAAATTAAGGGGTGAGAGAGGATTATACTGGGGGAAGGAAAGAATCTATGGGAATAGATTGCCTTAAAGGATATTATGCAAAAAAAACCCTACTAAAATATAAAGTATGTTCTATGCAGAGGAAATGGAACAACAAATATTAGTTTAAATAAAAAACAATGCTAGAGACAGAGGAAAATGTAAATCTAACTCTAATAATTTTAAATGTGAATAAATAATTCAATGAAATTGAAAAGACTGACAGATTATATAAGAAAATAAAGTCCCCAGAAAATCTGTTGCTTAATTAGAAAACAAAGACAACTGCAGTTTAAAAACATGATGCCAGAAGAAATGTTTATGCAAATTATAACTATGCATAAAGTAAATTCAGAAAACAGATTGTCTCATTCAAATAATTAATCTATCAAAAATTACAGCTTAAGAATTGATAAACAAGAAAACTATCATGCTGAAAGAAAGCATAGAAATTATTTCAAAATGAAACACATTATCCATATGCCTTATCATAAAAATTAACAGTAAAAAAATTATCTGAATTACAAGATGACAGAAAGTAATAAAAAACTACCAGGAGATTTTACTATACATCCCTTAGTTTTGTACAAATAAAAAGAATTATTAAAAAAAACTTTAGAATTGAAAAAAATAGTGAAATGAGAGTTAAATGATAATGATAATGACTCAATGGTACTCTCTGGTAATATATATATATGCATATATATATATATATATATGCATATATATATACACACATACGTATTTTTTTCTGAAGGTCATATAGAAGTTTTACAAAAATTGACCTTACATTAAGGCTCAGAAATATTGCAAAATTTCAAGCATATAGAAATAGTAAATACCTATTTGAGAAAGAAAATAGTAAAAACAGTAATCAAGGAGTAAAAAAAGATACAGACCCAATAGACTTTTAATGATAAAACATTAAAAAAGGACTGTATCAAAGAACAAATCATAGAAACAATAATTATTTGAAAAAAATGATAATGATGAAATATCATACCAAAAATTTTGAGATAAAGCTAAAGTAGTGCTCAGGGGAATTTATTTTCTAAAATTTACATTCATAAGATAGAAAAGGAGAGGATTAATTCACTGAATATTTTTTAATTTAGCAATGCAAGAACAAATAAAAAATAAAATAAAAGGAGATACTGAAAATTAGAGAAGAAATATATAAACTGGAAACAAAAAAGGGAAACAGGACAGAAGTAATGATAATATGTTCTTTCAAAAGAGTATCAAAATTGAGAAAATTTTAGAAAATCTAATGAAAAAATGACAGAATGTCAAATCAACAAAACAGATGACAAGGTAAAATCACAATACCATAAGAATGTTACCAGAAATTATTGTGTATAGTAATATTCTTTAAAATGCTGAGAACCTGATAGAACTAGAGAAATACTTTCAAATATAAAAATACTGTCTATGCTAACAACAACACACACAAACAAACAGAAATCTTAAAAAATTCTATTCTCAATTAATGGAATAACTATTTAGGAATTGCTAATGGCAGAGACAGGAGTTGGGGTATCTGGTCCTAGAGGATTTATAGGTGAATTCTATCAAGCACTTTTTAAAAACCCAAATAATTCTAAGGCTACACAAATTATTCTCAAAAATTGAGAAAGGAAGCACTCTACCAGACTTCTTTTTGAGTCAAACATAATTTGAATTCCTAAACTAAGGAAAAATAAAGCAAAGAAGGAGAAATATTAACTATTATCATTGACAATAGATTAAAAAAAGATTTAATAAAACCACATGAAACAGAGAACAACAATTCATTCAATAAATAACTCATTATGACATATGACATAACTGTAGCTATACCAGGGACATCTAGATTTAGCATTAAGAAAAATATTCTAAGAAAAATATTCTAATTAATCATACTAAATGACAAAACATCCAAAATCATATCATTATTTCAATCAATGTGGAAGAAAGAAATCAAAATTTTGACAATATGCAAAACCATTTTATATGAGAAAGAACTTAAAATACAGGCTTAGATTGCATTTTCAATATAAAAAAATCTGTTTATACACAAAAGCGAGTATTATATAAATGAAGGATGCTTATAGAGTAATATGTATATCTGATGGCTAGGCCAACGCAATATAATAACAATGTTATCAAAATCAATTTAGAATTTTCATGCCATGCAGTCATGTTATCAGATGTGTACTTTTTAGAACTTGATAAAACAGTTAAAATTATTGAAACTTCCATAATACCAAGGGAAATAATGGGGAAAAGTTAGAATGACAGGGAAATAGAACTTCTGTGCCTCAAACTATGTCATAAAAAAGTTATCAAAGTCATTTCATATTGACTTAAAAATAGCAAAGTAAGTCATTGGATCAGACTAGATTAGAGAGAGTTAGATTTCATGGAATTGAACTACCCAGAGATTGATAAAGCTGAATACAAAAATTAATTAGGAAAGAATCCTTTATTTGAAGATTAAAAAAAATTCTGTAAAAACTGGAAAACAGTTTGACAGAAGTGAGACTTAGTCCAATATGCCAAAATATATTCTACAACAAGTTCAAAAATAGTATGTGACATTAATTATAAAGATCATGGTATGAAAATTAGAAGACAAGTAAATATACCTTTCTCAAGCTATCAGTATACAATGTATTCTTAAATAAAAAGTATAAAAGTAATAAAAGATGAAATAGATAAACTTGATTACATGAAGCTGAAAAGATTTTGCACAAACAAAATCAATGTTCCTGGGTTACAAACGAAGCAGTTGAATGGGAATAGTCTTTATGGCCAACTTCTTAGATTAGTGTTTTGAACCCAAAAATTGATAAACTTCTAACAAAAGAAGGTATCAGAGATAGAGCAATAGGCCTGGAGTCAGGAGGATCTGAGTTAAAATCCAGCCTCAGACATTTACTAGCTTTGTGAACCTGAAGAAGTCATTTAACCTCTGTCTGCCTGAAATATATTCTGTAAACTAGGGATAAGAATAGTACTTATTTAAGGGAGCTTTTGTCAGGATAAAATGAGATGACATTTTTAAAGCACATTGTAAAATGTAAAGTCACATATAACATCATTGCCACTATTGTCATCATCATCATAATCATCATCATCATCATTATCATCATCATCATCATCATCATCATCATATCCAAATCCTTTCCCAAAAAGATAAGTAGTAAATGTATGTGAATGGAATTTTTTCCCAAAGAATGAAAAATTATTAATAAACATATGAATGTCTCAAAACAATTGAATTAAATTGCTAAGAGAAATAAAAGGTCAAAACCATATTGAGTTTTGTTCTGACACCTGCAATATTGACAAATATGACAAAATGGAAATATTCAAAGCTGATTTTTTTCTCCCTTCATTTTTCTTTATAATTATTGTTTGTTACATAGAATGGTTCTCTAAATACATTTGGCGTAGGAGGTTCTCTGGGGCAAATTCTGTTGATATAACAAATAAAGTATCAATAAAAGATTTTTCAATGAAATGGTAAGATGAAAATTGGGTTCTTTGCCAAGAAAATCTGTTTTAAAAGCAGAGAGAAGAAAATTGAATCAACAAAATAACAAATGAATGATATAAAATCACAACTTAAACAAAATAAATTTTTAAAAATCTGATTAGAACAATTATGCAAATTATATACCAAAAACTGAGAAATCTAAAAAGTAAAATAAAGGTTTACCTTTAAAAATGAAGTATCTATCTTAACAGGAAAAATAAATATCTTAAATAATCCAGTTTCAAAAAGGGAATAGAATTAGCTTTACAGAAAATACTAAGGAGAAAAAAAAACTTCTTGATGGATTTGACGGATTAGGTGACAATTCTATCAAACTTTTTACAATGAAATTAATAAAAAACCTTACCAAATTGTTCTCAAAAGTTAAGAAAGCATGCTTCCAAACTCTGTGATGTACTCAGTACCTAATCTGATGCCAAAACCATGGTTCAAAAAATGAGAATAGTCAGTGTTGGAGAGGTTGTGGGAAGATAGGTGTAAACCAGTACATTGTTGGTGAAGCTATGAATAAATAGAACCACTTTGGACAACAATTTGTATTATGCAAATAAAGTTACTAAAATGTTCATACCTTTTGATCCAGATATTCTACTAATAGGCAAATATCCTCATGAGAAAATTGATTAAAAGTAAATCATTTTACACAACTATATAGTGAGAGTAATACTTTTGTGGTTAAAAAAAAAAAGAACTAGGAACTGAGCACATAGCCCAACTTTTGGGGAATAAAAAAGAAAGCATGGTAATTCAATGTAATGGAATCTTACTTTGCAGTAAGAAATGAAGAATATGAGGTATATGAATAGTATGAACTAGTAATATGAACTAAGCATAGGAGTAATATGAACTAATGCAGAGTGGAGTAAGCAGATGAAAGAAAACAATATATACAATGACTGTAACAATGTAAATAATAAAAAAAGCAACCACAAAGCAATAAAAAAAATTAACATTGTTACATTATAGGAAAAAAGTATGGGTCCAGAGAATAGATATGAAAAAAATCTCCACAAACGTTTATTTCTCTACAATTATTTGCAGAGTCAGGAAATCAATATGTGTGAAATAGTTCAGATTATTTTCAATTTATTGATTTTTGTTGATAATTTTTTCTCATATCTGTTTGTTTTTTTTTCTTTTTAACAATTTTCTTTGTAGTCTGGGGATGAGAGACAGGAGAATTTAATGTAAAATGTCAAAACAAAACATATTGATTAATTATTTTTAAAAATAATGATTAAAATGATTAATTAATAATCATTTGCCAATTGATTATTGATTCTTTTCTTTTTCTAAAGTCCCATGTTAGGGACTTCCAGGTTATTTGAAAAACAAGATGATGGGCTAGACGTTTTCTCTAATCCCCATGATCTCTCAAACCTGTCAAAAACAGAAATACACCAAAGATAAGGCAACTTCAGCTCTTTTCATGGTTTAAGATAACTTTAAGGATGTAAAAGAAGGCAATTTTCCCCCCTATACCCAGGAACTGACATTCACTGACCCTGTGGTTCACTCACTGCCCCTGTCCCACCTCTTGCACTATCAACATCAAGGCCAGCACTAGCAGACCTAAGCACACTACACAGGCTTAATTCAAAACATGCTCCTGAACCCTGTTCACCTTTTCCTCCTTCCATTGAAGTACAGCCCCCAGCTCTAGGCCGCAGAAGATTACTTGAACCTTTATAGATAACTTCATCATAGCCCTTTGCTGAGGGAATGAAAGTGTGGGCAAGGGAGGAGCAGGCTCTGCTGGTGCTAGGGAAAGTAGGCTTTGAACTGCCTGTTCTGGGCCATGGAACTGAGAAACAGAGGGAGTGGGACAGGTCACCAGGAATGGCCACCATTTTGTGTGAAAATCTGTGCAGCACTCCATTAAGCCTGAGGGAAAGAGCCCAGCAAACACTGGGGCTAGAGCTGTCTCACCAAAAGCCACTTGGGCAGAAACTAAGACTTGTGAACTGTGAAATGTCCACTGTAAGAGGAAACTGAGGCACTTTGACTTCTAGCACCAAGGGAACCACAATCAGAGAGAGAAAGTCAGGAAGTGAGCAATAAGGAAGATAAAGGAGAAAAAGACTGAAAATACAACAAAAAACTGGGAAGAAAACTCAAAGATTTTGAACATAAATAGTTAAGTTATCAGGAAAAACACCGACAGAAAGTAATATGACCTCCAGATGTAGTAAACAAGTTCACGCATTTATGAATAAATACTGCATTAGAGAGAAAATTACTCAATACTTGAGGCAGAGAACCCTGTGGAATTTGAGAACATAGAACCATCATATACTGTCCTTGAGTAGTTTAAAAGACAAAGAAGAATTTTGAGTCCCAAGTTTCTGTCCCGCACAACAAAAATGAGCAGAACAGAAAAACAAACTTGAATCTATAATCTCAAGTCTCACCAAAGGAACAACAGAAAAAACAATAGATTGGGAAGGCAAATACATATAACTGAAAGACAACTTAGGAGAGAAATAAAAAAACAATAACTTTAAAAGAAAATTGTGTACTATGTAAGCAGAACATACTAATTTTGAAAAAGGTTGCATGGAGGTTACCTAAGTAACGTCTAATATGTCTTGGAAGAACAGGACAAAATAACCCCTAAAATCATAATGAGGCAAATGCTAGAAGAGAATTGTCCAAAACTTCTAAATATGGAAAATAAAATTCCGGTTGAAAGAAATCACTGATCACCTCTAGGAAAAAACAGAAGATACAAACTCCAAGATACATAGTGATTTCATTGAGAAACACCAAGTTTTACAAGCCATCAGAAGAAAAATATTCAAATACAAAGGAAGCACTTTCAAATAATCCAGAACTATTCCTCACCCACCACTACTCCAGGAAGGAATGGAATAAATGGGAGAGCAATGGAGTTGAAGATACAGCCCAGAGTCACCTATCCTCCAAATCTGAGGTTAATTATACTGCACAAAAGATATATTAATAATAATCATTATAATTAAAAAGAGTTTGAAATATTTTTGAAAGAAAAGCAGAACTGAAGAGATGACTTGCCTCTCAAACATCCCAAAATGAGAAATGAAGAAGAGTTAATAAATACAGTAGGCAAGGACAGTAGAAGTAAGAGTGAATATAGAGAGACTGGTAAGAGGTTTCTTTCTATATGTACAAAAGAAGACATAGTTGAAGGCAGAAACTGTTAGTAATTATAGTGAAGGAATGGGCAGAAAGTAGTATGGAAAGAAAATGGCAACAACTGGATTTTGGTGCTTGATAAATATACTCGTTCTGGGTGAGATGGAGTTTGAACCTCTAAGGGCAACTGGTGCCTGGAGGAATGGAAAGGCATGACACAGGACAGAGATTTCCAGGCAAACATTGGTAGGGGGGATGACAAGAGAGGTGGTATAGATCACTCACTGGTGGGCTTCAAAATCAGGGACATGTTGGGGAAAGGACCCTACCAAAGGGCAGTGTTGGATGGCACAGTGGATAGAGGGTATGGAGTTAGGAAGACATAAATTCAAATCTGGGCTCAGATACTAGTTGTGTAACCCTGGCCAAATCACTTAAACTCTATTTGTTTTCATTTCATCATTTGTAAAATGAGGATATAATAATAAGCGCCTACCTCTCAGGGGTGTGGTGAAGATCAAATTAGATAAAATTGTGAAGTACATAGCACAGTGCCTGGCACATAGTAAGGGCTATATAAATGTTTATTGCTATTCTTATTTTTATACTTAGTGATTATGGCAATAATATCACCGCCACCACCACCACTTATTACTACTACTACTACTGCTACTACTACTACTACTACTGCTACTACTATTACTACTATTACTACTACTACTACTACTACTATTACTACTAGGCATTGCTTTGGAAATGAGGCATAATGGGAAAGGGTCATTCTATGGGGTGAGCCCTGCAAAGCATTGGCAAAAAGAGCATAGAGGGGAGATCTTAGAACAGATACCTTGGAAGTGTTGATAGGATGAAGAACATAGAGAAAAAAGAGAGACCAGATAATTACAGGAGTCATGAATCAGAGAGTGATGGTCTAGAGTAAGCAAAAGAGTACATGGATAATGAAGAAAGTGTAAGTTTCAGAGCAGATGCCAATCTTCATTGGTACAGGGAGTGTCTTCATTGGGATTTCACATATCAATGAAAGCATAAGTCTAGTTTTATTAATAGTTCAGATGTATTAAATTGGATGAACAAATGCAATTTTAAGAAGATCAGAATTTGACTAAGACTCAAACACATTAGTTCTAAATAATAGTTATTAAAAGTACAAAAACTATTTTTCATTACTTGTTACTTTAAAAATATTCTTTTTTTACATAGAAATCATGTGAAACTAAATGGATCTAAGGTCAAAGTTTGAACTGAAAATACATTTCATTGATTTTTTTTTATTCAGACCAAATAATAGCAGTGTTTTAGGGTTGCAAAAATAGCATAAAATGGAAACATTAAATATATGTTGATTTTATTTCATAGCACTAAAAGATATATATATATATATAACATATATATATATATATATATATATATATATACACATACTTACATACATGCATCCATACAAATATAGATACATAGACTAATGAGGGAATACTGGAAATGGAAATATGTTGGTAATACTGGAATACTTTAAATATTTTGGCAAAATATCTAGTTCACCAGTAATTATTTGTAGTCATTTATACTCAACACAGTATGTGAAATTATAGTATGGATTACATTGCATTCTGTGTTCTGTATGCAAACAGAAACTGTAAGCAGTCAAAACTGGAAAATGGCCCCAATAGGTGTTGGCTAAAAAATACCTGAAAACAGAATTTCAAACCATCAGTGGGATGAATTTCATAATTTTCTCAAGTAGTATTTCACATCTGATGCAATGTGGACAGGTGCTAGGAAAAAGAATCTCAAAAATGCACTCTTGGCTGATTTGGTGGGAAGAAGCAATGTGTATTGTTTTGGTTTTCATGTGAGATATTTGGCCATTCATTTAATAAAACTGAAGAAAGTAACAATCAATAAACATATATTAAACACTTACTATGTGCCAGATGTAGTGTAAGGCACTGGGGATAAAAATAAAAGAGGCAAGAAATCCTTGCCCTCAAGGAGCTTTCAATGTAATGCAAACAATATAAAACAAATATATACAAAGCAAGTTATACACAGGATAAATAGGATATAATTAACAGAGAGTAGAATTAAAAGGATTTGGAGAAAGCTTCCCATAAAAGAAGCAATTGTAATTTAAACTTAAAGAAAACTAAGGAGGTCAGTAGGCTGAATGGAGAAGGGAGAGCATGTCAGGCACAGGAGACAGCCAGAAAAAATTCCCAGAGTCAAGAGGTGGAATGTCTTGTTCTTTGAATAGCCAGGAGGCCAGTGATACTGGATCAAAGAGCACATTTTGGAGAGCAAGATGTAAGAAGACTGGAAATGTAGGAGGAGCTAGGTGATATAAAGCTTTGAATGCCAAACAGAGCATTTTGTATGGACCCGGCAGGCAAGAAAAAGCCACTCAATTTTATTGAGTAGGGGAATGACAGGGAGATTTATACTTTAGTAAAATCCTATTAGTGGATGAATGAAGGATGGATTGGAGCAGGGTGAAACTTGAGATAGGCAGACCCATCAGCAGGCTATTGCAATAATCCAGACATAAGGTGACTAGGCCCTGCAGTAGAGTGATGGAAGTGTCAGAGCAGAGATAGGGTTGTATTAGAAAGATACTTCAAAGGTTAAATCAACAGGATTTGGCAACAAATATGGGAAGTAAGATACAGTGAGGAGTCCAGGATGCCTCCTAGATTGAAAATAAGTGAAAGAGTGGGGATGACAGAGGGGGCAATATCTTGGAGGAGATGAAATGAAATGGGATCACTGGAATAAGAAGAGGTGTTAGCCTTGGTAATAGAGGGAATTCAGGGGAGTAGAACAGCAAGTAGTTCATTGTGGGAATTGAGTGAAACACATTGATTCTATCTGGTGACTCAATTTTAGAGCTAGCTTAATTTCTATTCAGTTATGGACCTAGTGTAACTTCTTCCTTTGGAGAAAACTTCATTCAATTGTGGAAATTGGGGGGAAAAACTGTATTGCATTCTTTGAACTTAGTGTCCTGCATGGCTGGAAACCAGGAATAACTCTATCTGTTGCTTAGAGATCCTTAACTGAGGACCTAGGTTATACTGACTAGAGAACTAGTCATATCCAAAGATTGACACAAGGAATTTTCTCACGATTGTACATCTTAAGCAACTCATCGATCTTATCTGAAAACTGGCCCCATACTGATCAATCAGTTATTGTTTCCATGTTCCTTTGATTCTTTACAGACACTTAGAAGGAACGGAACACCTCTTTTTTTAAATTCAGGGAATTTCACCTGTTTGCTCTCCCCTTCCCAACTTGGAAAGTCTCTAAACCTTCCTCCAACTAGAAATCAGATTACCTAATGCTGTACCATTTCTTTTTAGTTAATTGGCCTTAATTGGTTAATTGTTTTTAATGTATAAAAGTTTGTCTCCCCTCTTTTGAGAAGTAATCCATAAACTTCACTAGGCTGCCAAAGGCATCAATGAAAAATAGAAAAAAAGAAGTTGAAAACCCTTGCTCTAGGTGATACAGGTACATCTATCAAGCATGATTTGTCCATATGTAAAGAGGTATTTTACTTTAAGTTCATGAAGGAATTTGGGGAGCAGGTGTCATATAGACTATGTCTCATTGATGTTAAAATCATCTGACTCTTAATTTCACTAATTTCACTAATAATTTTCACTAATTTAAGCAGAATCAAGACTCACAGAATTTTAGCATTTGAAGGGACTAGAGTACCCTTACCATCGAATTCTTAACCCAAACACAAGCTAAACTACAATGCAACAATAAATAGTTCAGCCTCTCCTTGAAGACTTCATTGAATAAATACCTCTTACTTTGCAAAAAGGAAGCCTGTTTCATTTTTGTTTAGTTCTATTTGTTAGAAAGCTATTCCTTATACCAACCCTAAACTTGTCTCTTTCCTGCTTCTATCCATTTGCTCCCATTTCTGCCCCTTGATGACAAATAGAAAAATTCTAATCTACTTCCTCACAACAGACTTTTAAAGGAATTTTATAGACAAAGTCTTAAATAAATACTTAGCAGAGATTTGCATATATTTAGTATGTCTTTGATCCATTCAGCCCTGGAGAGGTGACTCTTCATCCTTCAAAGCATATAATGTTTTTCTTAACCACTAAGAAAAAAAACATTTTATTTATAATTTATCCAGAAAAAATGTATTTCCTTTTTTCTACCTCATCAATTTTCCATAGTAATGTAATCTACTCAATTATCCATGGCAAAAGGTCTTTGGCATTTTTGACTACCCAGCTAGGATAGATAGAGGAGTGATAAAATTTCCTGAAAGAACTAAATTTCCCTGGAATTTGAATTGCTTAAGCAGTTTTTAGCTATATAAGACAATTAGGTGGTCATAGTGTGTGCCACACAATCTCAGAAAGATCATGTTAAAATAGACTAACATGTAAAAGACATAAAAAGACAAAATATTGAACACATATATAAAGTAAGAGTGCATTTGCATAATATACACATATGTGTATGAATATTTAGGTATGCATATACACATAAACACTTATGTGTATATATATATATATGTCTGTGTGTATATGCATATATCATGGTTTAATGCTAGCTATTCTCTATTGCATAAAAGAACAATTAAAATCATTAGAGACCTGTATTACATTTCCATTCTCATGACTTATTATTTAAACTAGGGTAATATCATTGTGTTTACCATACTATTCTAGAACTTTTATTCCTATTCTGATCATTCTGGGACTTTTCATCCACTCATGTGAATAGTATTGTATCCCCAATGCTTAGCTTTTAGTGACTAATAAATGCATTTTTTCACTTATTCATCTTCCCATTTATTCATTCATAGGTCTTTATTTGCTTTTGGGTAATCATATTGTTGTGGTAGAAGGGACCTTTAAGATGATCAGATCCAAACTTTTCATTTTAAAGATGTGGAAAGAAAATTGTCAAAGGTCATATAGCTAGTGGCAAGGTTAAGGCTAGATTCTAGGTTCCTTGACTCCTACTCCAGAGCTCCTTCCACAAATCAAAGTCCTGACAACATTGAAAAAGCCTAAACTAATCAGGAATGTAAGATAGTTTGTGGATTTCAAAAGCAGGTTGGAATTTTTTCATGGATTATATTTCACTGATGGATTTTCATGTTTTATTTTGGCCATGCGACACAGTAGAAAGAAGACTAGATTTGAAGTCAGGAGTAATTTGGTAACTGTTGACTTAGATGTGTCACTCACTTGTTATACAACCCTAGGTAAGCCACTTCACCTTTCATAGCCTCAGTTTCTCTGTAAATAGAAAAAATACTTGTACTATGTCCTAATGGTATTAAACTGAATTTTGTAAAGGATTTATTTATAACTTACCAAATTCCAGGTACTATGCTATGTATTAGAGATACAAAGATAAAAAAAAATGAAGCAGTCTACTTCTTCACGAATGTTTTGTTCTACTGCTAGGAGTTGGTTTGGGGGAATGGAAAGAGAGTATATTTTCCTAGATATGCAAAAAGTAATTGTATGTATCATTTATCTATCTACATATAGATATATACAGATACACATATGTAAATAAATATATAAATGTGTATATACATATATGTGTGTTTATAGTTGATAAAAAGTTTGAGAAGGGTACTGACAGCTGGGAAAGGAGTAATTTAGGAAAATCCTTGTGTAGGAGATAATATTTTAGCTAAACTTCAAAGGGAGCTAGGGATTCAAGGAGATGCATGGAATATCCTAAGCATATGGGAAATCCTGTGAAAAATCATGGAGGTGGGAGACAGAATATCATAGCCAATGGTTATAAAAATCAGATCAGTTTGGCTAGAAAACAGAGTGAGTCAGGGAAATAATGAATAATGAATGTAGAAAAAATGGAATGGAATAGACAGTGAAAGATTTTTAAGGCCAAACTGAGAAGTTTGTGTTTTATCCTAGAGGCAAAGGTAAACCACAGAAATTTCTAGGGAAGGCAATGACAGAATCAGACTATTATGCTAGGAATATGTTTGGCAGCTGTGGAGGAGGAGTAGAGAAAGAAGTAAAAACAATTAGGGAGTTACAACAATAATCAAGGTGGAAGTGGAGTGCCTAAGCCAGGGAGTAACAGTGTGAAGGGAGAAAGGGAAAGCACTACATGAGAAGTTGTGAAAGTAGAATTAGCAGTACTTGGCAACTGATGAGAAATGGTGTTTGAGGAAGAATGAGGAGGGGAGAACAACACCAAAATTATAGATTGAGTGATGGGAATTCTGGTACTCATGATTGAAATAGGGAATTTAAGAAGAAGAAGGATAATGGGCTTAGTGGTGGTGGTGGTGGTGGTGGTGGGGAGGAAGTTATGTTTTAGATTTGTCAAGTTTGATATTCTTGTGGGATATACATGTATTCAGTGTATAGAAGGCAGTTAGTGGCAGGCTAGGAAAGTGGGTTGGATATGTACATTTAGGGGCCATCTGAAGACTGTTACTAAAGCAGGGCAAAAGTCTCAGAGCAGAGCCCCCAGGAGGTAATAGAGGATGATGTTACCAGAGTGTCTAGCACATAGTAAGTATATAATAATTTTTCATTCACTCATATTGAGGAGATGTGATACTGGGAGTTGAGGAAAAGATAGAGTTCACCATGGATTCCTATATTTTGAAGCAAAGTATGAAGTGAGGTTTTCTGCCAACAATATAAACGGTCAGGAGTAGTGTAGGTGACTTGAGAAAATACTTAAAATAACTTTAAATCTATAAATTTGTGTCAACAGGATCAAATACACTGCTTATATTTACAATCAAGATATGATATCACCTAAGCTTTAAAATGTCAGAGAAGTGAGAAGACAAAATGGAACTACCCAACAATGGATCTTGGATCTTTTTTCCCTTGTTTTAAAAATTAATCTTAATAGAAAGAACATTTTTTTTTCTTGCTTAGCCTTGGTAAATCCAAACTATAAGATTGGGATTCTGGGAAGTTGGGGTATTAAAAGAGAAATGACTTGACAAGCCCTGTAGAAGAGGAGCCTGGCAGTAGAATGACCAGATTAATAAGCATTGAGTGTGTTTGCCCAGAAAGAGAAGAACAGAGTAAGTAGGAAGTAGAAGATGATTAATGTAATGAGGTATGAGGAATACCTTGCAGACTTCTTCACATACTGTGATGAACATCCATTGTGTAGACACCTGCTCCATTTTTGAAAACAGAGAATATTAAAAATATACCTTAATTACAGAAGGAAAGCAAAGGTTGTTTAATTTTTTCTGAAAAACAAATATATTTTCTTTTTTAAAAAAATGTTAATGAAAACAATCCATTTGAAACCTTTCCAGCCTATCTTTCTTAAAATAGCAAGAGCATTTATTGGCAGTAACAGTAACCTCAGATGTGAATCTTCTTTTCCAGATGACATTCTATTTTCTCCTTAGGAAAAGAATTTAAGACAGTTCTGGGAACAGCATGGGGAAAAAAAATACACACACATATACAATCAAAATTTTCTGACAAGTTCTCTTTTAGTCTGCAAGCAAAATGCTGTATTTAATAGTCTTGTCGCACAGTGTAGTTATAAGCAGGCACCCTTACTTTTTCTGCTAAAATAAGCCCTTCAGAAAAGTAACCAGGAAAAATAAAAATGGTTGAACCACTTGTGAAAGCCAACAGGCAAGCCTGCTCGCTATAGTAAAAGAATATAAAAAAAAATCCTAAATAAATTCTCTGGACAAAACATTTGTAAAATTATAATTCTTAAGTTCTGAATACATCTCTGCATTTTAAAAAAGGAAATCTGCATATATCTTGTTTTCACATGGATTAAATAGCTCCATTCCAAAGGGGTTTATCTCATTAGTGGTATTTCATTTTCTCCCATTGGCAAATTATATTTTGATACCAGAAAAAGGAATAATATCCATTAAGGCTGCATGCAACAACAAAGATTTCATATAGATCAAAGTGAGAGAAAAGTGTGTGAATGTAATTAGTGACCTGAGAGCTTACTTAGCCTTTTTTCACTTCTGGTGTTTGTTACCTCAAAGAAATGAAAACATGGGGATTATTGAACTCAGGTTTCCTGGAAGTAGCTTTTGATTGGTTCTCCTAATAGTACAAAAATTAATTAATGCCAATAATGGGGGTAACAGTTAAAAATAAAGGATCAGTAGGTGTATACACACACACACACACATACACACACACACACACACATTCCAAAATCCATAGAGTTTTTATGATAGTTCTCTATTTCCCCTTCCCAGTACCTTTCTTCTGAATTCTAATTATACTATTTCCTGAACCAAAATCCTCTCGCAAGTTCATAATTATAATGGTGGGCAGATAGAGGACCTTGCCTTTCAGAAAATTTACCAGTGGATAGCAAGTTCCTCTAGATCTTGATAAGATTTGAAGACTTAAACCACAGGCTTAGCCATAAACTATGCATTTTTAAATTTTTTTAATTATTTATTTATTTTTACTTTTCAACACTCACTTCCATAAGCTTTTGAGTTTTAAATTTTTCCCCCTCCCTCTCTCCCTTCCCTAGTCCCCAAGATGGTGTGCAATCTGATATAGATTCTACATATACATTCATATTAAACATATATTTACATTAATCATATAGTGAAAAAGAATTAGAACCAATGGGAGGAACCATCAGAAACAGGAAACAAAACAAAACAATAACAACAAAAAAGAGAGTAAATAGTATGCTTTGATCTGCATTCAGACTCCATAGTTCTTTCTCTGGATGTGGACAGCATTTTCCAACATGAGTCTTTTGGAGTTGTCTTAGATCCTTGCATTGCTGAGAAGAATTAAGTCTATCAAAGTTAGTTATCACATAATGTGGTTGTTACTGTGTACAATGTTTTCCTGGTTCTGCTCACTTTATTCAGCATCAGTTCATATAAATCTTTTCAGGTTTTTCTGAAGTCTGTCTGCTCATCATTTCTTATAGCGTTCTAATATTCCATTACATTCACATACCACAATTTGTTCAGCCATTCCCCAATTGATGAGCATCCCCTCAATTTTCAATTCTTGGCCACCACAAAAAGAGCTGCTATAAATATTTTGTACATGTGGGTGCTTTTCCCATTTGTATAATATCTTTGGGATACAGACCTAGAAGTGGTATTGTTGGGACAAAGGGCATGCACAATTTCATAGCCCTTTGGGCATAGTTCCAAATTACTCTCCATAATAGTTGGATCAGTTCACAACTCTACCAACAATGCATTAATGTTCCAATTTTACCACATTTTCTCCAACATTTGTCATTTTCCTATTTTGTCATGTTAGCCAATTTGATAGGTGTAATGTGGTACCTCAGGGTTTTTTTTTTTTTTGATTTGTATTTCTCTATTTAGTAGTGATTTAAAGCAATTTTTCATATGATTCTAGAGGGTTTTAAATTATTCATCTGAAAACTGTCTGTTCATATCCTTTGACCATTTATCAATAGGGGAATAGAACTAGGCATTTATTGTCCAAGAGACATCTTAGATAAATATCAAGAGTGTTGTCACCAAAATTTGAGTAGCTGGATTATGGATTTTCAGTCATATCAATATATGAAATAGAGGACTTCTCATTTGAAATGATAAACAAAGTTCCTACCTTGATGTAATTATTAACCTTTATGATAACAGAAATAATCTCCTTCATAGCAAGTAAGATAATATTTGCAAATCACTTAGCACAGTACCTGACATATAGTGGATACTTAATAAATGCTTGCTTTCTTCTCCTTAACTCCATTTATCTTCTTTTTAATAATTAACATAGTTACATGATTTTAAATGACACTGCTGATATTAGGACTAAAATAATCATGCAAGCATACATATGACTCAGCTACTATTTTTTCATGGATTAATGGTAAAGTTTAAGTTGTAGTTTAGTCATTTCAGTCATTTCTGACTATTTAAGACCCCATTTGGGGTTTGTTGTCTAGCTCATTTTACAGTTGAGGAAAGTGAGGCAAACAGTGTTAAGTGACATGCCCAGGGTCACACAGCTAATAAGTGTCTGAGGCCATATTTTAATTTGGTAAGGTGACATGACACTCAATCCACTGCACCACCTAGTTTGAGTAGGCATTAGTTATTATCTAGCTCAACCGCCTCATTTCACAGATAAGTAAACTGTGTCCTAGCAAGAGTGTAATACCCAGGAATTCTGGAACTTGGGTCAAGCTGAATCAATGTTTGGGAGGAAAACACTATGTTGTGATGTCCCAGATCAATCCTTATCCATAATCCATGAAATATATTTCCTATATCCTCCCTTTCCTAAATTCTATGGAATAGCTTGCCTCCTCATCCAGAGAGATGAAAACTCTGAAGTACTTATCCCTGGGCAAAGGCCATGAAGGACCATCTTCATGAGAAATTAATCCTCTCTTTAAGGAAATTGTGGTTGAGTCTCTGTTTCTTAATCTGCTTGATAAAGGCCACACATGATTTGGAGGAGCAATATCTCTTCACACTTATTCCTTATTCTAGCACCAACATGCTAAGGACTTAAAATCTAGTTTTCTTGTCCTCCCCTGGTCAAAAGACTAATACAGGTGAACAATTTAATTCCTTCCATCACCCCCAGGGAAGTCAGAACCTTGTATAAAATCTCCAAAAGTTTCAGTATCTTTAATAATCTAAGTAAAGGGATTGAGTGGGAAAGCCTAGACCTACTGACTATAACCTGTGACTGGCTCATGAATTTTAAATGGTGCTTCAGTGTGCCTTGAAAAAATGTAATTGCTCATACTCCTCAGGTTGCTATTTCAACCATGTCTCACAATTCTCTGTAAATGATTATAATATAGAAAATCATCATCAATTAAACAAAACTAAAAATAAAATTAAAAACTATTCAATCACCCAGTCAAAAAGAATTTATTAAGCTCTTACTACGTTCCAGGAACTATGCTAAGTGCTGATGATACAAATATAAGAAAACTAAATAATCCCTGACCTCTAGGAGCTTATATTCTAATGGGGAAAATTAATGCATAACAAGGGAGTTGAAAAAGCAAGAAACACACAGAAAAAAGTGCCTGGATGGGGGCATGATAGTTAAATCATGAAAATCAGGGATGACTGGTCTGGGCTTCCTTTTCCCCCTAACCCCCAAAGAAAGGTTTTGAGAAGAGCTCACCAATAGGAAAAGGGTCTTTGAGGAGTAGAATGAAAGAGCAGCTATGGAATAGTGGCTAACTTTAATTTTGGAAATAGGTAGGTTGTTTCTTTGGTGTCTCTCTACTCTCCTTTTGAGCTCTCTTACTTTCTATGCCTGAGCCATCAGTTTCCTTAGAATCATAGATACAGAACTTAGAAGGGTTTATTGAAATCATAAAATTCCAATGCCTCATTATATATGGGAAAACTGAGATCCAAAGGTGCCAAAGTACTTCAAAAAGATAACAGAGAAAAATCAGTATTACAGTCCAGGTCCCCTAATTCCAAATCTAACATTCTTTGTTCTACATACCATTGTGTTATATTCTGGTCTGCTCCCATTCATAGATGATAATCTCTCAATTGTGGTTCCTTACTGAGTATTCTATTGGTCTCCATTATCAGGTTGTAAGTTATTTTCCCAAAACACAGTGAAAATGATTACTTCTAGTCTTGCTTATTGCAGTTTCTTTTGAGGAACACATAACACCATAAGTTTTTTATTTGTCCTCAGAACATTTTGAAAAAAATGGTATAAATATCTTCTTTTGACAATAGCACATGAAATGTTAGCATGATTTCTTCACTAAATTGATGGTAAAATTAATTTTGAGATAATTATTTGGAATATACATACAGAATAATTAAATGAAAAATAAAAAAGATAATGAAAGGAGATGACACGTTACTTCCAAAGATTTCCAAATCTTCCCAAAATAATCTAATGTATTCAGGTTATCATATTATTTGCACTTGTCTTGTGAACATATGATAGACTAAGTTGTGCTATTTGTGAATATCTTATGTCCCTTGTTAGATTTTTAAGCTCTGTGGAAGAAAGGACCATTTCTTATATATCTTTCCATATCTTTGAGCATCTAAAAGAGGACTTCCACCACAGTTCCTTAATGCATGGGTGTTCTGAAATTTGCTTGCTTTTCTGGTATATAAAAATTATAACATTCTACCATTGAGATTTTGAATTATCAAATGCTGTTTTACTTCAATGATGTATTATTTCATCTTTTTAGATAGTGTTTCCAAACATGCAGAGGTGTCTTACAAAGCAGTCTTTTTGTATTACTATGGCTGGGGAAAAAATCGTCCTTTAATGGTCAACCCTCTGATGAAGCCTTCCTTTAGCCCAGTTCATCAGATAAAGAGTCTTGTGCTGGAAAAAGACTCTATTAAACCTTTCTCACTTGGTAAGACTGCTAGTTATAATGACAGTTTAATTATCATGCACATGCATATACTCTTCCATTAACATTTTGAATTATTTGTCATAGAATAATCATATTTATGAACTGGGAAGGGGAATCCAGTTTCTCTAGAACAACATCAAAATCAACTGTATTTATCACACTCCCAATTATTCGGTGGTATCATAGTGCAAGATCTCCATTATGAGCTGAGATAAAAATCTAATTTTAAAAACAAACGATTGCTGATATGTTTTGTGATTAAAAAGTTCCTAGAAATCTATTGCCTTTGTATAGTTTCCAAAGATCATCTGCATTGGCTACTTACTAAATCATCTCTGCTCATAGTATTTTTCAGGACTTCAAATTTGGTCTTTAATTTGGAAGTTTTAATTTGTTCTTTTTCAATTTTTTTATTTTATTTGGATGCTCAGTTCATTGATCTGCTCTTTATTTTATCAATATAAGAATTTAAAGAAATATTTTTCCCATAAGTACTACGTTTGTGGTATCCCATAAATTTTGCTAGGGATTGCTTTTCAGAGAGGGAGAGGTTGAGGTCTGCCACTTGTATAGTTTTGCTGTCTGTTTCTTCCTGTAATTCCCTTAACTTCTCCTCTAAGAATTTGGATGTTATTCCACTTGGTGCATATATCACTTCAGTGTCTATGGTGCATTTTACAGGATGTAGTTTCCTTAACTCTCTTAATTAGATGTATTTTTACTTTTGTTTTATCTGAGATCAGGATTGCTACACCTGCTTTTTTTTTTTTTACTTCAGCTGAAGCATAACATATTCTACTCCAGCCTTTTACCTTTATTCTATGTGTATCCCTCTGTTTCAAATGTGTTTCTTGTAAACAACTATTGTAGGAGTATGGTTTTTAATCCATTCTGCTATCTGCTTCCATTTTATGGGAGAGCTCACCCCATTCACATTCACAGTTGTGATTACTATCTGTGTTTTCCTCTCTATCCTATTCCCCACCCCTCCTGTTTATGCTTTTCTTTCTGCTTTCTGCTTTTCCCTCCCCATTAGAGTTTTGCTTCTGACCACCACCTCACTCAGTCTGCCCTCCCTTCTATCAGCCCCCATTTTCTTTGCCTTTTCTCTTGCTAATTCTTCCATTCCTTCTATAATTCCTCTCTTTCCTTTCCCCTTTCCCCTGCTACTGGATATAGGGCAAGTTAGATTTCTATACCTGATTGAGTATGTTATTCCCTCCTTGAGTCAAATCTGATGACAGTAAAGTTCAAACAATGCTCATCTCCCTCCCTTCTTTCCCCCTACTGTAATATGTTTTTGTACCTATTCATGTGATGTAATTTATCCTTTTCTGCCTCCTCCTTTCCTCTTTTCCTATCACAATCCATTTTTATCATTTAATTAGGTTTTTTTATCATCACATGAAAGTCAACTTAAACTCACTCCCTCTATGTGTATCCCTTCTAAATGTAATAAAGATACAGTTCTGAAGAGTTATACGTATCATCTTCCCATATAGAAGTAAACAGTTTGTCCTTATTAAATAATATTTTTTTCTTTCCTGTTTACCTTTTTATGTCTCTCTTGAGTCTTGTATTTGAAGATCAAATTTTCCACTGAGTGCTGGTCTTTTCATCAGGAAAATCTGGAAGTCCCCTATTTCATTGAATGCTCATCTCCTCCCTGGAAAGATTATGCTCAGTTTTTCTGGGTAGTTGATCCCTGGTTGTAATTCAAGTTCCTTTGCCTTATGGAGTATCATATTCCATGCTCTCTGCTCTCTTAATGTAGAAGCTGCAAGATCCTCCATAATCCTTACTGTGGTTCCACAATATTTGAATTGCTTCTTTCTAGCTGGAAATTCTGGAAATTGACTACAATATTCCTTGGAATTTTCAATTTGGGATCTCTTTCAGGAGATGATAGGTAGATTCTTTCAATGACTATTTTACCCTCTGGTTCTAGGACTTCAGGACAGTTTTCCTTGATGATTTCTTGAAAGATGCTGTCTAGGCTCTTTTTTTTAAAATCATGCCTTTCAGGTAGACCAATAATTCTTAAATTGTCTGTTGTGGATCTAGTTTCCAGGTCAATTATTTTTCCAATGAGGTATTTTACATTTTCTTCTTTTTTTCATTCTTTTGATTTTGTTTGACTGATTCTTGATGTCTCATAGAGTCATTAGCTTCCACTTGCCCAATTCTAATTTTTAGTGAATTGTTTTCTTCAGTTAGCTTTTCCATTTGTCCCTTTCTAAATTTTTTTAAGAAGCTTCTTATTTTTATTGTTAGGATCCAGGTTACTTGAGAGGGATGAAACAAGAGGAGTGGGTGGCTTCAATACCCAGCTGTCCATGTTTCACAGGCTTGTAGGTAATAGACAATTCACCCAGATAGTGTCCAACCATCTCGGGCTGATTGAAGGTCTTGCCATTGAAAATGCCCACCACACTTCCCACAATCTCTGGCAGGATGATCCTGTCCTGAAGGTGTGTCTTTACTACCTCGGACTTTTTCATGTGGGGTGCCTCCTTCTTGGCCTTCCTCAGGAGGGAATGCTGTTTGTGCAGTAGACCCCTGTTGAGTCGCTGCTGCTGTTGAGTACTGTACAACTGCAGGAGCTGTTGCTCATAAGACATGTCCCACAGCTGATCCAGGTCCATGCCACATTAGGTGAACTTCCAGAAGATTCACTTCTTCTTCTGCTCCACTTCTGCCATCTTGTCTACTGTCAGAAAAAGCTCCCCTTTTAATTTTTTTTTTTTAGGCATTTGGGGATAAGTGACTTGGTAAGGGTCACACAGCTAGTAAGTGTCAAGTGTTTGGTCTGAGGCTGGATTTGAATGCAGGTCCTCCTGACTTCAGAGCTGGTGCTCTATCCACTGCACAATCTAGCTGCCCCTCCCCTTTTAATTTTTAAGGAGATGTTTTCTTCAATGTTCTTTTTTTCCATTTTGTCAATTGAATTTTTTAAAGGAATTGTTCAATTTTTCTTCTACCTATCTTATTTGACTTTTAAAATCCTTCTTGGGCTCTTCCAAGAAGGCTTTTTGGGCTTGATATCAGTTTATATTCCCCTTTAAGGTTTCAGATGCCACTATGTTGATAATGTTGTCCTCTTCTGGATTTGTGTTTTGTTTTTCCTGTCACCAAGATACTTCTCTATGGTCATTGTTTTTCTATGTTGTTTCTTGCTCATGTAGTTTGTCTTTCTTCTGACTTTTAAATTTGATCTCTGCTTCAGGGGTACAGGGGACATTGTTCCAGGCTTCTTGTGCCGGGGGCTAGGGGCCTGGTTACTGGTTTTTTGTCCTGGGACCTCAGGTGTTCACAGTTGGAGGATGTAGGCATCTGATAGCTTACCTGATACTGAGTTGGAGCTGTTGGTGGTGGCTTGTGTGTGCCTGGTGTTGGCACTTGCCTACTCCACCACCCTGGGGCTCAGTATCCCCTGTTGGTTTGCTGAGGTGGGGCTTGCCACTGGCTGCTGAGATGCTTGCTGTCCTGTACTGGTCAGGACAGCAAGAGAGACCTTTCCTGTTAATCCTCCTAGCCTCCTGAGTTAAAACACTGCTGCATCTCATCTTTCTGCTAGCTCCACTACTTCAGGATATTTGCTGGGGCAATATTCTTTGGGTTTATCAAGGTCAATAAGATTGGATAAGAGAGACTTATTGTTAGTCCACCATCTTGACTCCTGGAAATCAAAATAGATGACTTTCAAACATTCAGTCTGCGGGGTAATAGCTCCAGGAGCAGCCACTGCTGCTTCTGCTGCTGTCACTGCTGATTCAATTACTCCCACGTCCTACCCCTGATTTGCTGGGGCTGGGGCTGTATTGGCTTCTCTCACACCTGGTTTGGACAGAGCCCTCCCACTGACCTTCTAAGTTGTCTCTGGTGTCTGTGGGCTAATAAATCTAACAACTGCCACTGCTACCAGTGATTCAGTCCCCCAAGACTTTGCTGGGGCCAGGTCTATGCTAGACTGTGCTCCTCTCTTAGCCCAGTGCAACAGATCTTTCCTGTTTACCTTCCAGGTTGTCTTGGGCTGGAAATCTTCCTCACTCTGTTTGTCAGTTATTTTGCTAACTAATTTGTTCAGAGTCACTTTTTAAAGGTATTTGAAGAGGTTTGGGAGAGAGCTCAAGCAAGTCCCTGCTTTTACTCAGCCATCTTGGCTCCACCACCAAAGGATTGATTTTCAATCTCAAAAGTATACTATTGCTGTTGTTGCTGCTGTTGCTAATAAATAATCATAATAATTAAAGATGATGGAGAGAAGGGTGAACCATCTTCCTCTTAGTTGGTTTTTATTGTCTCTTCCAAAGGAATGATCTATGCAATGGAGATTAAACTAACATGATTACATATTGGAGGAGGTAAATTTCAAGCATCTTTATCTGAAATGAAGATTTTTGACTTCGTTGCATCCCAAGCACTAAGTCAGTTCTTGGCACATAGTAGGTATTTAATAAATGCTAGTAGATTGATAGAATGAAAGAGAAGAGATGGTAGAAAATTATTAGACTATGCCTAGCTTTTCTCTCTATTACAAACTCTATGATAGCATTGTCTTTTTCTCCCATGATACCTGTCATTTTTTCTTGAAGAAGTACCCTTGTTGATAAGAATAAAAACCAAAAATAGAAAATTCTTTTGTGACTTCATCTTCCTTTTGAAAGATGAAATTGTTATCAAGGCCAATCAAGCATTGACTGTTCCTTTGTGTTCATCAAAGTAACAAGTAAAACAGATAACTTGATAGTTGTCATTACCTATCATTACAAAATCCTACTTCTGTACCACCTTTTTGATGTTTCCTGAACATCTTTTTGTTTTAAATAATGATACCATAACCCCATAACAATATAATTTTATCATTTTTTTATTTTCCCTCTTTGCTTTCAATAAGCACAAGTCACCATGTATTGACACATAACAATGCCTTCAAAATAAACCATTACATGTGATATATGTTGTAAAGACTTTTATCATAAAAATTAATTGTAAATAGAGATTCCTTGATGTAATCAACAAACTATAATTCATATGAAAGAATATTTTGGAGGACTTCAACATCTATTGGGAAATGTCTCTTCATTTGATATTTGAGCACCTGTCCTCTACAATTCTGTTGTCAGTCAATAGGATGACCATGAGGGCATCGTCTTCTATAAGGATCATCTTTGGGATTATCTTTTAATGTTTTCAACAAGGATAAACTTGACTAGTGCATTGTTAGGTCTCAATTAATGTGAATAACATTTCCCCTGACTGGTCACAGTTTTTCAAATTTGCAGCACATATTTTGATTGAACCTGAATAAATACCATATATTATATAATTATAACACTGAATAGTGTGAATTAAAATTAAAATGTGGGCAACAATATTACCAAGTGTTTTCTAAATGTTTATATTTTGTCATTCAATTTTCTAGACATTGGAAATAAAAAGAAAATAATGAAAATCACTAATCTTCTGTGGTTTATATTCTATCTGGGAGACTGTATATGTGTATGTACACACATGTACACACATACATATACACACATAAAACTACATATTAATATATTTGTATGTACACATACTTTTGTTGAGTCATTTCAGTAATACCTGACTCTTGGTGAACCCATTTGTGATTTTCTTCGCAAAAATATTGGACTGGTTTGTTCTCCAGCTCATTTTACAGATGAGGAAGTGAGGCAAATAGGGTCACATAGCTAGCGTCTTCTGAGGATGGATTTGAATTCAGGTCCTTCTGACTCCAGGGCCAGTCTGTACCCATTTACTACCTAACTGCCTATATACAAACATATATATACATATGTATGTAGACATACATATAGTTGTAGTTTTCCAGATAGAATATAAGAATGTAAGTAAATTTGTGCATATACGTGTGTGTGTGTACACATATATATGTATATGTGTGTATGTGGGGAGCGAGAGTGAGAGTGAGAGAGAAAGAGAGAGAGAGAGAGAGAGAGTAATGGGAGATATTAACAGGTGAAGACTCAGGAAAGATGTTTTGTAACATCTGAACTGAACTTTGAAGGGGCAAACACAATTGACTAAGATCTGACTGAAGCTGACCTGGTCCCAGTTCCAAGACAATGAATTGTTTGGGATTGACCTGACAGTGTAATTTCCAGCCTTTGATTATTTGGTAAATCTCCCAACTCTCCTCTCCAGAGATTCCCAAGCTTTTTTAAGGAACTTTTGCTTTTTATGCAAAGCAACTTACCTAGTGAAACTGTGAGATGCCCAATCCCTCCTAGTTGAAGCCTAGTCATTCTCTCTACCTTAGTACTTTATATAAACCCTGTTCCCAGTCCCCTCCTGGGGTACTCCAGCACTTGCTGTGTGCCACACCGAGTTGCAGCTCTCTTGCCCTGATTAAAAACCTCTTTCATTATACTGACTATTCTCATTTAAATTCATGTTGACAAAAGGAAACTATGGATTATAAGAGGTGGAGGTGAGCTATTTGGAGAAAAAGTCCCAAATTATTAGATTGCAAATGTGACTGGTTCCATTTTCATCTCAGGGTGATTTGGTTTATTTGGTCTTATGCTAAACAGTAAATAAGATTATTTTCCCCTCTGTTTTATTTTTTTTGATATTTTGTGAGGTGATTCTGGACATCTTTCTTCCCACTATTTAGTCAAGTTTTCATTTAAGCTTGTATTCTAAACCACTGTTTGTGTTCCATATCTATCCACTTGGCAATGACACAAAGAATTTGCTTGTTAAAACAGTTTATAGGTCTTTTGGATATTTTACTGTTACAGTTGATTTATACTGGTTTTTTTTCTAAAGATGGCAAAAATAAATTTAATTTATAAAATAAATTGAAGCAGAAATTTTGTGAAACATACTATTTTGAAAATGAGTGAAAATAAATTTTCTCAAAATAAGACCTGATAATTATTATAATGTTTCTGTATGGAAAATGAGTTCTTTAGGAGATTGTGATGGTCTGAATGTTTTATATATTTTTATCTAAAGTCTTAGGAGATTAAAATTCTCAAGTAGTTGCTTATTCCATTTTGAAACAAAACACTTTTTCTCTCATGTCAATAAAAACTTCAAGTTGAAAAATAAATATAATTTGAAACTTTAGACAAGAAGTGATGAAAAAAAATTGTAATGAATTACAATAGAAGGCATTATGACTAGGTCTTACTAAAAGGACTTATTTTTTCATGGAGTGAAAAGAACAATATTCAAGTAATTGAAGGTAACCAGCACCACAACAATAACTACCTCATTTCTGCAGTTTTACTCTTCAAAATGCCTCTGTTATGGAGGTGGAGTCAAGATAGTGGAGTAAGGGCAGATATTCTCCTGAGCTCTCTCCCAAACTCCTACAAATACTTTTAAAATGACTCCAAACAAACTCTAGAGCAACAGAACCCACAAAAATATCAAGTGAAACAAATTCCCAGTCCAAGAGAAATTGGAAGGTTGACAGGAAGGGTCTGTCTCACCTGTGTAAGAGTGGAGCACAATCCAGTGCAGGCTGCACCAGCACACCCCTGGCCACAGGAAACCATGAGAAGGCCTTGGGAGTGACTGAATCAGCATTAGCAATGACAGCAGTTGCTTCCAGAGCTTTCAACAAACAGAGTAAAGGGGTCAAATAACTGGTCAGAAGGAGATTACAGGGATATTTGTACTAGCACTGAGGTAGGACTCTTTGCTTTGCCAATACTTGCATCTAGGTTGAAGTCCTTGGTGGCAGTCCCAGGGTGAGGAGAAACAGAAGCATAGAAAAGCTTGTGTCCATAGTGTAGGGGAAACCCTCCTCACAGTTCTAGGGCAGAAAAGAATGCTTGTGGTTGCTCAAAGACTAGACACAGGGCAGAAGAGTAGTAAACAGCTCTCCTTAGATCCTAACACCTTGGAAGAACCAAAAATTTACAGGTCCCTAGAAGTATCTCTGAAAACAGCTGGACAAAAACCCTGAAGCTTGAGACCCAGTGCAAACTCCACCCTGGAAGCAGAGCCCTGCTTTAACAAAGAGTTCAGAGTCAAGTAATAGGCTGAAAAAAATGAGCAAACAATGGGGGGAACTCTGCCTATAGAAAGTTACCATGGCGACAAGGAAGATCAAAACACACACTCAGAAGAAGTCAAAGCTCCTGCTTCCAAAGCCTCCAAGAAAAAAATATGAATTGGTCACAGGCCATGGAAGAGCTAGAAAAGAATTTTGAAAATCAAGTAGAAGAAGTAGAGCAAGGATTGGGAAGAAAAATGAGAATGATGAAAGAAAAATAATGAAAAATTAGTCAACAACTTGGTAAAGGAAAACACACAAAAATACTGAAGAAAATTAAACTCTAAAAATAGACTAGGCCAAATGGTAAAAGAGGTCCAAAAAGCCAATGAAGAGAAGAATGCCTTACAAAGCAGAACTAGCCAAAAGGAAAAGGTGTTCCAAAAGCTAAGGGAAAAAAATAATTCCTGAAAAATCAGTGTAAAGCACCACTTCCAAGAGCCAAAATGGTGGAGTAAAAAGGCAGTCATTCTTACCCTCCTCTATCAACCTGTGAAAGCCCAGAAAATATCACCCCAGAAAAAACCTTGGAACAGCTAAACCAGAAGAAAGATGGGGAGCAGCAATGCAGTAGACCAGGTAGCCTGAAGGATTAATGAGAAAGGCCCCTCTTGTGCTGGGGGAAGGGGAGCAGTACGGAATGGGAGGTACCCCAGCAGTTAGTGGAAAGACTCACTTTAGCACACCAGGAGGTGATCCTGGTGCCTAGGCATTCTACAGCAAATGGGTCTCCCAGTGCCTCAGCAAAAATAAGGGAAGCAGCACTACTCAGGGCCTCAGGTAGATAAACACCTTGAAACATTCATCTGAAAGGAACTGAAGAAAGCAACCTAGAGTTGCCTGAAAGTTCCAGCCTTGCTGATTCCAGCCCAGCACCAGGTAAGTTGCCAGAACCCTACAGCCTCCAATTGCCAACCAGGAGGAGATCCTGAAGCCCAGGTGGTAGAGCAGGCAGACACCAATACCTGGAGCTCTGAGTGTCTCAGTGGGGGGGGGGGATAGGGGTCGGGGGAGAACCAGTGGAAACCAGCTCAGAAAACTACCAGGTGCCTCGGCATTCTACAGCAAAGGAGTCTCCCAGTGCCTTAGCAGAACTAAGGGAGGCAGCACTGCAAAGGATTCTAGGCAGATAAACACCCTGCAGCACCCATCTAAAAGGAGCTGAAGAAAGCTAAAGGAAAGGAAAAGCGAGCAACCTAGATTTGCCTGAAAGTCCCAGCCTTGCTGATTCCAGCCCAACACCAGGCAAGTTGTCAGAACCCTACAGCCTCCAATTGCCAACATAAGAGGCCCCAGCACACAAAGACAGTGACCAAGACCTAGGCTCCCAACACAAGAAACTTTAGTCAGTGCCTTCTGCTCCCCAGCAGGAGAGCTCAATCTCTTTCAAGGCCAGCAAATAAAGAAACATCATGAGTAAAAAGAAACATATATCAAAGATTCATATTATAGGAAGAGTGAAGATCAAGACTAATTCTGAAGAGGACAACATTGTCAACAAACCCACATCTGCAACATCAAAAGGGAATATGAACTGGTCTGAAGCACAAAAAGCCTTCTTAGAAGAATTTGAGAAGGATTTTAAAAGTCACATAAGAGAGGTAGAGGAGTCCTTAAAAAATACAATTGGTCAATTGGAAAAAAAGTACACTGAAGAAAACAAGTCCCTAAAAAACACAATTGGTAAACTGGAAGAAAGTACACTGAAGAAAACAAATCCTTTAAAAATACAGTCGACCAATGGGAGAACAAAGTACAAAATCTAATAGAAGAAAACAACATGTTAAAAGTTAGAATTGGACAAATGGAAGCTAATGACTCTATGAGAGAGCAAGAATCAGTCAAACAGAAACAAAAAAAATGAAAAAATAGATGAAAATGTAAAATACCTCTTGGGTAAAACAACCTACCTGGAAAATCAATCCAGGAGAGACAATTTAAAAATTATTGGCCTACCTAAAAATCATGATGAAAAAAAGAGCGTGGATAGTATCTTTCAGGAAATCATAAAGGAAAACTTACCTGAAGTCCTAGAACCAGAGGGTAAAATACTCATAGAAAGAATCCACTGATTATCTCCTGAAAGAGATCCCAAATTGAAAATGCCAAGAAATATAATAGCCAAATTCCAAAATTACCAGATTAAAGAGAAAATACTGCAAGCAGCCAGAAAGAAACAAGTTAAATATCATGGAGCCACAGTCAGGATTATACAGGACCCTGCAGCTTCTACATTAAAAGACTATAGGGTGTGGAAAATGATATTCCATAAGGCAAAGGAGCTTGGATTGCAGCCAAGGATCAACAACCCAGTGAAAATAAGCATGGTTTTTCAGGGGAGGAGATGGATATTCAACAAAATAGGGGACTTCCAAACCTTCCTGATAAAGAGACCAGAGGTCAACAGAAAATTTGATCTTCAAGAACAAGATTCAAGAGAGACATCAAAAGGTAAATGGGACACAGAGATACAATATGTTGTTAATAAAGGCAAGCTGTTTACATGCCTACAAAGGAAGATGACACTTGAAACTCTTGAGAACTGTATTGTTATTATACCATGTTAAAGGACTATACATAAAGGAGGTGAATGTAAGTTGACTTTGATGTAATGATAAAACAAAATCTAATCAAGTGGGTTAAATGGATCCAAATAAGTGGATTAGTCTGAGCTAAGAAAATATATTGAGAAAGGAGGAGGCAGACAAGGGTAAATTACATTACAGGAAAAGACACAAAAACCTATTACAGCAGAGGGAAAGAAAGGAGGGGGATAAGCATTGTTTGAACCTTACTCTCATCAGATTTGGCTCAAGAAGGGAATAACATACTCAGTCACGTATAACTTGCCCTATAGGCAGCAGGAGGAACAAGGGGAAAGAAAAGGGAGGGGGAATAGAAGGGAGGGAAGAAGCAGTAAGGGTAAAGGGGAAGCAAAGGCAAAGGGCTAATAGAAGGGAGGTTGGACTGAAGGAGGCGGTGGTCAAAAGCAAAACCTTAGTGAGTGGGGAAAAGGAGAAAGGAGAAAGAAAAGCAGAAACAGGGGGAAAAAGAATGGAGAAAAAGACATTGATAGTAATCATAACTGCAAATGTGAATGGGATGAACTCTCCAATAAAACAGAAGCCTATAGCAGAATGGATTAAAAACCATAATTCTACAATATGTTGTTTACAGGAAACACATTTGAAAAAGACTGACACATACAGAGTAAAGGTAAAAGGATGGAGCAAAAAAATTATGCTTCAACTGAAGTAAAAAGAGCAGGGGTAACAATCCTGATCTCAGACAAAGCAAAAGCAAAAATAGATCTTACGAAAAGAGATAAGGAAGGAAACTACATCCTACTAAAAGGCACCATAGACAATAAAGTAATATCATTACTAAACATATATGCACCAAATGGTATAGCATCCAAATTCTTAGGGGAGATGTTCAGGGAGTTAAAAGAAGAAATAGACATCAAAACTATATTAGTGGGGGACTTCAATCTCCCCCTCTCTGAACTAGATAAGTCTAACTACAAAATAAACAAGAAAGAAGTTAAGGAGGTGAATATAATATTAAAAAAGTTAGGTATGATAGACTTCTGGAGAAAACTGAATGGGGATGGAAAGGAATATACTTTTTTCTTGGTGGTACATGGCATATACACAAAAACTGATCATGTGCTAGGGCATAAAAATCTCACAATCCAATGCAGAAAGGCAGAAATATTAAATGCATCCTTTTCAGATCATGATGCAAAAAAATTATATGTGATAAAGGGCCATGGAAAGATAGACTAAAAAATAATTGGAAACTAAATAATCTAATCCTAAAAAATGATTGGGTCAAACAAAAATCATAGAAACAATCAATAATTTCATTCAAGAGAATGACAATAATGAGACAACATACAAAACTTATGGGATGCAGCAAAAGCAGTTCTTAGGGGAAGTTTTATATTTCTAAATGCTTACAGAAATCAAATAGAAAAAGAAGAGATCAATGAAATGGGCATAAAACTAAAAAAACCTAGAAAAAGAACAAATTAAAAATCCTCAATTAAACACCAAATTAGGAATATTGAAAACCAAAGGAAAAATTAATAAAATTGAAGTTAAGAAAACTATTCAACTAATAAATAAATCTAAGAGCTGGTTTTATGAAAAAAAAAACAATAAAATAGATAAACTTTTGGTTAATTTAATTAAAAAAAAGAAAGAAGAAAACCAAATTACTAGTATCAAGAATGAAGAGGGTGAAGCTACCACCAAGGAAGAGGAAATTAAAACAATAATTAGGAATTACTTTGCCCAACTACATGCCAGCAAATTTGACAATCTTAGTGAAATGGATACATATTTCTAAAAATATAAATTGTCTAGATTAACAGAAGAGGAAGTAAAATACTTGAATAACCCCATCTCAGAAAAAGAAACTGAACAAGCCATTGATGAACTCCCTAGGAAAAAATCTCCAGGGCCAGATGGATTTACATGTGAATTCTATCAAACATTTAAAGAACAATCAATTCCAATACTATATAGGCTGTTTGGAAAATGGGTGAAGAAGAAGTCTTACCAAATTCTTTTTATGATACAAATATGGTGTTGATACCTAGAGCAGAAAGAGTCAAAACAGAGAAACAAAATTATAGATCAATTTTTCTAATGAATATAGATGCAAATATTTTAAATAAAATATTAGCAAATAGATTACAGCAACTTATCACAAGAATAATACACTATGACCAGGTAGAATTTATACCAGGAATGCAGGGCTGGTTCAATATTAATAAAACTATCAGCATAATTGATCATATCAACACCAAAACTAACAGAAACCACATGATCACCTCAACAGATGCAGAAAAAACTTTTGACAAAATACAACACCCATTCCTATTAAAAACATTAGAGAGCATAGGAATAAATGGAGTCTTCTTTAAAATAATAAGTAGCATCTACCTAAAACCTTCAGCAAGCATCATATGTAATGGAGATAAGCTAGAAACATTTCCAATAAGATCGGGGGTGAAACAAGGATGTTCATTATCATCACTGTTGTTCAATATCATACTCGAAATGTTAACTTTAGAAATAAGAGATGAAAAAGAAATTGAAGATATTAGAATAGGTGAAGGAGAAACAAAGCAATCACTTTCTGCAAATGATATGATGATATATTTAGAGATTCTTAGTGAATCAAGTAAAAAACTACTTGAAATAATAAATACCTTCAGCAAAATTGCTGGCTATAAAATAAATCCACATAGATCATTGTCATTTCTATATATTACCCACAAATCCCAACAGCAAGAGATAGAAAGAGAAATTCCATTTAAAGTTATTGTAGACATTATAAAATATTTAGGAGTCTACCTACCAAACAAACCTGGGAACTCTATGAACACAATTACAAAACACTTTTCACACAAATAAAGTTAGATCTAAATAATTGGAAAAACATCAGTTGCTCATGGGTAGGCTGAGCTAATATAATAAAAATGACAATTTTACCTAAGATAATTTACTTATTCAGTGCCATACCACTCAAACTACCAAAAAACTATTTTATAGAGTTAGAAAAAATAATATCAAGATTCTTTTGGAAGAACAAAAGGTCCAGAATATCAAAGGAACTAATGAAAAGAAATGCAGGGGAAGGTGGTCTAGTAATTCCAGATCTTAACTTGTATTACAAAGCAGCAATCATCAAAACTGCTTGGTACTGGCTAAGAAACAGAGTGATGGATCAGTGGAATAAGTTAAGTATGCAAGACACAGTAGTCAATGACTATAGTAATCTATTATTTGATAAACTCAAACACCCTAGCTTCTGGGATAAGACCCCACTCTTTGAAAAACAAACTGCTGGGAAAACTGGAAAAGGATATGGCAGAAACTAGGCATAGACCAAAATCTCACACCATATAAGAAAATAAAGTCAAAATGGGTTCATGATTTAGATATAAAGGCTGATACTATAAGCAAACTGGGAAAGCAAGGAATAGTTTGCCAAGCAGATCTATGGAAAACAGAAGAATTCATGACCAAACAGGAGACAGAGAACATTATGAAAAGTAAAATGGATAATTTTGATTACATTAAATAGAAAAGTTTTTGCACAAACAAAGCCAATGCAACTAAGATTAGAAGGTAGAAAATTGAGAAAGAATTTTTACAACCAGTCCCTCTGATAAGGGCCTCATTTCTAAAATATATAGAGAATTAAGTCAAATTTATAAGAATACCAGCCATTCCCCAATTGATAAGTGGTCAAAGGATATGAACAGACAGTTCTCAGATGAAGAAATTAAAGCCATCTACAGTCATATGAAAAAATGCTCTAAATCACTATTGATTAGAGAAATGCAAATCAAAACAACTCTGAGATACCACATCACACCTATCAGACTGGCCAACATGACAACACAGGAAAATGACAAATGTTAGAGAAGATGTGGGAAAATTGGAACACTAATGCATTGTTGGTGGAGTTGTGAAATAATCCAACCATTTTGGAGAGCAATTTGTAACTATGCCCAAAGGGCTATAAAAATGTGCATACCCTTTGGTAAGGCTATATCCCAAAGAGATCAGACAAATGGGAAAAGGACCCACATATACAAAAATATTCATAGCAACTTTTTTTGTGGTGGCAAAGAATTGGAAATTGAGAGGATGCTCATCAATTGGGGAATGGCTGAGCCAGTTGTGGTATATGAATATAATGGAATACTATTGTGCTATAAGAAATGATGAACAGGCTAACTTCAGAAAAAACCTGGAAAAAATTGTATGATCTGGTGCTGAGTGAAGTGAGCAGAACCAAGAGAATGTTATATACAGTAACAGCCACGTTGTGTGATGACTAATATTGATAAACTTAACCCTTCCCAGCAATACAAGGATCTAAGACATCTCCAGAGGCCTCATGATGGAAAATGCTATCCACATCCAAAGAAAGAACTATGGAAGTTGAATTGCTATTTTTTTCTCTTCTGTTGAGTTTTATTTCCTCTTTCTGATGATTCCTCCTATTTGTTTTAATTTTTACTTACAACATCACTAATGTGAAAATACATTTAATAGGAATGTAAATGTATAGCCTCTATCAGATTGTGCACTGTCTTATAGCCTCTATCAGATTGTGCACTGTCTTATAGCCTATATCAGATTGTGCACTATCTTGGGGAGGGTGGTGGGGAGGAAGGGGAAGAAAAATTTTAAACTCAAAAGCATATGGAAGTGATTATAGATAAATCAAAATAAATTAATAAAAAATGAAAATATAAGAAAAAAAGAAAAAAAGAAAACCCTCTGTTTGGCATTCAACAAAAATCAGTATAAAGCAAACAGAAGCTAATGAGAAATCAATGAACAATAAAACAAAAACTAAAGAATGAAAAAATAGAAGACAATATGAAGTATTTCACTGGATAAACAGTTGACCTAGAAAATAGATCTAGGAGAGATAATTTAAAAATTATTGAACTACCTGAAAGCCATGATCAGAAAAAGAACCCAGACATTGTATTTCAAGAAATTATCAAGGAAAATGACCCTGATATTCCAGAATGAGAGGGTGAAATAGAAATTGCAAGAATCCACCCATCACCTCCTGAATAAGATCTCAAAATGTAAACTGCCAGGAAAATTTTGCCAAGTTCCAGAGCTCCCAGTTAAGGAGAAAATATTGCAAGCAGTCAGAAAGAAACAATTTAATTATCATGGAATCACAGTAAGGATAACATAAGATATAGTAGCTTATACATTAAAAGATCAGAGGGCTTAGAATATATTCCAGATGACAAAGGAGATGGAATTACAACCAATAATCACTTACACAGCAAAAATGAGCATAATCCTTCAGAGGAAAAAATGAAAATCCAGTGAGGTAGAGGACTTTTAAGCATTCCTAATGAAAAGATCAGAGCTGAATAGAAAACTTGACTTCCAAATACAAGACTCAAGAGAAGCATAAATAGGTAAACAGGAAAGGGAAATCATAAGGGAGTTTATATGGCTAAACATGGTTGCATATGTATACATACAGAGGTCACTGATATAAGTTAAATATGAAGGGATGATATCTAAAAGTAAAAATTAAGGTAACTGTTTGGCAACTCCAGAGTTGCCTAAACCCATTTCTGGGTATTAATTCAAGAGCAGAGAGGAACCTTTATTGTCAAGAAGAAGTGAAAGCATAGCTATGGGCAAACAGGCATCCTCCAGCAGCCAGACCTCTGTGTGCTTTAGTGTAATCTGGGTAAATGCAGAAATATCTGAGGCCTCAACACATGTCAGACACCACCACTAGGACACATATTTAGCACCAGGTAAATTGCCAGATATCTACAGCTGCCATCAGCAGCACCTACCCTGCAACCCCTCAGCACAGGACCAGACATGGGAGTCCCCCAGAGGCCTCAGGGTGATATCAGCCTAACACCAGGGTCTGCAGCCACTGGCACAAAAAACCTGAAACAGTGCCCTTTCCACTCTGGGAGCACAGCTCAAATTTAAAAGAAAAGAAGAAGTCTCCCAAAAAATGAGCAAAAAATAACAACTAATAAAGAATCTAACCATAGAGAGTTATTATGGTGACAGGGAAGATCAAGTCATAAACTCAAAGAGGACAACAATGTCAAAACTCCTAGGGAAAAAACCTCAAAGAAAAATGGGAAGTTATCTCAAGGCCAGAAAGAACTCATGGAAGAGCTCACAAAAGACCTTAAAAATCATACAATAAAGGTAGAAGAAAAATGGGAAAGAAATGAGAGTTATGCAAGAGAATTATGAAAAAAGACTCAACAGCTTGAAAAAATGATTAAAAAGTAGAATTGGCCAAATGGAAAAGGAGATACAAAAATCCACTAAAGAAAACAAATCTTAAAGAATACAATTGGAAAAAAATGGAAAAGAAAGTACAAAAGCTAATTGAGGAAAGAAGTAATGATGCCCTGGGAGAAAAGGGAAGGAAGAGGTAGAGGGGGGACATCTCCCATAAAAGAGGTGTACAAAGATCTGTTATAGTGAAAAATGTTGGGGTGTGAGCAATATTTTAACCTCACATCAAAACTGATTCAAAGTGTGAAAGACACATGCATACTCACACTATCATCAATAGAAATATATTTTATCCAATAAGGAAGATGGCAGAAAAGAAAATAAGGGAAAGGGTGTGGGTTAAAAAAAAAAAGGTAGGTCTGATAAAATGAGGCAGTGATCAGAAGTAAAACCTTTTTCCCTTTAGAGAAGGGACATGATAAAGAGAGTGAGAGAAGGATAAACAGAAGTAAATAGGAAAGAGGCAAATGCACAGTTAGTAATCATAACTGTGGATGTGAATGGGCTGAACTCACCCATAAAATGGAAGCAAATAGAAGAATAAATTAGAAACATGATTCTAACAATTTGTTGTTTACAAGGAACACATTTGAAATAGAGACACACACACAAAGGTTTAAAAGAAGAGGCTGGAGCAGAATCTATTACATTTCAGCTGAAATAAAACAGACAGGGATAGCAATAATGAGCTCAGACAAAAAAAAAGCAAAGGAATTATGCTAAATTGCATCTTATTAAAATGAACCATAGACAATGAAATATTATCAATACTAATATGAATTGATATATATGTATGTAATATGTACTAATATGTAACTCAACATTATAATACGTATGCATCAAATATCAGAGCTGTTGAATTCTTAAAGGAAAAGTTAAATTAATTTTAGAGGAAGAAATTTTAAAACTATATTAGTAGGGGAACTCAACTTTCCCCTCTCAGAACTAGCTAAATCTAAATATAAAATAAATGAGAAAGAAATCAAGCAGATGAATAGAATTTCAGAAATGTTAGACTTGATAGACCCTTGGTGAAAACTGAATGGGAATAGAATGAAGTATAACTTTTGCTCAGATGAAAATGGCACCTTCACTAAATTTGACCATATATTATATATAAAAAACAAAACAAAACAAAAAACCCAGAAGAAAAATCCCTTCACAATTAAATACAGAAAAGCAGAAATATTAAGTGCCTCATTTTCAAATCACAATGCAACAAATATTGCATTTTTTAAAAGCCATGGAACCAGAGGTTAAAAATTAATTAAAAGATGATGGATTAAGGGCAGCCAATTAGCTGAGTTCTCCTTGAATCCCCCTATAAACAACTTTAAAATAATTCCTCAAATCAAATTTTGAAAATAATTTGGAACTTAAATTTAAAAAAAAAATAAAAAACATTTAAAATAAATAATATTTTTAAAACCTTGTTAAATTTCTTACATGTAATTAGGAAATATTTAATCATAGAAATAAAAAAGTATTATATAAATCATTATAATACAATTTTGTAAAGAAAACTTATAAACTGTGAATAACAAAGAAGACATAGAAAGAATTTCTTCTACATTTTTTTCTTTTTAGGACTTGGGCTTAGATAAAAAGACTTTTCTTTCTGAAAGTCAGTTTGGTTATTTATTCTTGGCTAATTGACAAGTAACTGAAGAAGGTAACTAGATAGATGGGATATAACCTTACTTGTGGTACATTTTAAGCTTAGAGGATTTGGTGATGTTCATGGGCATCTGTCTTTGTAGTGAGTTAAATGCCAGGCACCTGGCTGTGTTTGACACCATTTCAAACTGAAAAATAATGTTGTGATACATTGTGTTATCATCCAATGTGAAAAAATAAACTGTGTTGGAGTCTGAAATCAATATAAAAAATGGCAAAATTCACTTTCAAAGAAAATTCCAAGCTTATTTCCTAAGCAGAACTCAGAAAAAAAATCCCCAAATTTAAATATGCCTAAAATAACTATTGAAATTATGAGAATTCACAAACTTGGGACTTATTCTGCAGGTTCAGGGTTTTAAAGGATCATCATTTCCCTGTATACACAATTTGGCCTGATAACGAGTCTTCAATCAATGTGCTTAATTCCTACAGTTGACTGAGTAGGTATAAATCTTCTCCCTTATTGAATTTTCACCTCACCTTTCCTAGAAACCTTCCTTGGTTCATCTACGACTTAACTCACCCAGAAACCATGTCCTGTGAATCAAAAATGATAATGTGTAAGTCAAGTTCATATTTGGTTCAGAGAAACTTTGATATTCTTGTCCAATTATTTCAGATAACGTAAGTATTGTTCCAGTTTGAAACAGATTATAAGATTTTTTTTTATTTAAGGGTCCAAGGATGTTAGCTCAAGGATCAACAAAGTATTTTTTTTGTTCTGGTTTTAGGTTTTTTTTTTTTCATTAAGTTCAGGTACATGACGTCTTGTTGCTACAACTCCAATTGAAAAGTGGTAAAATTAAATCAATGGGTAATTTTAACCTGATAGCCTAAACAAAAAGTTAAGTAGATTTCTCCTAGTATCCTGATATATTATTTGTCATCAGATAAGGTAAGGTTCCCTAAAGTCTATAGTCTCTGAAGGACTATTATGCCTTAGATCAAATGATCCATTTTTCTTGGTTTCCCACCCCACGTATTTGTATCTACTCCTTTCCTTATCCCTAAAATAATCATTTACTTGTTGTTGTTATTCAGTAACTCAGTAGGGTCTGACTGTTTATGATCCAATAGACTATACTGTTTATGGCATTTTTTTTGGACAAGGATACTGGAATGATTTGTCATTTCCTCCTCCAGTGGGTTAAGATAAAGATAAGTGATTTGTCCATGATCACACATATAGTAACTGTCTGAGGCCAGATTTGAACTAAGGTCTTCAAGGCTTGAAGCCCATCACTCTATCCACTGAACTACCTAGCTGCCTTTGTATTCACTTAACATCCTTCAAATCATCTTCATTCTATAAACACCAATTTGATACAAACCAACAAGCATTTATTAAGCACTTATGTGTAAATAAAACTCTCTATGAGATGCTAGAGATATAACAACAAAATATAAACAACCTTGCCCTCAAGAAGCTTACATTACATTGGGGAAAACATAGTAGTTGAACAGATATACATATGCTCATTTGTGGAAGACAGCAATAACAGTTGAAGGATCAGATAAGGCCTTCTATTTGAAAAGGTACATAAGCTATATCTTGAAGGAAGTTAAAAATTTGAAGAGGTAGAAATGAGTAAGGCCACTACTCTAGGCATATGGGGTAGCCTGAGCAAAATCACAGAAATAACTAATGAAAGGCTGAATTCAGAGATTAGTAAGTATGCATGATGTTTAAACAGTTTGAGAAGATAATTTCTGGGTTATTAGTTATTTTATTAGTAATGCTATGATTTTAATAAAAAGAGGTCTGTGGCACTCCTGAATGCCAAAGACCATCATGATGGTGGCCTCATGGTTTATATACCTTTGGAAAAGGAGTGTTCTCAAAGTTGGCAGTAAATTTTGACTGGTTAACAATTAACGAGAGAATGAATATTAGAGTGAGGGGTTGAACCTAATCTAATGAACTTTACGTCATTTACTTCTAAGCTATCTCAAGCCTTTGGCAATCTATTAGAATAATTTACCCCTACCCAGACCAGAATAGAAGGGAGTTTCACCTTTGATTACAAGTATTAGGTATTTGAGTGGAGTAGCAACATTCATAATGAGGAGAATGTTAATCCTATCTTCCATAGGGCCAATTCTTGAGAGGTTGGACAAGGACACTGGACAGGGAAAAAAAAAAAGCTTAGGTCTCCACAATTTTAATAATTGGCTATAAATAAGAGATAGAATCATTTCTCTCCTAGGCCAGTTTCATGAGAGTAAAGAGTGGATAAATTTTTGGGGGTGAAGGGACAGAGAAGTATAATAGACCTGGTAAATGTCAAAACTGGCAATATTAAGTCAACTTTGACTGGAAATAAAGCATTTAATTGTATTTCCTATTCTATACTGCAAGACAACTCTGAAAGACTTATGATGAAAAATGTTATCCATACACAGAGAAAGAAGTTATCAATTCTGAATACAAATTGAAATACACAAACATATATGTATATACTTGCATATAAATATACATAAATAACTTTAAAAATTTTTGGTCTATATTTTCTTTTAAAACATGACTAATATGAAATATGTCTTACATGACTACACAAGTATAACCTATATGAAATTGTCTTCTCAATGAGGGTGAGGGGAGAGAGGCAGAGAATTTGGAACTCAAAATTTTAAAAAATAATGTTAAAATTGTTTTTACATGTAATTGGGGAAAATAAAATACAACATAAACCTAAAAAATGTAAAACAGTCTCTGTTCTCAAAAAAACCTAACATTCTATGAGGAGAGATAATATACTTCCAGGTAAGTTTAACTTCTCACCATTTCTTCTTGGATCATATTTTGCATGAAGTCTTTTCAGGTATCGTCATCTATCAGAGCCATCTTCCCCCAAAAGTTACTTTTTATGTTTTGTATGTCTTTCTTTTTATTTATTCTATATATGTACTTGTTTCTCCCTCACCAGAACATAAAGTCAGTAACAGCATGGACTGGCTCACTTGGGTCTTTGTATTCCCAAAACCTAATAGAGTTTCTGGAACTGGATAGGTGCTTAATACATTTTGGTTGATTAATCAATTTGTGAAATATGTGAAATATGGCTTATCTTTAATTCTACAATATTCCTATAGTTCTCCATGATTTTTCAAAGATAATTATTAATGGATTATTATTCTAATCTACTAGATCTTTTAATATCCTGTCATACAAATCTTCTAAGCCTGGTGACAAAGTCATTGAAAGGAACTGCATGCTTTCTTACTATTTCATCTTTTATATTAAACAGTTTTCTTCTCTTCATCCAAATATGAATATCATTTTATATTCTGAACTGACTAGTCCTCCTTTCTCTCTGTTGTAAGTTATCTCATTTAATTTACCTCTAGCAATAGACTTTTCCTGTCTTTAGCTTTGTTCATTCATCTGACAGAGGAAAGAAAGCTCTTTTTGTTGACTTTCAATATCAGGTGTGCTTCTGACTCTCAGAACTCACTTCAGTAACTGAGATATCTTCTTAACATAGAGCTTCCCTGAGCACCTCGTACCTTCCCATAGAACATCCCTTTTTCAAGCTAATATCCTTCTTTTCTTGGCAATTTCCTTATGGAGACTTGGTTTTGAGGATAAACCCAGGTTGTCTATGATTCCCCTCCCAAATTGTACTACAGAAACACACATATGTGTGTATAAACATTTGCTTTCCCATTAACTGTGACTGTTGTCCATTTCTTCCCACAAGTTTAGACCAAGAAATCTAACCAAAGTTTTGTTTTCTCTTAATAATTATTATACAGCACAGAAATTCTATCACCTTCTTGAATTGGTGCTTTTATAAATATATAAAGAACTGTGTTGTTATAGATACTAAATTGAGCACATTGATGATAGTAATTGAGCACATTGAGGACTGCCCATCAATTCTCTCACTTTCACCAATGATGAGAAAAAAAATCTTTTTCACTCATACATTTCTTTGATTATATCTTATACTCTACAATCTTTATGATCATTTCTTGCTTTTAATATGTTTTCAGTTTAATCTCCACCATCCACCACTCATTCAATTTTTGATTCTTTAAAATCTGTTAGTGTTTTATGACTTGCAACTATCCAACAATATCACAAAAAGATAGATGTTTAAAAGAAAGGCTTCTATTTCAGGAGGAGAGTTTAGTCATTAATAGGACTTGGTAATATCCTAAAGATAACCTCGCCTCCTGCTCAGTTATGGGGGTAACTCATTGTTCACGTGTTGAAGATCTGTGAATCATCTTCCAAAAGTACATATCATAATTTGGATAATAGATGTTCTTCATCCACACTGATACCTAGTCTAGAAAATTTAACTAACTTACTAAGAAATACTAACTAAATTACCAAGAAATGAGAAAAAAATTTAACTAACTTATTAAGAAACATACTAAGAAATACACATAAATTGATAAATAAACATAAATGACATTGAAGAGAAAAAAATGGAGCTAGCCAAAAATAGCATTACTGATGCAAATAGGAAGAATAAGAATATTAATGATAATACTTCAATTATTTCATGTATTTAGCTTCTCTCTTCCATACAGCAAAACACAATTTCTTTATACATTAATATATACCCTAAATGTGCTCATACAGCTGAAAAAAATAATTCATTGTGACTAATTTCTGAAGATGAGCTTCTCTAAACCTCTTAAAATTGCTCCTCAAACAACTGAAATATAGTACACTAAAGGGCAAATACTTAAAATATTTCTAGTTTATAGTCTACTGGAAATAAATCCATAGTCACCATTACATCATAATGAGGAAGCAGAATAGGGCACTGTAAGAGGAACTATAGTAACATTTTATATTTATGTATTTATTTTAAGTTTCACAAAGTGCTTTCAATTTTTATTTTTTTAACATGTTTTTAAAACTTTGGATTACAAATTTTCTCCCTTCCTCCCTCCCCAACCACCCTCATTGAAAAGGCAAGCATCTTGATACAGGTTATAGATGTGTAGTCATGCCAAACACTTCCATAGTAGTCATGTTCTGAAAAGTTAAGTATATTTCACTTCATCCTATCCTACCCCCCATTTATTCTATGCCCTTTTTTGGTCCTGTCCTTCCTCAGAAACTTTTGATTATCCCCTCCCCCAATTTGCCCTCCCCTCTATCAACCCCCTGCTCTCTTGTCCCCTTCCCCCCTTATTTTCCTGTAGGGTAAGATAGATTTCCATACCCCATTATGTATGTTATTCCCTCCTTAAGCCAAATCCTATGAGAATAAGATTCACTCATTCCCTCTCATCTTTCCCCATTTCCCCTCTACTGTAAAAGCCTTTTTTTGACTGTTTCATGTGAGATAATTTTACCCCATCTACTTCTCCCTTTCTCTTTTTCCCAGTATAATCTTCTCTCACCCCTTATTTTTATTTTCCAGATATCACCCCTTCACCTTCAATTCACCCTGTGCCCTCCATCTATCTATTTATACATACATATAATTTTTACCTCCCACTACCCTAATACTGACAAAGGACTCATGAGTTACAAATGTACTCTTTTCCTGCAGGAATATAAACAGTTCAACCTTAATAAGTCCCTTATGATTTCTCTTTCCTGTTTACCTCTTCTATGCTTCACTTGAGTCTTGTATTTAAAAGTCAAATTTTATATTCAGCTCTGGTATTTTCCTCAGAATGCTTAAAAGTCCCTTATTTCATTGAATAACCATTTTTTACCCTGAAGGATTATACTCAGTTTTGCTGGGTAGGTGATTCTTGGTTGTAGTCCTAACTCCTTTGCTCTCTGGAATATCATATTCCATGCCCTCTGGACCCTTAATGTAGAAGCTGCTAAATCTTGTGTTATCTTGATTGTGTTTCCACAGTACTTGAATTGTTTCCTTCTGGTTGCTTGCAATATCTTCTCCTTGACCTAGGAATTCTGGAATTTGGCTACAATATTCCTAGGAGTTTTCCTTTGGGGATCTCTGTCAGGAGGTGATTGGTGGATTCTTTCAAGTTCTATTTTGCCCTGTGGTTCTAAAATATCAGGACAGTTTTCCTTGATCATTTCTTGAAATATGATGTCTAGGCTCTTTTTTTGATCATGGCTTTCAGATAGTCTGACAATTTTTAAGTTCTCTCTCCTGGATCTATTTTCCAGATCAGTTGTTTTTCCAATGAGATATTTCACATTCTCTTCTATTTTTTCATTCCTTTGGATTAGTGTTACATTGCCTTGATTTCTCAAATTGTCCCTAGTTTTTAATTTCTCCATTCTAATTTTTAAGGAAGTATTTTCTTCAGTAAGCTTTTGGACTTCCTTTTCCATTTGGCCAATTTTGCTTTTTAGGGCATTCTTTTCTTCATTGGCTTTTGGACCTCTTTTGCCATTTGGGTTAGGCTATTTTTTAAGGTATTATTTTCTTCAGTATTTTTTTGGGTCTCCTTTAGCATCCTTCTCAGTTTTTCCTCTACTTCTCTTACTTGCTTCCCAAAATCCTTTTTGAGCTCTTCCATGGCCTGGGACCAATTCATATTTTTCTTGTAAGCTTTGGATGTAGGAACCTTAGCTTCTTTGTCTTCTGGTTGTGTGTTTTGATCTTCTTTGTCACCAAAGTAAGATAATATAGTCTGACTCTTTTCACTGCTTGCTCATGATCCCAGACAATTACTTGAGTTAAAAACTCTTTGTTAAGGTAGGGATCTCTTTCTGGTGTGGAGAAAGTACTGTCCCAACCTTTGGGGGTTTTGTGCAGCTGTTTTCAGAGATACTTCTAGGGACCTGTAAATTTTCGGTTCTTCCAAGGTCCTATGATCAAGGGCGAGGTGTTTACTCCTTTCCTGGCTTGCGCTCTTGTCTATGAGCACTCTTTTCTGTCTTGAAACTGTGGGGAGGATTTCTTCTCCACAGCCACTACAAACTCCACCATGCCAGCACTTCTCCTCACCCCAGCACTGCTACCCAGAACTGTGACCCAGATCCAAGCACAGGCTAAACAAGTGAATCCTGTGCTAGCAGAGAGATCCCTGCAATCCCCTTCTGATCAGCCACTTGATTCCCCTTCAGTCTTTGGGCCAAAAGCTCAGGAGGCAGCCATTGCCTTGGGGCCAAGCTTGGGGAATGGGACTGGAACCTCAATGTGCTTCTTTCTCACCACCACAGAAACAGGCTTTTCCCACTGACCTTCTAAGTTGTCTTTGGCGTTTGTGGGTTGAGACATCTGGAAACCACCACAGCTGCCTGTGATTCAGTCCTCTGAGGCCTGCTCCAGGTTTGCTGTGACCTGCACGCCCACGCCAAACTGTGTTCCTCTCCCAGCTGGGCGCTATATACCTTTCCAATTAACCATCCAAGTTATCTTGGACTGGATGTTTGTTTCACTCTGTCTTTTTGTGGGTTCTGCTGCTTTAGAATTTGTTTAGAGCCATTTTTATAAGTATTTGGAGGAGTTTGGGGGAGAGTTCAAGCAAGTCACTGCTTTTACTCCACCATCTTGGCTCCACCCCCCCCACAAAGTGCTTTCTAAGCTGCCTTGTGAGGGTGGTAGTGCTCACTATTTTACACACCATGTAACTAAAGTTCAGAGACATAAATTGCTTTCCCACAGTCACACAGCTAGTAAGTGGCAAAACCTGAACTCGAATTGGGGTGGTATTTTGATTTTAATACTAGTAAACAGAAAAAATAAACTGGGTAAGAATTGAATATATTTCTTTCTAAAATAACAGTGTACTCTATTGGTGACATCACCAGTCAGTTAATTTTAAAAGTCTACAGTATTTGTAAGATTGTTAAGAAAACTGACATTTTTAATTGTTTGACACAACTTGATCACTGGTTATGGGAATTTTTTTCAGCAACATTAATGTAGTTCATAGACTATGTAAGAATAGCCAATATAATATATGACAAATGGATTTCTTTTTCCCACTTAATAGTATTTTTCCCAATTATATCTAAAGATAGTTTTCAACATTCACTTTCATCAAATTTTAAGTTCCAAATTTCTTTCTCCTTTTCTTGCTCCTCTCCCCCTTCCCAGGACAGCAAGTAATCTGATAGAGGCTATAGATGAACAATCATACTAAACATATTTCTAATTAGTCATGTTGTGAAATGAGAATTAGAACAAAAGGGAAAAATCATGAGAAAAATAAAAAAGAGAGACTAGTATGCTTCAATCTGCATTCAGACTCCATAGTTCTTTCTCTGGAGTTGGATAACATTTTCCAACATGAGTGTTTTGGAATTGTCTTAAATCATTGTATTGCTGAGAAGACCTATGTCTATCAAAGTTTATCATCACAAAATGTTGCTGTTATTGTGTACAATGTTCATCTTGTTTTGCTAATTTCATTCAACAACAGTTCATGTAAGTCTTTTTTTTTAAATGAAAACTAAATTTTTATTTGATCAATTTGACAGATTAGCAGGCACATAATACAATTTTATAGCCCTTAATTCCCAGTAATTCCAGTGGAAATTAAACAGCTGTAAAAGATACAGATTCAATGTTCCAGGTAACTTAATGTAGAAAAGAATTTACCAGTTTTCATCATTCCCATAAAAATATCTTGGAAGCAAAATTTTTTTACAAGTAATTCCCTTATATCAAGTTATTGCCAGCAGCATTTCCATAGCTAGTATTTCAGTACTCTCCAGGTTAAGGCCTTTTGTGGTACTAAATTAAAGCTTTTCCCCCACCTCCCAGTTATGTCAACCAATAAGAGTTTTCTCATTTTATCATTACCCCAGAATACAGATAAGCTTTGGGAATCTACCTGTTCATAATATTCTCAAGACATTTCAGTATGTGAGATTTCACCAATGATTTTTTATTAATTTATTTTAATTTATCAACAATCACTTCCATAAACATTTGAGTTTTAAATTTTTCTCACCCTCCCTCTCCATCTCCTTGCCCAAGACAGTGCTCAATCTGACATAGGCTATACATATACATTCCTATTATACATATTTTCACATTAGTGATGTTGTAAGGAATAATTAGAACCAATGGGAGGAACCACAAGAAAGAGAAAACAAAACAAAACAGAAGAAAAAATAGCAAAAAATATGCTTCAATCTGCATTCAAACTCCATAATTTTTCTTTGGATGTGGATAGCATTTTCCATCATGAGACCTTTGGAGATGTCTTAGATCCTTGCATTACTGAGAAGGGCTAAGTCTATCAATATTAGTCATTGCACAACATGGCTGTTACTGTGTACAACATTATCCTGGCTCTGCTCACTTCACTCAGCATCAGTCCATACAAGTCTTCCCAGGTTTTTCTGAAGTCCACCTGCTCATCATTTTTTATAGCACAATAGTATTCCATTACATTCATGTACCACAAGTTGTTCAGCCATTCCCCAGTTGATGGGCATACCCTCAATTTCCAATTCTTTGCCACACAAAAAGAGCTGCTACAAATATTTTTGTACATGTGAGTCCTTCCCCCCCCCTTTTAGGATCTCTTTGGTATATAGACCTAGCAGTGGTATGCTGGATCAAAGGATATGCACAGTTTTATAGGCCTTTGGAACAGTTCCAAATTACTCTCTAGAATGTTTGGATCAGCTCACAACACCACCAACAGCGTATTAGTGTTCCAATTTCCCCCACATCTTCTCCAACATTTATAATTTTCCTGTTTTGTCATGTTAGTCAATATGATGGATTTCTAGAAGAAAAAAGGAGGAATTCCGGATTTTTGCATATGTCCCAATATCACCTATGAGTAGAACATAAGAACTAACAATGGAAGTAGTATGTTTTCTTATAGAAGGATAACATGTAAGAGAAAGTTCTTCTCAGCTTCTCCTGTTTTCTCTTTGAATATATAAAGGTCAAAATTCTGCATAGCTAACCATCATAGCTAATCATTCATTATTTGTGAGTTATAAGGTAGAGAGACAGTGCTCTCTTCTTTAAAGTTGCACAGCCATGACTTCAGTATCAACCTTCAACACTTTGTACTTGGATTATTGCCCTGTCCTCTTAACTAGTCCCTTTGCCTCCAATGCCATTTCTTGCTAAGACATTTTCAATATAGTCCTATCCTATACAGGATTTAATAAAAACTCTGGTTGGCATTTGGTGCTCTCCAAAGGTACCAACCTACTTTTTCAACTTTGTCTTCCACTTCTCTTCATAAATATTTGCTTTAGTTCAATTAGTATAATTTTTATCCTTCAAGTGATGTCTTTTCCCCTTCCATATATATATATATATATATATATATATATATATACATATATACTTTCATCTTTCAAGGCACATTACATGTCCCACTTTTTTCATCTCTTAACTCTAGACATTTTCACTTTATAACCTCCAGCCTGGGAATTATCTCCTTCCTTACTTCTGCCTCCTTTAGCTTTCCTTAATTCCTAGCAAAAATCCTACTTTCTATAGCAAGCATTCCTGATCATCCTGATATTTTGTGCCTTCTCTCTGTTAATTTTCTTCAACTTGTCCTGTATATAACTTTTTTAAAAAATTTTTGCTTTCTTATCTCCCCTATTATGCTAGAGTCTCCTTGAGAGCAGTTTCTTTTGTTGTCATTCTTTGTATGCTTAGAGAATAACACAATGTTTGGCTGATAATCATTACTTAATAAATGTTAATTGTCTTACAAAACAAAAACATTCACTGAATACTCCAGCCCACAATAACTACTCTATTTTTAAAAATATTTTATTTTTAAAAACTATTTTAACACATTTTTATTTAATTCAAATATTTTTCCTTCAAGTGTCTCAATAACTATTTGCAATTGAAACATGTAGGGCTTGATTTTTGTTTATTTGTTTTAATATTCACAGAGCAGGAAGGAGTACTGGAAGAAGAAAAAAAAACCAGACCATCTTATGGATGAAACTTCACCATTTGGATTTATAAATTCCTCTGTTCCAAAAAAAAGTCACCTGAAAATATTCTTGTTTGAATTAAGTATATATAGAGTTTATACATTCTTCTATCTTGATAAAAAAAATGATGCTGGTGAAAGATGCTCGGAATTAGAAAAATGTTGGATTAAGCAAGTCTAGTCTCTCTAGTCTATCTCTGACATAACAATAACAACTTTGAGTTGGATGTGCTCTCCCTACTCCAAGGATTGACTTTCTTTTGATCAACCACATCACTCTTAGATGATATGCATACAAAGAAAATGAATATGACATAGAGAAAATTGCTTTGGAGAAATCCAAAATCTCAGAGACAGAACTAAACCATTCAAAATAGATTCTTGACTGAAAATGAGTTTTATTTACGCTTTTTTTCTCAAGCTTTTGGTGCACAGAACATTGATATTACTAAGAATTTTCATATAACAATATCATATAATAATATATATATATAATATAACAATATCATATAATAATAATTCATTTATTCTACTCATTTGTTTGGCCAATATTTACTGAGTCCCTATTATCTGCAGGACTCTGTGCCCAAGCATTATGAGGAAGATAACCACGAATAAAACAGGACCTCTGTTCTTAATGAGCCTACACATTTGCAGTTGAGATATAAGATTCAGATATATAATTATAATACAAATAGTATTTTATAAGAGTCAAATAACAAAAAGGAAAAGTTCCATGGAGGCTGAAGAGAGAGGAAAGGAATTATCTAACTTGTGCAATCAGGGAATGCTCCATAAGTGAGGTTTCACTGAAATTCTGTCTTGAAAGATGGTTAGATATTAGAAATATGGAGGTGGAGAGGCAGAGTATCTTAGCTTGAAGAAACATGATAAGAGGAGCCTACAAATAACATACTTCAAATAGTGACACTTATGATGAGATTTAAAAAAAGCTAAACAAGTCAAGAAGTGGAAATAAGGAGAGAGAGCATTTAAGATGAAGGACACAGTCAGAGCAAAGTCCCAGATATGGGAGATAGAATGTCAGGTGTGAGGAACAGAAAGTAGGTCTATATAGAAGGAATGTAAAGTATGTGGAGAGGAGTAAAGCATAAAAAGACTGGAAAGGTAGAAAGAGATGTAGTTAAAACATGGAACAGTGGAATTTATATTTGATCCAGGAAGCAGCAGAGAATCACTAGAATTACCAAATAAAGTTTTCTTATTGAATAGATTGATGATATAGTCAGGCATTTTAGGAAAATCATTTTGGTACCTGGGTGGAGAACAGTTTCAAGAGAGATGAGACAAGGTATGGAAACCAGTAAAAGGCTCTATCAATAGGCCTTAAACCAGAGAGTATATGTGTGAGTCAATCTATGCAAAGGAGTTTGTAAAGATAGAAACAATATTTAACAACATATAGGCTATATGACATGAATAAGAATGAGGAGGCTAGGATGACAACATAATTACAATCCTGGATAACTCGAAGGATAGTAGTGCTTTTAACAGTATCAGAACAGTTTGGATAGAGGAAAAGGTTCAAGAAAGGAAAGATAATGAATTATGTTTTGTATATGTTCAATTTGAGATGTCTAATAAGCAGTTGGTGATGTGGAACTATGGGTTAAAACTAGTGCTGGACATATACATATACATATACATATGCACATATATGCATGGGTATAAATAATGTGTACACATGGGTACAAGCATGGATGTTTACATATATAGATCCCTACAATATAATTATACATACATAATATGTATATTGTAAGAATTAGTTGTAGAAAAAATACAAAGTAAATCTCATCCTTAAAATTGTCCCGAATGATATGAACCTTATGTAAAAGAATATTAATACACATTGGTCCTGGGTTAAATTATTCCTTACATCTTTATGTAGATAGCCCCATTCCAACCCCACCATAAGAAAATTGGAAAGAAGTTATTAGATCTAAGGAGAGGGAGGTGTTTACAACTCTCCTGGCCTGTGTTCTGGTGTGTGAGCAATTATAAGTACTCTTTTCCGCCCTGGAACTGTGAGGAGGCTCTACCCTTCACTGACTCTTTTTTTTCTATTTTGTTTTGTTTCGTGTCTTCTTTCTTGTGGTTCCCCCTATTGATTCTAGTTCTTCTTTACTGCATGACTAATGTGAAAATATGTTTAATATGAATGTAAATGTAGAGTCTAAATCAGATTGCATGCCAGAAGTCAGAAATTCTGGTGTGCTAGAGCTCCTCCTTGCCCTGGAACTGCTATCCAGAACTGTGACCTGAATCCGTGTATGGGCAAAGCAACAGTCTTCACTCAGTGCCTGCAAAGAGACCCCTGTAATCTCCTCTGACCAGCTGCTCGACTCCCCTTACTGTTTCTGGGCTGAAAGCTGCAGAAACAGCTGCTGTCACTTGCTGATTCAATCTGTGCAATTGCTCTGCAAATTGCTCAGCAATCTATTGCTGATTCTCCAATGCCTGATCCTCTTTTACTGTGGCCAGGACTGTGCTGGTGTGGCCTGTGCTGGACTGCACTCCATTTTCACCCAGGTGTGACAGAGCCCTCCTGCTTACCTTCTAAGCTGTATTTGGCATCTGTAAGCTGAGAGATATGGAAATCACCACTGCTACCAGTTACTCAGTTGCCCCCAGGCCTGTTCCATGTTTTCTGGGGCCTGTCTGTGCTAGCACAACCTACTCTGCAACATGCTGTTCTCTCGCTGTGGTGAGAGACTGACCTTCCAAGGTGTCTTGTGCTGGAAATTTGTTTCACTCTGTCTTTTTGTTGGTTCTATTGCTCTAGAACTTGTTCAGAGTACTTTATAAAGGTATTTGGAGGTGTTTGGGAAAGAGCTCAGGTGAGTGCCTGCCTTTACTTCACCATCTTGGCTACACCTCCTTCTTGAGTTTTAATTTTGAATTTCAAATTTTTTATTCAGCTTGTTGTTTTCATTAGGAATTCTTGAAAGTGCTAACTTTCATTAAATGTCCATACCTAGCTTTTTACCTGAAGGATTAAATTCACTTTTGCTAGGTAAGTGATTCTTGGTTATAAGACTATCATCTTTGCTTTTTAGAATAACATATCCCAAGCCCTCCAGTCCTTTAATGTAGAACCTATGAAATCTTGTGTTATCCTTACTATGACTCCATTATGTTTCAATTATTTCATTCTGGCAGCTAGCAATATTTTTTCCTTGACCTGGAACCTCTGGAATTTCCTGAGAGTTTTCATTTGTAACCTCTTTGAAGAGGTGATCAGCAAATTCTTTCAATTTTTATTTTACCCTCTGGTTCTAGAATATCAGGGCTCATTTTCTTGATAATTACTTAAAACATGATGTCTAGGCTTTTTTGTTGTTCATGGTTCCCAGGTAGTCCAACAATTTTTAAATTATCTCCCCTCAATCTATTTTCTAGGTCAGTTGTTTTCCAATGACCTATTTCACATTTTCTTTTATTTTTTTTCATTCTTTTGATTCCATGTTATTGTTTATTGGTGTCTCATGGAGTCATTACCTTATACTTTCACAACTATATTTTTTAAGAAATTATTTTCTTCAGTGAGATTTTGTGCCTCTTTTACCATTTGGATAATTCTTTTTTTTTTAAGACGTTATTTACTTCAGTATTTTTGGTGCCTCCTTTACAAAGCTCTTGTTTCTCTTTTGTGATTTTCTTGCATCAGTCTCATTTCTTTCCCCGTTTTTTATTCTACTTCTCTTATTTGATTTTTTCAAAATGTTTTTTGAGTTCTTCTTGGAATTCCTTTTGAGTGTGAGACCAATTAACATTTTTCTCTGAGGATTTGGATGTAGTTGTTTTACCATTGTTGTCTTCTTCTGAGTTTATGTTTTGATCTTACCTGTAAAAATAGTAAATTTCTAGTCAGGTTCCTTTATTTTGTTGTTTGCTCACTTTTCTGCCTTATTTCTTTAACTTTTAACTTTATGTTAAATTTGGGTTCTGTTACCTTGGTGGAGGGAGCACTATCCAGGTTTTCATATGCTGCTGTTCTCAGAGATAGGTGTCTGTGTCTATAAATTTTCAGTTGTTCCAAGGTAATGTTTTCTAAAGAAAGCTATGGTCTCTGCTATCTTGGCCAGTTGTCTGATCTATGAGTAACCACAATCACTTTTTTCTACCCTAGAACTGTGACCAACATCCCTCGTCCTTCTAATGTTCTTCCTCACCCTGGGATTGTGACCCCAAATTGCCTTTGGGAAAGGCAATTTAGTCCTGCTTCCAGTTCCAGGAAAGGGTATTTTATTATCTCCTTCTGACCAATTATCCAACCCCATTACCATCTGGACTGAGAGCTCTGAAAGATGCCACTAATGATTCAGTTGCCCCCAAGTCCTGCTACTTGTTTACTGTGGTGTACTCTGTGCCAGAACTGCACTCCACTCTCACTCCAGTGAGTCAGGTCTTTTCTGCTGATATTCCGTCTATATAGTGTTGATCTAAAAAATTGTTTCATCCTGTCTTTTTGTTGGTCCTACTGCTCCAGATTTCTTTTTGAGGAGTTGTTTTCTTTTAGTTTTTTTAAAAATTAATAAAGCAATTAATTTTTAGTTTTCAACATTCATCTCCATACACTTATGAGTTCCCAATTTTCTTCCCCTCCCTCCTCTCTACCCTCCTCAAGATAGCATGCAATCTGATATAGACTCTACATATACATTCATATTAAACATATTTTCACATTAGTCATGCAGTAAAGAAGAACAAGAATCAATAGGAGGAACCACAAGAAAGAAGAAACACAACAAAACAGAAAAAAAGAGCAAATAATGTGCTTCAATCTGCATCCAGACTCTACAGTTCCCTCTCTGGATGTGTATAGCACTTTCTACCATGAACCCCTTGGAGATGTCTTACATCCTTGCATTTCTGAGAAGAGCTCAGTCCATAAAAGTTAGTCATCACATAATGTGACTGTTACTGCGTAAAATATTCTCCTGGTTCTGCTCACTTCACTTAGCATCAGTCCATACAAATCTTTCTAGGTTTTCCTGAAGTCTATTTGCTCATCATTTCTTATAGCACAATAGTATTCCATTATATTCATATACCACAACTTGCTCAGCCATTCTCCAATAGATAGGCATCCTCTCAATTTCCAATTCTTTGCCACCACAAAAAGAACTGCTGTAAATATTTTTGTAAATGTGGGCCCTTTTCCCATTTTATGATCTCTTTGGGATGCAGCCCTAGAAGTGCTATTGCTAGGTCAAAGGGCACGCACATTTTTATAACCCATTGGGCATAGTTCGAAATTGCTCTCCAAAATGGTTAGATCATTTCACTACTTCATCAACAATTCACTAGTGTTCCAATTTTCCCGTATCTCCAGCATTTATCATTTTCTTGTTTTGTCATGTTAGTCAATCTGATAGGTATGATGTGGTACCTCAGAGTCATTTTGATTTGCATTTCTCTAATCAATAATGATATAGAGCATTTTTTCACACTACCATACATAGCTTTCATCTCTTCATCTGAAAACTGCCTATTCATATCCTTTGACCATTTATCAATTAGGGAATGACTTGTATTCTTGTAAATTTGAATTAGTGCTCTGTATATTTTAGAAATGAGGCCTTCATCAGAGACACTGGTTATAAAAATTCTTTCCCAGTTTTCTGCTTCCCTTCTAATCTTGGATGCATTGGTTTTGTGCGAAAACTTTTCATTTTAAAGTAATGAAAATGATCCATTTTGCATTTCATAATGGTTTCTATCTCTTATTTGGTCATAAATTCTCCCATTCTCCATATATCTGAGAGATAAACTATTCCTTTCTCTCCCAGTTTGCTTATAGTATCAGTCTATATATATGTATACACATATATAAATTGTCTACCCATTTCGACTTTATTTTGATATATTGTGTAAGATGTTAACCTATGCCTAGTTTCTTCCATACTGTTTTCCAGTTTTCCTAGCAGTTTTTGTCAAATAGTGAGTTCTTACCTCAGAAGCTGGGTTTATCAAATAGTAGATTACCATAGTCATTGACTACTGTGTCTTGCATACCTAATCTATTCCACTGATCCACCACTCTATTTCTTAGTCAGTAACAAGTAGTTGTGATGATTGCTGCTTTATAATACAATTTAAGATCTGGGATGGCTAGGCCACCTTTCCTAGCATTTCTTTTCATTTGTTCCCTTGATAGTTTGGGCCTTTTGTTCTTCCAGATAAATCTTTTTATTATTTTTTCTAGCTCTATAAAATAATTTTTGGTAGTTTGATTGGTATGGCAGTGAATAAGTAAATTAATTTAGGTAGAATTGTCATTTTTTATTTTATTAGCTTGGCCTACCCTTGAGCAACTGATGTTTTCCCAATTATTTAGATCTGATTTTATTCATGTGAAAAGTGTTTTGTAATTGTGTTCATATAGTTCCTGGGTTTGTTTCAGTAAGTAGACTCCTAAATTATTTATAATGTCTACAGTAACTTTAAATGGAATTTTCTTTCTATCACTTGTTGGGCTATGTTCACAATATATAGAAATGCCAATGATTTATGTGGGTTTATTTTTTAGCCTGCAACTTTGCCAAAATTGTCTACTATTTCAAGTAATTTTTATTTGATTCTCTTGGATTCTCCAAGGATAATATCATATCATTTGCAAAGAGTGATAGCTTTGTTTCTTCTTTGCCTATTCTAATACCTTCAATTTCTTTTTCTTCTCTTTTTGCTAAAGCTAACTTTTCTAGTACCATATTGAATAACAGTAGTTCTAATGGACATCCTTGTTTCACCCTTGATCTTATTGGAAATGTTTCTGACTTATCCCCATTACTTATAATGCTTGCTGATGGTTTTAGGTAGATGCTATTTATGATTTTAAGGAAGATTTCATTTATTCCTCTACTCTCTAGTGTTTTTAATAGAAACAGGTGTCGTATTTTGTCAAAAGCTTTTTCTGCATCTATTGGGATAATCATATACTTTCTGTTAGTTTTGTTGTTGATGTGATCAATTATGCTCACAGTTTTCCTAGTATTGAACCTGCCTTGCATTCCTGGTATAAATCTTACCTGGTCGTAGTGTATTATTCTTGTGATATCTTGTGATAAGTTGCTGAAATCTTTTTTTACTAATATTTCATATAAATTTTTTGCATTTATATTCATTAAGGAAATTGCTCTATAAATTTCTTTCTCTGTTTTGACTCTTCCTGGTTTAGGTATTAGCATTGGGGAGTTATTTAAACTTGTTTACAGGAAAATTTAGGAAAGCTCAGGTTAGTTCTTATCTTTGCTGTCTTGGCTTCTGATCGCTTCATTTTGCATCAGTTCATACATCTTTCTAAGTTGTTTTTTTTCTTTCCTGAAACCATCTTGCTTATCATGTTCTATAGTGTAGTAGTACTCCATCATAATCCTATATAATTCAAATACTACTTCTGAAGAACAGTATGTGACCTTGAGGAAGTGATTTAACATCTCAGTCATGGAGACAATGTTACAAGTAGCAGAGAAGGTGCTAACTTGCTTTAGTAGAAGTAGATTCCTTCCCTGAGACTCCCCTACCTGAATGAAATCACAGATCATGTCTCTCTCCCTATTTCTAACATAAAGTAGTTCTTAGCATGCTTAGAGGCAAAAAGAAAAGAATATGTGGTGATATTTGAAGATACATGGCAGAAAGGGTTGATTGTTGATGCAAAATTATGGAAGAGAGATGAGGTTCCATGACAGTGACAAATACAATGGCAGATAATAGCACTCCATATTTTCTACCTTGCTTGATCCCACTTCTCAGTAGATTATGAACAAGGTTTTCAATAGGTATCTCTGCCATTCAAATATGTATTATTTTGCTGTACATGAGAAATGTGGCTTTTCAAAGAAAAATCTTCAAGTTGCATTTTATTCTACTAAATGAAATGTTTTCTTGGAATTAATAAAGTTTTTGAATGCAATTTTAGAAGCACTGAGCTATCATCAAATTATATGAGAATTATTTGAATCTACTTCTACTAAAGCAAGTTAGCACGTTCTCTGCTACTTGTAACATTATCTCCATGACTGAGATGTTAAATCACTTCCTTAAGGTCACATACTGTTCTTCAGAAGTAGTATTTGAACTATATAGGATTATGATGGAGTACTACTACGGTATAGAACATGATAAGCAAGATGGCTTCCGGAAAGAAAAAAAACAACTTAGAAAGACATATGAACCGATGCAAAATGAAGCGATAAGAAGCCAAGACAGCAAAGATAAGAACTAACCTGAGCATTCCTAAATTTTCCTGTTGAGAAAATAAAGTAGCTGGCATATGTTCTTGGTTTGTCCTACTCCCTCCCTTCTACGCAAACTCTTTTTTCAGTTACATAGGAAGAAACTATCTTCTTAGAGCTTGAGATTATGATTTTTTTAATTGGCCTTAACTCCTCCTTTCTGAGATCTCCAGGGTAGATATGTATGAGTTCTTTTAAATTTTTCATATTTGCTAAATGTTTGTCTTTCGGTCATTACAAATAACATGCTGGGCACAGCACCAAGTTTTAGACAGAGTTTTAGCTTCAAGACATCTTCTCTCCTCCAAATCTTGCTGGCAGATTTGAAAATTTGTTTCTTAGCTTATCTACTAGTCTTTATCTCAAATTCCTTAGCAGATAGCAGTTGAAGCTTAAAATGCTTTATAAGCCTTAAAGTGGGCTATTATAGTGAGTTATTTTTATTATTGCATTGAGTGATAGATTATTAGTTTTCTTTATGTGCTTCACTAATAATCATCATGGATAATCTATTTAAATATAAAATGTTTGAAACCACTAAACTGTTTAAATTTATATATCATTTCATTGTTTATAAAGTGTTGCATGAAAGTACCCCCAACATATGGCATTTAACAAATGATTAGTTAAATAACTTACTCAAGGTTATGGGCTAATAAATGAGAGACAGAATGAGAATCTAGGTCTTTAAACTTTGATTCCATAACTTTTATTTCATTAATACCTAGAAGACTTTTAGAGTTTTAGCTTTGGAGTAGAGGGTTTGGATTTATACTCTAGTCCTTCCCCTCATTGTGTGACCTTAAACAAGCCATATTACCTTAGGTTTTTGTAGTTCATGTTAAATCTTGTTAGCATGTTATACCTTGCAAAGTTCTTTACATATATGAAATCTCTCGACTTTATTTTCTATCTCATATAAAAACAAGGGGGTTGACTTAGCCATCTCTAAGGTTCCACCACTGAGTCTCTGATTCTCACCACACTGTCTCAATGTAAGTACTCCAAAGTAGAAACAGAGATTATCTCCCCATATTACAATGATTCACAAAACAATAATAGCTAACATATACATGCAGAGACAAACATTCATTATAGCTTGTCAGGGTTTGCAAGGCATTTTACATATATGAAATCCTTTGATTTGATTCTCAAAACATTGCAATGAATAATGCAACAACTATTTGTTGAGTATCTAATATGTATTAATCACTGTGCTAAGTTTGGGAGATAATAAGAACAAGAAACAAACAAAAAAACCCTATCATCCACCCCTTTTCTCAAAGAGTTCACATTCTAATTGGGGAGATAACATGAAAATACTGACAGGTCTCTTTAGTACAAATAAAATGAGAAGTGGTTGTATTCTTGAAATTCACACTACCTATTTTCTTTGGGCTGAAAACAATTATCATATTTTACATAATTGTACCTTTTAACTTCCTATAATGTGAAGTTGAATAGATGCTCCCATATCTAGATTCATTATTCACACTAATAAGGTACATAGCTGTAACTATGTATGTGATATACATATATATATATATACACATACATACACATATATATACACACATATGTATACATACACATACATTCCCACATACATATATCTGTCTATATATTTATCTATATACATTTTTTGTCTATACATACATATATGTCTCTCTAGCTACATATATTTACATATCTATCTACACACACACACACACATATATATAGAGAGATAGATAGATAGATAGATAGATAGATAGATAGATAGATAGAAAGAAAGAGAGAGAGAGAGGAGGGAGAGAGAGAGAATGAGAGAATTGATGGAAGATAACCTCAGAAAATTTGGGGGGGGCCAGGAAAGGCCTTCTGCAGAAGATAAAATTTGAGCTGAGTTTTATAGGGAGACATGAAATCTACAGACAAAGATGAGAAACCAGAAGTTTCTATTCAAGGATGATAGCCAACACAATAAATTGGAGTTGGGAAATGGAGTATCGTAAACATTCTTGGCATCGGAGATAGCCCATGCAAAGAGATGGTATTGAGAGGCGAAAAATTGTATGTGAGGAACAGCAAGAAAGCCAATGTAGCTGGATCACAGAGTATGTGGAAGGATGCAAAGTGTAAGGGGATGAAAAATATAAACCTGTGAAATTGGTGCTACATTGTACCCATTCTACAGAAAAATGAACTGAGGGTGATAGAGTTTGAGGGTTATAATGGATTTGCCCAGGGCCACATAGCTATCAGAAGCAAATTCAAGTTCAAATCTTTCTTACTGGAAGTCTAGCAATCTATTTATGTATCACCCAGCTACCTTATGTAAAAGACATTTTAAAGAAGGCTTTTTAATAGCAGACTCAGTGAATAATATGAGTGATCTTAGATGAGATTCACTGTAGCTACTATACACTATACACAATCATTTGAATGCTATTTATTCTGTGTAATGATCCAAAAAAGCAATTGCAAGTTTGATTTGAAAACAGTTTTCAATTGTTTATTTCTGAAAGGCTGATGATTTCCATTAAGATGTTTATAACCAAATATTTTCAAATAAAAGCCTTTACCTCAATACTTTAAAAGATTCATTATGTCATTCTTGTTGGGGGTCTCCTTTTCAGATAAAAATCAGAACTTTCTGAAAATTGTGTATGTGGTCTTCTTGATTTAGCTATATCTTCCTCATATTTATTACCTGGTGTTAATCATACTAGTCATAACATTCTATGAAAGGTGCTGGGCTAGTGTTTAAAATAAATGAATTGCCCATGAAAAGGCTTATAAGTTAAATATTTTCACTTTGATTGGATGTGCCAGTATTTGCAGTCCGTTGACATAGCCTTTAAGAACTCAAGGTCACCTCCATACCATGATTAGACATGAGAGTTGGCCTTTAATAGAAGCTGAAAAACCTGTATTTTAAAATCTGAGAATGTACAAGGGTAGCAGTTCTTACTTCAAAAATTTTAATTAATAGTTTTTGAATGTTTCAATAATACAATTCATCTTGATCACTGACCTTGAAGTTACATCATTAGGACTGAAAGTCTTCGTGTTCAATATCTGTTAGAATAGGTTGTCCATTCAAGTTGACAGGCTACTGAAACAAGATATAAGAAATGTGGTTTTTAGTCCACTCTCTGGCACTAAGGAACTAGGTCACCTTAGTTCTCTGGGCCTAACTTACCTTTTCAGGATAAAATGTAAATTTGTATTCTCACTTGAGGCCCTCTCATCTTGTGGGTTTGTGGTGGTAATAATATTTTAACCTCTCATTCCATGCATATTAGATTAGTTGTAGTGAAAATCAATTTAATTTTATTAAAATAGCTGATTCTATTTTGTGATAGTGCTATTTTGAGTAAGTTTTTCCTATAAGTTGTTTTATTCAATAATAAGCTAAGCACTTGTGTGGTAAGATAGAGTCAACAAAATTTGCCTATTCTTAAAGGAACTGATAAACATATGTGGGCCATCTGATAAGATAGGCCACCAATGAAAAATATTTTAACCATCTATATCAGTATTTTTAAAAGTAAAGGACTAATCAAAATGTGTGGTAAACAACTTAGAAACACTCATAGTAAGAAGCATTAAAAAAAATCCACTGGAGTCTCCAGCCATCAATTGGTCTTAAGTCTTAACTAGGACTGGCCCCTAGTTTCCTGCACTTGAGACTTAAGTAAGTCTGAGCTTGCTCCGTGGTAGTGCTGATTTAGTGAGATTTGTCAGAGACCATCACCTTGGAGGAAGTCACACTGATTTTGCCTGGACAGAAAAGGAAACTTCTATAATATTAAAGATGCTCACTGGAAATTCTAATCCCAAGTTGGTGGTTTGTTTTTAGAGATAAGTGTTGTTTGTATTATTTGTGTATTTTGATGAATAAAATTTCAGTACATGCATTAAAACTTATGTCTAGTGTGTCTGTTGCATTAGTAAGTGTATATAAAAATTAAACTGTTATAAGAATGCCTTCATACTTTAAACTGTTTTTGTTCCCCATAAAAAGAATTGAGACATTCCTTAACACTTTGTTGACTCAAGGGTCTAAGGGTTCAACAGTTGTCATCACTTCTTCATTTCCAGAGTACAAAGGGGCCAGAAGGACACAAGACTAGGTGGTGGAGGACAATCTCGGAGCTTTGGCTGGAGAAAGCAGGAAAGGAGACTTACTCTCCTGAACCAACTCTAGTTCTCTTCAATTTTTATCATTTTTAAATACACTTTTTTCTGCTATTGCCAGGTAACTCTCTTTTTGTCAATTACTTAAAAAATTTACAAAAGTGTCACTGTAAAAAACCTTTGGAATGTTGTCAGGGATCCAAGATGGCAGAGTAAGAATAAAGTCACTCTCACTCTCCTTTATTGACCCCTGAAAGCCCAGAAATGTATATATATATTTCTATATATATATATACCCCAGGAAAAACCCTGAAAGAGCTGAGATAGAAGAAACATGGAGTGCAGCAGTCTTGTAGCATGGGAAGCTTGGAAAATTAATGAGAAATGTTCCTCTCACTCTGGTGGGGGAGAAGCAGTACAGAATGGGAGGGGTCCTAGCAAGCCTCACCTCAGCAAACCGGGGGGAAATCATGAGCCTCAGGGTGGTGGAGCAGGCAAGCACCAACACCAAGGGTGCTTCCCACCCCAAGTGCCTTGGCACAGGTAGGAGAACTGGTAGATTCCAGCTTGGAAAACCACCATGTGCACCAGTAGGTGTCTTTAAGCAACCTAACCTCCCTGTGCTTCAGCGCAACTCCAGGAGGCACAGCTCGAGGTGGGCAGGCATCCTCCAGAGGCCAAACCTTCCAATCCTTTAAAGCAGCCCAGGTGAACAGGCATCCTCCTTGCATCTCCAGCCAGACTCCACCCCTCAAACCTGAGAGCTTCAGTGTTGCTGACCCCAGCTTAGCATCAGATAAGCTGCCAGACCTTTAAAACCTCTAGTTGTCAGCACCTGATGCCCAAGCACATAAAGCCAGTGACCAGGTCCCTGGCTCCCAGCACAAGAAGCTTGGGTCAGTGTCCCCTTTGCTCTAGGAGGAGAGTTCAATTTTAAAAGCCAGAATATAGGCAAATATTATGAGCAAAAAGCAGAAATGGACGATGACCATAGATTCTTACTATGGGAACAGGGAAAATCAAGGCACAAATTCAGAAGAGGACAACATTGTCAATACACCCACATCCAAAACCTCAAAAGAGAATATGAACTGATCTTAAGCCCAAAAAGTCTTCTTGGAAGAGTTCAAGAAGGATTGTAAAAGTCAAACAAGAGGTGTAGAAGAAAAATTTGGAAAAGAAATGAGAAGTATGCAAGAGAGAGTCAATAGCTTGGAAATGGAAGGACAAAAATTGACTGTAGAAAACAAGTTCTTAAAAACACAATTGGCCAAATGGAAAAAGTACACTGAAGAAAACATCTCCTTAAAAATTAAAAGGGGCGAAATGGAAAAGGTGGCACAAAATCTAATTGAAGAAAATGATTTATTAAAAATTAGAACTGGGCAAGTGGAAGCTAATGATTCTTTGAGACATCAAGAATCAGTCAAACAAAATCAAAAGAATGAAAAAAATAGAAGACAACGTAAAATACCCTTATTGATAAAACAACTGACCTGGAAAGTAGATCCAGGAGAGATATCTTAATAATTATTGGTCTACCTAAAATCTATGACAAAAAAAAGATCTGGGCAGTATCTTTAAAGAAATGAAGGGGGGCAGCCAGGTGGCACAGTGGATAGAGTACTGGCTCTGAAGTCAGGAGGACCTGAATTCAAATCTGATCTCAGACCAAACACTTAACACTTGCTAGCTGTGTGACCCTGGGAAAGTTACTTAATCCCAATTGCCTAAAAACAAAAACAAAAGCAAACAAACAAACAACAACAACAGAAATCAAGGAAAACTGCCCTGAGATCCTAGAATCAGGGGGTAAAATAGTGCTCAAAAGAATCCACCAATCACCTCCTGAAAGAGATCCCAAATTGAAAATGCCAAGGAATATGGTAGCCACATTTCAAAATTTTCAGGTCAAAGAGAAAATACTGCAAGCAACCAGAAAGTAAGTATTGCAGAACCACAGTAAGAATTATGGAGAACCTTTCAGCTTCCACATTAAAAGATCAAAGGTCTTGGAATATGGTATTACATAAGGCAAAGGATCTTGGATTACAACCAAAGATCAACTAACCAGAAAGTTGAGCATAATTTCTCAGGGGAGGAAATAGAGTATTCAATGAAATAGTGGGCTTCCAAACCTTCCTGATGAAAAGACCAGAGCTCAACAGAAAATTTGATCTTCAAATACAAGACTCAAGAGAGGCATAAAAAGGTAGAGAAGAAAGGGAAAAAAAAACATGTTATTCAATGTGATACTTGTAACTCTTGAAAACTGTATCTTCATTATGACACTTAGAAGAGGTACACATATTCAGAGGGCATAGGTATACCTTCACATTGATGTAATGATAAAAATCTAATTAAGTGGTTGGGAGAAGAGGAAAGGAGGAGGCAGAGAAGGGTAAATTACATTACATGAAGAGGCAAAAAACCTATTACGGTAAAGGGAAAGAAGGGAGATGAGCACTATCTGAACCTTACTTTCATCAGATTTGACTCAAAGAGAGAATAACATACCAAGTTAGGTATAGAAATCTAATCTACCCTTTAGGAAGTAGTAAGAGGAAAGGGAAAGAAAAAGGAGAGGGATGATGGAAAGGAAGGCAGATTGAAGGAGGCAGTAGTAAAAAGCAAAACTCTAGTGAGGAGGGAAAGGAGAAAGGAGAGAGAAAAACATAAATGTGGGGGATAGGACGGAGAGAAAGACACAGATAGTAATCACATGTGAATGTGAATGGGATGAACTCTCCCATAAAACAAAAGTGGATAGCAGAGTCGATTAAAAACCATAATCCTACAATATGTTGTTTACAATAAATACTTTTGAAGGAGAAGGATATACACAGAGTAAAGGCAAAAGGCTGGAACAGAATATATTATGATTCAGCTGAAGTAAAAAAAAATGCAAGGGTAGCAATCCTGATCTCAGACAAAGCAAAAACAAAAATAGATCTAATTAAAAGAGATAAGAAGGAAACTACATCCTGCTAAAAAGTGCCATTGACAATGAAGTAATATCATTACTAAACACATATGCACCAAGTGATACAGAATACAAATTCTTTTTTTAAAAATTTATTTACTGATTTTTATTTTTCAAAATTTTCTTCCACAAGATTTCGAGTTCCAAATTCTCTCCCCCTCTCTCCCCTTCCCTGTCACTGCAAAACAGCATGCAATTTGATATTTGTTCTACACATACATTCAGATTTAACCTTTTTACACATTACTCATGCTGTAAAGAAGAAAATTAGAACCAATGGGAGGAACTCCAAGAAAGAAGAAACAAACAAAAAAAAAAGGAAAAAAGAGTGAAAGCAAATATATGCTTCAATCTGCATTCAGACTCCATAATTCTTTTTCTGGATATCAATAACATTTTCCATCATGAGTCCTTTGGAGTTGTCTTAGATCCTTACTTTGCTAAGAAGAGACAAGTCTATCAAAGATAGTCATCAAACAATGTGGCTGTTATAGTGTACACTGTTCTGGTTCTTCTCATTTCATTCAGCATCAGTTGGTATTAGTCTTTCCAGGTTTTTCTAAAATCTGACTGCTCATCATTTCTTATAGCACAATAGTATTCCATTACATTCATATACTACATCTTCTTCATCTATTCCACAACTGATGGACATCCCCTCAAGTTCCATTTCTTGGAATACAAGTCATTCCTCAATTGATAAATGGTCAAAGTATATGAACAGGTAGTTTTCAGATGAAGAAATTAAAGCTATCCAGAGTCATATGAAAAAATACTCTAAATCACTATTGATTAGAGAAATGCAAATCAAAACAACTCTGAGGTACCACATCACACATATCAGATTGACTAACATGACAAAACAAGAAAATGATAAATACTGGAGAAGATGTGGGAAAATTGGAACAATAATGCATTGTTGGTGGAATTGTGAACTGATCCAACCATTGTGGAAAGCAATTTGGAACTATGCCCAAAAAGCTATAAAAATGTGCATATCCTTTGATCCAGCAATAAGCCTCCTAGGTCTGCATTCCAAAGAGATAACACAAATGGGAAAAGGACCCACATATGCTAAAATATTATAGGAGCTCTTTTTGTGGTGACCCAGAATTGGAAATTGAGGGGATGCCCATCAATTGGGGAATGGCTAAACAATGTGTAGTATATAAATGTAATGGAATAGTATTGTGCTATAAGAAATTATGTGCAGGCAGACTTCAGAAAAACCTGGAAAGACTTATATGAACTGATGTTGAATGAAGTGAACAGAACCAGGAGAACATTTTACACAGTAACGGTCACATTGTGTGATGACTACCTTTGATAGATTTAGCTCTTCTCAGTAATGTAAGGATCTAAGACAACTCCAGAAGACTCATGGTGAAAAATGCTGTCCACATACAGAGAAAGAACTATGGCTTCTGAATGCAGATCGAAGGATGCTATTTGTTCTCTTTTGTTGTTGTTTTGTTTTGTTTCTTCTTTCTCATGGTTCCTCCCATTGGTTCTAATTCTTTTTTACAACATGTCTAATGTGAAAATATATTTAATATGCATGTATATGTAGAACCTATATTAAAGTGTATGCTGTCTTGGGGAAAGGGGAGAATTGGGAAGGGGAATAAAACTTAAAATTGACAAGCTTATGGAAGTGAATGTTGACAAATAAAAATAAATAAATTTAAAAGAAAAAAGAAAGTAAACTCCTTGGTACCATTCATTAAAAAAAAAAATAATGTGAGATGTCGGTGTAGGTCAGATAATTCCAAGCTCTCAGGATTTTACCCCACAGAAGAAGTAAAATAGCACCCTAAGGTGAACAAAGTGGGAGTAAAAATAAATAAAAATAGTGGCACAACAGGGATCTTCCTTGGACAATTCAAGAAGATCAGAAGAAACATCCCAGGGCCAGGTTGGGTCCTTTTGAAGAGTAAACGACTCCAGGCTAGGGTCCCTGTTAACAAGAAGTCACAAGCCCTGGGGTTAGTTGGGTTGGGAACCTCACTCACCACAGCCACAGGAACTTTTATTCTTGGCATAGTGAGGGTAGTTGGCCATTTGATCTGGGGAAGATTGAGGGAACCTCTGATGACAAAGAATGCCAGACCTAGCTGTTCTGTGGAGAGCAGCAAGGTTGAAAAGGAACCAACAGGCCTGGTGAGTGCAGAAGCAGTGGGGCAGAATGCACTTGGCTGCACCTACAGGAGGCTGGAAGTTTAGATTTGGTTCCCAGCTAGAGGGGAGAATTGAAGATCTGGGACAAGAGGTACCATCCTCCATACCCCAGAACTGGAGGTGATTACAAAAATTAAGCTATTATTACAAAAAATATGCAAAGGAAAAAGAGAAAGAATCCAACTGTAGGAAGTCATTATGGGAATAAAGAAGACTGGAGTTCATCTTCAGAGAAGGATATTGAAGCAAAGAAACCCTCTTCTGCCTCAAAGAGTAATAGAAATAATTAAAGAAATAATTAAACAAAATATGAAGAATTAAAAACATAGAAGAAAAAGTGAAACATTGTATAAGAAAAGCAACTGATTTGGAGAACAGACCAAGAAGAGAAAATATAAGAATAATTGGGCTACCTGAAAGCTATGATCAAAACAAGAGTCTTGATACAATGATACAAGAAATAATTAAAGAAAATTGTTTTGAAGTGTTAGGACAAAGGGGAAAAGTAGAAATAGAAAAAAATCCATCAATCATCACTTGAAAGAAGTAATAGAATGAAAGAAATCCTATGAGGAAATTCATGGAAATATTATAGTCAAATTCCAAAATATCTCAAGGATAAATTATTAAAAGCCTCAGGGAAAAAAACAATTTAAATATTACGGATCCACAATGAGAATTACACAAGACCTTGCAGGGGATGCACTAAAGGACTGCAGGTCTTGGAACATTATGTATCCAAGAGCAAAAGAACTATGATTGTAGCCAACACTATTATACACAGCAAAGTAAAGCATAATCCTGAATTTTAAAAAAAAATGGACATTTGATCAACTATCAGGCTTTCAAGACTTTGTTAAAAAAAACACACCTGAATCTAATAGAAGATTTGACATACAAGAGTCAAGAGAAACATAAGGTACACACCAAAGACTAGTTACAAGAGATTCAATAAGGACAGATTATTTACTTTTTATACATGTAAAATGTAAAACATGTGTCTAAGATTGTCATTAGTAATTTGGTTTGTAAGAAAGATTGGGGTAGACTTGAGTAAGACATGACTTTAAAAATTAAAAACATTTAGGAACAACTAAAAAGAGTAATTATTTTATACAAATGAGGTGTAAGCAGAAGAATTAATACAGAGGAATTATACAGGGGAGGAAGGCTGGCAATTCTGGTAACCGATTTTCATCAGGAATGAGTTTAAGAGGGAAAAATACATATATACCTAGAAGCGTATAAAAGTCTTCTAAATTCAGAAGAAATAAAACAGTAAGGGGATAGAGATGGGGTAGAACAAAAAAAATAAAAACTTACAAAGAAGCAAAAAATATGATGGAGAACTCTAAACACAATGTGTAGTATTTATCATATAGGCTTTCTTAAAATGAAAATATATCATTATATATTTTGAATCCTCTCATGTTCTGCTATGTTCTGCTATGCACATGACATGCTTTTTCTTTTCTTACTTTGTATTTAAGTTCCAATATTTAAGTTTATAATATTTTTTCCTTATTCTGTATTTGTGTTCTAGTGTTTGTGTCTAAAATAAAATTACAAAGAAAAAAAAGATAAGAATAATATGGTGAGTATGCACCATCAACCTTTAGGAATGTAGTTGTTCCATCATGATTCCATGCGTGATTTTCTTGGCAGAGATATTGAAGTGATTTTCCGTTTCCTTCTCCAGCTCACTTTATAGATGAGGAAACTGAGACAACCAGGATTAAGTGACTCACCAAGGTTAACACAGCTAGTAATTGTCTGAGGCTTGATTTATACTCAGCTCTTCCTGACTCCAGCTCTGGTGCTCTATCCATTACACCACCTGTATGCCCAAACTGTACCTTGAAGAACTTAGAACTGTACCTAAAAGATAATTGCACCAAAATAAGATATTTGTAGAGCACTTCCTGAATCATAAACAATTATATAATTGCCAGTTATTATTATTTAATCCTAACTAGCTTTTGTTTGCCACCCTTTAGCTTTACTGGACCTTCAGTTCTGGTAATGTAAGCCTCCTATAGGTTCTACTTGGGGTTCTCTTTAATACTTAATTTACTTTAACAGTATTGTACAAGGACTGAATTTGGGGGAATAAAGAAGTTGCTGGTTTAGAAAAGGATGCATTCAGCACTACAGGTGTTTCTCAGTCCTTGCTGTAAATGCAACTTTTTGCATTGCTAATGGTTATCATCACCCAATTGTCTCAGAGGAGGTCTCCTGGAAAAAAAAAAAGGCTTACTAGCTTAAAGAGAGTCATTTTTTGTAAACTGTTAGGTTTCCAGTGGCTTTTTTGGAAATGACTATTCAGCTAAACCAGCAGTCCTCTGTTCTATAATTGTATAAGAAAAGAGACAGCCATTGAGGGTTGGAATGAAGGACTCTAAGGGGGAGAGAATGCAAAGCAGAGCAGCTCCCTGGAATTTTAAAATTGTTTAACAACTGTGCAGAAGATACTGAGTTTTTCTTGGTTTTATTTTCTTGTTTTTCATTTGGAATTTGAGAGTCCAATCATAATTTTGCCACAAATATTTTGTTGTTATATTTTGGTGTAAGCCATTGGAGGAAGCACTTAAAAGGATAATTCAAAATTATCCCCAGACCTAAACATTTCTGGATTTGGGAATATGGACAAATCTGCCTAATGTACCCCCATTTATTATGTATGACAATAAGGGGTGTTGCATCAGTTTATTTTTTTCTTCTAATTCCCAAATTATGAACTATAATTCTATCTAGAGCTTCTATTTTGGGGACCCTGAAGAGAACAAAATTCTTGCCCCAGAAATATTTCCCCAATCATAGCAGAAATGAAGATTCCTTATTTGTGAAATTTAAAGCACAGGGATATGTATTGGGCTAAAGAAATCTCTGCTTTGTTGCTTTTTATGTTTCCCTCACTCCTATTTCCACCCTACCCTCCACTCCCAGGAGGACAGTCCGACCCAACAGTATCAAGACTGATGACAGTACTGGCCTACTGTACACAAGAGCCCAATGAAAGTCCAAGCTTGCAGGAAACTTCTGTATGGGCTAGGCAGAAATGGGCATAGTAGAACCTGCTGTAAAGGGGTAAAATCAGGCCCCAGAGGTGGTAGTACCAGACTGTTCTGCCCCAGCATACAGCAGAAGAGCTCAGATCCTAGAAATACTAGGTGTCTTGCTCTGGTACAGGTATTATCAGTTGACCAGTCAGAATTGGCCCCAAGGGCTCTGACATGGGGGAGTGGGTAATGATATAGGCCTCAGGCATACTGGCTGAGAGGTAATGGGAAGAGATAAGAAACTTCACCAGAGTGTGTGCAGGTGGCCTGAAGCTACAGGTATATGTCCATGTCATAGGAAGTTACCACTGGGGAAAGATGCAGAATATACAGTGGCAATATACAGAAGTAAACAGAGCCATGAGGTCCTCTGGCAGCAGACAGTAGTGGGCAATCAAAGGGCACAGATACAAGTCCCAGGGACAGCTGATTTCAGATGAACTCCCAGTTGCAATAACAGCTCGAAAATAGAAGAATAAATAGTGGTAAGCACAGTAGAAAAAGTCACGCTTGCTGTAGACCATTGTTTACTGTGAAATAGAAGTGATTGGTCACTTTGCATTATTGCCAGTAAAATACCCAGTAAATATAGTACAACTCCTCTCCAGGTGGCCTTACATAACCAAGAGGTAGAATTGTTGGGAAAGAACTTGCTTTGCAGCAACAATGAGGATATGAAAGTATCTAGCCAGCCCCCAAAGTAGAAAGAGGCAATGACTCAGAAGCCTCTTAGGGGACAAAGATTTTGTATTACATCCTCCTAACTTCCCAGAGAGCTCTAAGGGAGAGGAAAGCCCTGACTAGTGGGCCAAGAATACTCAGTGGGTGGTATTACAAAACATTTCTACCTGATCTATGATGAGTTTCAGTGACTATGTGGAAAGTGTGTATCTTTGCTGTAGCATCTATATTCCTTTTGCTACCACTGCTTTTTGTCTGGGAACTATAAAGGTTTGGCATCAGTCACCACAAGAATCTCACTGTTTAGAATTATGTCTTTGTCCATTCTAGAACCCTCCTAGATTCAGTCACTCCTTCAGGGATACCTCCATTTTAAAATTTTTGTTTTGTTTTTCTTATGTTTCTGGTTTAGTTTTTTTCTTTCCCTTTAATACTTAGGTTGGGCCAGTAATAGACTTAAAGTTATTTAAGTTGTGGGAGATACTCTACAAGAACTCAATGACCTTACCACCAAGGTTCTGAAATATGTTGGGAGCTTGGCTAGTTTTTCCTTAAAAAAAAAGTAATGAGACATTTTTTTGAGACTTGGTTAGCCCAAGACACAAAGAGCTCAGATTGTTGATGTGACTTCCTTCATTGTCCTGGTACAAAATGGTGGGTGAGTGAGTAAGAGTTGATCATGAAGCAAGGAGTAGGGATAGCTCTTAGAAGTTTGGCTAGTGGATATAGATGGATAACTCAGGCCAGGGAGCTTCCCCATTTGAATCATCTGGATGTGTGCTCCTTACCTTTTCATTCTGAGTATTCTGCTTATATGCCTAACTAAATCATATTTTGCTTGTTAACTTTGTACAACTTATCAATGTCTCATTATGTTCAAATAATGAACCTAAGTTTCCAGGATATTTGTCTGAATCAGGGACAACCTAGAATAGGATTCTCCTAGCTGTAAGCTTTTGCTACTATTTTGAAACAATTAGAAAGTGAAGTGGAAAAAAAAACACAAAAAAACCATAACTTAATAATTATTTGAAGTCATCTAGTAACAGCATTATCAGCATTGAAGAAAAACAAAACAAATGAAACCTTCTGTGAGTTTGACTGATTTTTTTAAAAACCTTTCTAAAAGTTATAGTAGCATTGTAAAGTAAGGAAGTAAAGCTACTTCACACACATGGGCAAATGCCCAGCTGCAAATTTAATGTTCAAATGTGATGCTTCACATTTGCTTCCTGGACTGTTCATACTTTTCCCAACATGGAAATCTGGAGTATTTGTCACTGAATGAATTCTATATCTAATCTATATCTAATAATGCTAGAAATAGGGACACCAATATCACACATTTTTGAGGCATCTTAGTTACTTGATATTTTTGGTAGAACAATGTTGACATTTAGGTGACATTTTAGTATTAATATCATTACTGTCTTTTTCAGATGTTTGTTGCTTTTTTCTCCCTTTTTTCTTTTATACATATAAAAAAACATATGATTGAAAAAAGAAGAGCTACTAAAATAATAATGGAAGATCCAGGAAAAAAAGAAAAAAAATTGATTGGATAGAAGTATAGTAAATAAAGTACCTAGTTACATGGTAGTAGTGAGGAAATTATATTCACGAACAGCAATTTGAGTTCTGAGGTGAGAAGCTATTTTTTTCAAGAATCAAAATTTTTAGAAAAATATATATATAAAGGAGTTAAGTTGGATCTGATCTTGAGTAACTACCAAATAATATACTTACAAATGTCATAACCTTGACAAATTGTAATTAACTCAGAGCAAGCGATATTTGTCTGTCTATTTGAGCCCATAGATTACGGTAAAGCACATATGAGAAAAAAAAAACACAAACATCAAATACAGACTTATAATTTTAACTCCTTTATAATCTTGCTTAAAAAATCCTCATTAATTTATAATCATGAACTTTTAGTGGCAAGAGATAATATCATTCAACATATTTTACTTCCAAAGAAATTGAAGCCAAGAGAGTTTAAGTGACTTCTATAAGTTTCCATGGGAGTGGCTAGGTGGTGTAGTAGATAGAATGCTACTCTTGGAGTCAGAAAGACTACCCTTCCTGTGTTTAAATCTAGCCTCAGATACTTACTAGCTATGTGACCCTGGACAAGTTACTTAACCCTGTTTACCTCAGTTCCTCACCTGTAAAATGATCTGGAGAAGGAAATGACCAAGCATTCTAGTATCTTTGCCAAGAAACACTCAAGGGGTCAAGAAGAGCCTGAAACAACAGAAAAATAGCTAAATAACAACAAACAACATGTTTCCCTGTGCAGTTAGAGGGTAAGTCCAAACCAAAAGTTATAAATATATATATCTCTCCCAACTTCAGGCTTTCTATACTGTACAAAGTTCACTCTGTGTTTAAGTGGTGTGTATATGTGGGGTGGGAACTACCATCTCACTAGTAACCATCGTTTGCAAAACATGGCATATTTATCCCTTTGTTGACCATCTGGAATTGTAATTTTTGAACATGGAGTATCATAAACATTAACAAATGCCTATTAAAACATTGAATCAAACCTTTATAGTATATATTAAAAATTCCAACTCAAAACATACCTATTAATTGCCAACTATGTTCAAGGTACTAGTATTCAAATATCAAAATAATCAAGAGGATATATTATTTAATCAATTGAAGAATTTCTCTTTTTTAAAAATAATTCTTCTTAATGATGTTGATTGCAACCCATTCTTGTCTTCCAGTCTTGTGTGACTCTTGTCCATATAATCCTTAAAGTTAACCACAAGGACCACAACATCCTGTGGGCTTTCCTTAATTTCTTCCAACATCATGAGTATACCAGTGGAAAACTCTGGGTATCTACTTGTCATCTTTTGATCTTACCACATGAATAGTCCATCTTCTATGTTCATTATATAAATATTTGATGACATCATCTTATTCCTCATAGTTCCTTCTTGATTACATATTCTAGCATACTCATGGCCACCATGTGCCCCTCCATTGCTTTATGAATAATTTTTATCTCTACTTCTTCAGAGGTAGTGGTGTTTAAGGTCTTCCTATAATATAGCAACAATGGTAAAATGTGTGTTTGTTTTTAAGGTTATCCTTTTCTGTTGTGGGAAATTTGGGATACATAAAAATCCTTTTCAATTTCCCCAAAGCAAGCAAGCCTGTATTCTCCTTTTCAAGGCTAGACCCAGCCCATTGTGTATATGCATTATGTGTGTGTGTGTGTGTGTGCGTACATACAAACACCAACATAGATGCATGTAAATATTTGTGTATATATATATGTATATATATTTATATGTACATATATACACATATACACATACACACATTTAAATGTGTGCATGCACACACATCAATGTTGGAGAAATATTTTCTCTTTCTCTCTGTCTCTTTGGCTGTCTGTCTGTATGTCTTGCTCTTGTTGAAATCTGAGCAGTAAACATTTGTCAACCCTCACCTTTCCAGTGTGGACAATCAGGTCAAACTTCTTTGAGTCATGAGAGATCTCTTCTAGAAGGCTCTTCTACATCTTGGAGATTGAAGCAATCAATATAATGTCATCCATTAATAGGAACATATGGAGGCCATGATCTTCATTGGAAATTTGTTCTCAATATATTTTTTTCTGTATCTCCATTACTGAAGTCAATACTTTCAGCAAGCTTACAATGCTTTATTTTATGCCTTGTCTAATGTTTATTAGTGGAGGGTCACTGAACTATGTGAATTATGTCAATTTACCTTTCATTTAATCTCAAATAATCTTGATACATGTTTGAAAGACACTTTTAGTTTTGTAAATGAGCCTATAAAGCATTGCTTTGTTTTGTCTATTGTAATTTTTTTCACAATGAAACGAGGAAATAAACACATCTTATATTATCAACACCTTTAATAAGTTGCAAAATGATGAAGATGAAATCTACTGTTGAAAAGCCTGGTAATTTCATGGATAATACAAAGCAAAAGGAAGAAATTTCTGACCTTAAGTCTTGAGAATACATTCTATTTGGTTTGAGCTTGGTTATTCAACCTGTGCTTAAAATATATGCAAAGAAATTCTTGGTAATCTGAGAGACTTTACATATAGGTTTGGTGAAAGAGAAGTTGAAATATTCCATAAAAGTGATTGAATCTGAGCTATGCTTTGAAGGAAGCTCAAGATTCTGAGGTCTTTATGGTACCACTGAGGATTATACTGTATTTATGGGGGACCACTTTGCAAAGATGCAAATACAGGAGATATTATGCTACTTATGGGAAAGAGATAATAGGAGCAGCTAGTATAGGAAAATATTGACTGTGATTCATCAATTACAATCATATAAAAAATCAACAACCCAGGGTAACCTTAACATAAAATAGTAGCAGGTAATATGCATGGCAGTTATGTAGATTCATATTGAGTAGAGAATTGGATTTAGAGTCAGGAAAATCTGAGTTCCAATTATGCTTCAGACACTTAATAGCTGTGTGACACTGAGGAAGTTACTCAAACTCTCTGTATTTCAATTTCATCATTTGTAAAGTGGGAATAATAATAGCATCAACCATTCAGAATTATTGTGAAGATAAAATGAAATAACATATGAAAAGTGCTTCACTAACCTTAAAACACTATATGAATGCTATAATAATAATAATAACAATTAAATTATTATTATATCATATGCTGACATGTGGTGGGAAGGAGATGACAAAGAAAAAGCAATTGTAAACCATCACATTTTTTTTCTTTAACAAAAAGTAACAGACAGTAGACAATAATATTGGGATTTCATTTTGTCTACATATCTGTTAGTTTTCTATCTTTGAAAACATTATCCATTAGAAAAAAATTTATCCTGCAAGTCCAATAGTTCTGTATATCAGAAAAAGAGCCTGATATTAAGCAGTGTGCACCATATGGGCATCCTGCTATTGCTTTACTCATATCTGGTCATTTCATTCCTTCTTTTTATTTTCTTTATTTGTATTAATTGCCCCTTTTCATTTTGTCTTGCTCCCTCATCTCACATTTGCTTCCATGTTTTCATTGTGTTGTTCTGCACTCTCCCTCCACCTCACCTCTTTTCATCTTCCCCTGAGGTTGTTTTCACTGTTTTAATTTAATCTTTTTTTCCCTTCTCCCTCTCCTGGCTCCATGGCTATCGTTTCTTCTTTGTAGTCTTTTCTTTCCCCTTTTCTCCTTTCTTTTTAATAAATGCTTTGACTTTTTGGCTCTTACTACCATCATGGTCATTTTCTTCATCTAGTTTGATTCCTTTCCTGTTCTCCATTTCCTTCTTCCTTCTCTGGTCTTTCCTCAGTCATCTTCATACCTCATGATTCCAATGTGTAGCCCCACTGTTTGAGCCATAATGGGTAAAACTCAGTAGAAATTGTAAGGCCTGAAACAAAAGTGTTTTCAAAAGTTTCCTAATATTCTCAGCCCCAATCTACTTCACTGTTCCTTCCTTATGAAGTCAACTACAATAATCTATCCCTCTTTTGAGAATTGTGTATGTGTGTGTGTGTATGAGTGGAGAGAGAGAGAGAAAGAGAGAGAAAAGAAGAGAAAAAGATACAGATAGTGAGGTACCACAAATATGCATACGAGTACAGATATAGGAACATGTAAGCCAACAAGCTCACATAAAGACATAAACTCACTTATACAGTAACCTAGTCACAAATTGAATTAGAAAAATGATATAAATTCTACACATTGCCTCTTTACTGAGGTGCTTTTTATTAGTGAAATATGGGTACATTCTACATTATTTGTATTACCTATGGTTCACAAAGTATCTGTCAATGTTCTATGACAGGAGGAAATGTGGTATGCAGATGTATTTTACTCATAAAAGTCTAAAAATGCATGCTCTTGAATATCAATTTGATTACATTTTTTATGAGTCTCATATTCCCCAAAGACACTATCATATTGAAAAAGGAACCCCTTTCAAGGTTCGTATCTTTTTGGTCTTCAAAACACCAACTCAAAAAATCAATTAGCTCTGAGGAAAATTTAGCTTCTGTGTGTCCTAAATAATATATTTTGCTAACTGTGTAGTTTATGGTCCTCTCCATCAACAATGAGATTGATTTTGCCTTCAAGTATCCTATTTCCTTATTATTATATTTTTGCACTTAAATTTCAAAAGTTATAAGACCAGCCATATAAATGAAAGTCAGAGTGAACAAAAATGCAAGAATTTAGTAATTATATGTTCAAGCTCATTTACAATTTTAGAAAAATGAAGGGGATGTGACTATGTAGATTAATCTTTTTTTCTCTGATTTTTTAGTATAAAGAATAAGACATAATATGAGAACAAAAAAGCAGTTCTTCCTGATTCTTTTTTTTTTTTTGGCAAAATATACACTAAATTTAATAGTAAATTCTTTGGTGAGGAAGTCTGCCAAAGGCTTTTATTGACAATAGTACTAATGAAGTCTTTTTATTAGAATGTTAAATGCAAATTTTGCTTACTCATTTAAAAGCACAGCTTTCATGTATTTGACTTCATATTTCCTTTACATACCCATTCTTTACATAGTTTTGCTTTCTTTTTACTAAATTCTTCTGTTAAATTTTAGATGCTGTTTTTTTTTTGATTTTCAGTTTCACTACCATTATGCAAAGCTTCTTTTTCTTTATTATGAACTTAACAATCATCAATAAACACAAACATTTCAATTTACAAGGGAAAACAAGACAGCCCTAGTTTATATGTGAAACCATTAACTTCTGTAATGTATAATTTGGGATGTGTATGTGTGTGTGTGTGTGTGTTTGTGTGTGTGGGTGTGGGTGTTGAATTTAACAAGGTAATAATAGAATCTTCCTGTTTGTCCCTCTTTGACACTTTGGTCCTTTGCATGCATTTTAAAAATTATTTTATTAATACTGTTTTAATTTACCCAGTTTCTACATGTAGCTTCCCTAAGTCAGTTTTGTCAAGGTCTTATCAAACATTATTTTCTTTACTCTGACTCTGTTGATTCTATAAATCCAGTTGTGTAATCAGATTCCAAGTTCTTTTGGTCATTATTGGCCAGTGAAGAGATTCAAGTCTTGTCAGAGGGATGACTGAGGAAGCTTAGCCAAGAGAAGAGAAAAAATATAACATTTTTGCTAACATTTACCTCTTAAAGGCTTGAAAATCATGTCACAAGTATTGTCCTACTTGATCATCACAACCGCATTGCAAAGTAGGTGCTATTGTTATTCCAATTTTGCTTATGAAGAAACTGAGAGATACAGAGCTAAGTGACCTGCTTGGGGCCAAATAGCTAGCAAGTCTCTGAGTAGAGACTGAGTAGATACAATTCAGCACTGTGTATAATTGGGGCATTGAGAGGAGTCAAGGCACATGGGCACAAAGAAACCTTGTTAGGCTAGTATGATTATGCATGAAAAGCTACCTGCTACCTGCTCAGTTAGGAAGAACAGAATAACTTCAATCGTAATGTAATTATTTTAATATTGTTAGGTTACTTAATATTTTCCCATATATAGGGGTCAGATTCCAGCTGACCAATAAAAGATAAATTCCTCCCTAAGTATGCAAGGATTTAATATGATCCACCAAGTTTGTCTGGTGATACATACCTTTTTTCCTGTTGAGAAATTTCAACTCTTTTTTATTCTTTTTTAACATTTCTATTTATTTATTTTTAGTTTTCAACATTCACTTTTATAAGATTTTGAGTTCTAAATTTTCCTCACTCCCTCCTTTCCCCATACCACAAGATGACATATAATCTGATGTAGGCTATATATGCAAAATAATATTAAACATATTTCCACATTAGACATGTTGTAAAGAAGAATTAGAACCAAGGGGAAGAACCACAAGAAAGAAAAGAGAGAAAATGGTATGTTTTAATTAAGCATTCAGACTCCATGGTTCTTTCCCTGGATGTGGATAGAATTTTCCATCTTTCATCTTTTGGAATTGTCTTAGATCATTGCAATTCTGAGAAGAGCTGTCTATCAAAGTTGGTATTTACACAATGTTGCTGTTACTGTATACAATGTTCTCCTGCTTCTGCTCACTTCACTTGGCATCAGTTCGTATAAGTTTTTCCAGGTTTTTCTGAAGTCCACCATCTCATCATTTCTTATAAAACAATAGTATTCCATTACATTTATATACCACAACTAGTTCATCATTCCCCAATTGATGGGCATTCACTCAATTTCCAATTCTTTGCTATGGTGAAAAGAGCTGCTATAATTTTTCCCCATGTATGGATGTCTTTAAGATATAGACCTAGAAGTCATATCGCTGGATCAAAGGGTATGCACAGTTTTGTAGCTCTTCGGGTATAATTCCAAATTGCTCTCCAGAATGGGTGGATCAGTTCACAACTCCACCAACAATGCATTCCAAAGTGTTCTAATTTTCCCATATCTTCTATAATATTTATCATTTTCCTGTTTTGTCATGTTAGCCAATGTGATAGGTGTGATGTGGTACCTCAGAGTTGTTTTGATTTGCATTTTTCTAATCAATAGTGATTTAGAGAATTTTTTCATATGACTATAGAAAGCTTTAATTTCTTTATCTGAGAACTGCCTGTTCATATCCTTTGATGATTTATCAATTGGACAATGACTTGTATTCTTGTAAATTTGACTCGGTTCTCTATTTATCTTAGAAATGAGGCCCTTATCAGAGAAACTGGTTATAAAAATTTCCAATTTTCTGCTTCCCTCCTAATCTTGGTTGTATTGGCTTTGTTTGTGCAAAAACTTCTTAATTTATTGTAATAAAAATTTGTCCATTTTGCATTCCATGATGTTCTCTCTCTCTCATGTTTGTCATAAATTCTTTCATTCTCTATAGATCTGACAGGTAAACTATTCCTTGCTCTCCTAATTTGGTTATGGTATCACCCTTTATGTCTAAATCATGTACTCATTTTGATTTTTGTTTTGGTATATGGTGTAAGACTTTGGTCTATGCCTAGTTTTTGCCATCCTCTTTTCCAGTTTTCCCAGCAGTTTTTGTCAAATAGTGAGTTTTTATTCCAGAAGCTGGGATCTTTGGGTTTATCAAATAGTAGATTTGGGAATTTGATTGGTATGTCAGTGAATAACTAAATTAATTTAGGTATAATTGCCATTTTATTATATTATCTCAGCCTATCCATGAGCAACTGATACTTTTCCAGTTATTTAGATCTAACTTTATTTGTGTGAAAAGTGTTTTATAATTGCATTAACATAGTTCCTGAAATTGTCTTAGCAAGTAGATTACCAAATATTTTATATTGTCTACAGAAACTTTAAATGGAATTTCTCTTTCTATATCTTGCTGTTGGACTTTATTAGTAATATATAGAAATGCCAATGATTTATGTGGGTTTCTTTAGATCCTACAGCTTCACTAAAATAGTTAATCTCAATTAGTTTTTTGTTTTACTTGATTCTCTAGGATTCCTTAAGTATACTATCATTTCATCTGCAATGAGTCATAGCTTTGTTTCTTCTTTGCCTATTCTAATTCTTCAATTTCTTTTTCTTCTCTTATTGCTAAATCTAACATTTCTAGTACAATATTGAATAACAGTGATGATAATGGACATTCTTGTTTTTCCCTAATATTGTTGGGAAAAGAGAATTCTATCTTATCCCCATTACATATAATACTTGAAGATGTTTTTGGATAGATGCTATTTATCATTTTAAGGAGGAATCCATTTATACCTATGCTTTCTAGTGTTTTTAATAGGAATGGGTGTTGTATTTTGTCAAAAGCTTTTTCTGCATCTATTGAGATGATCGTGTGTTTTCTATTAGTTTTGTTGCTGATATGGTCAATTACTCTGATAGTTTTCCTAATTTTGACCCAGCCCTGCATTTATGGTATAAATCCTACCTGCTCATAGTATATTATCCTCATGATAAGTTGCTCTAATCTGTTTGCTAGGAGTATTTTTTAAATTTTTTATCAACATTCATATTTTTTCTATTTATACATACACACATATACATATGCATGTATACACATATTCACATACATATGTGTAGATATATATTTAATTCCTATAATAATAAAATAATTTCTTCACTGCATATAAGAGCATTATGTTACTTTGATTATCACAGCTGCTTAGATATCTAAGATTATATTAAATCTTTACTTTTTACTCCAATTCTCTTTGATGGAATTGGAAAGATTATACATGAAATACAAATAAATTTTGGGGATTGAGTTTTTTTATTTATTAGTAGTTCACCATAAATCAGGCCTCTCAGATTATTCTTTGAGTATAATATTTTTATCTTATCAAATTAAAACAGTTTTGGGAAGTTTGAGTATGGAGGGAGATGATGGAGTGTACATGGGGAAAAAGTGAAAGAAAATATTCACTAAAGGTAGATAGAATAATCAAATTCTGTCTTCTTTTGAATGGCTACAAAAATCATTTCCAGTCATTTTTAATGAAATGTACTTTTCACAATGCCAGAACCTATTTTGAGGATAATTTGCCTGAAAGAAGAAACAATCATTGTTTTATTTTTTTTCTCCCATTTCTTGAGTCAGTAACATGACTCAGGATGAAATCCAACTAAGAATTTAAGTAACATCTTCAACAATAATAAAGATATCTGCAGGTCTCAGGAAATCTGATGAGTACCTCCTAAATTCCTAATTATCAACCAATCTTCTATGACCAAATCACTTTCAATGAATCCTTAAAGGGAGGAAAATAAACTGTGGAGTCAATTTAGAAAATCAAAAACTGCTCTAAAGCAGGAAAGGGGTTCACAAGGTGATCTATAATATACTGTAGGATTAAGCTATGCTAGACAGGGTAAATTCTCTCATTTTAAAGACCTCTCAAGAATTTTTTTAAAAAAGTGTTTCATTATGACATCCATGTACATGCTTATAATTAATTTTTTCCATATAAATCACAAAATTATTCAGAAACTGTAAATGTGATAAATTTAGTTGTCATTTTTCCTATTCATCAGTAATGCTAGTTTGCCCCATACTGTAATTTTTCCATCTCTTCAATTTCTTCCCTAATTCTACACTAGATTTGTGTGTTCAATATTTCTCTTGTACCAGAGTCTTCATTCTCAATGTTATGATTCTTTGTTCTTTCAAAGTTCATCAATTCAGTAAACACTAAGTGTTTGCCATATGCAAAGAACTTCTCTGGATTCTGGGGATACAAAGATTTAAAAAAATGATGTAGTTGCTGGCCTCAGGGAGCTGACATAATGCACTTAAGTAAAACCAGTTCTACTTCTGTGTGAGAGGAAAAAATTGGGAAATCAAGTCAGTAAGTAAACAAGTCAAAAAACATTTATTAAATACTGACTATTGTGCAAGATACTGTGCTATGCTTAGGGATAAAGATAAAAGAAGAAAGAAACGTTGCCTCTTCCCTCAAGGATCTTATATTCTAAAATGAGAAGCCAAAACATAAATGGAAGGTAAAAAGCAAGATGTCAGGGATAAGGTACTCTTCTCCAGTATCTACTTTTTTCTCTCTAGACTTCAGAGGAGTGACAAAGTGAGTATTATATAGATATAAGAAATTTCTCAAAAATGGAGATTCTGCGAGGAACTCATCATCAAAAGATCAAAGTGGCCATGGTGGTGGAGTGATTTTTGAGGATGGAAAACCACAGAGACAAAGACATCCATAAAAGTGAGAATTCTTCTGGGGGATAAAGGAGAAGTCCAGAGAGTTAGAAGTTGAGCTAGGAAAGGAGAGGGAAAAATATGAGGCAAGGGGTCCAATTAGTAAGCTGCTGTAATGGTCCAGTGGAGAGATTATGAGAGGCTGAAATAGGATGGTGGCTGTATGAGGACACAGAAGTAAACAGATATTAGAGATGTTATGTGGGCAAAAAAACAAGATTTGGAAAGTGATTAAATATTTAAGTTGGGAAAGAGTGAAGAGATAAGGAAAAGACTGAGGCTATGAATCTGGGGCAGCTACATGACTCAGTAGATAAAGTGCCAGGCCTGAAGTCAGAAACACTCATTTTTCTGAGTTCAAATCTGGCCTCAGATATGTGTGACCCTGGACAAGTCCCTTAAACCTGTTTTCCTGTATTACTCATATATAAAATGAACTGGAGAAGGAAATGGCAAACTACTTCAATATCTTTGCTAAAAACAAACAAAAAAATGGTGTTATAAAGAGTCAGATATGACTTAAACAAGTGAACAATAACAACATGCATCTGGGAAACTGGAAGAATGGTGGGACGTTTGATAAAAATAGCACTAATGAGTTCTGGTTGTGATATGTTGAATCTGAGATATCTATAGCACAGATTCAGCACTAGAGAAACAAATTTAAAGAGGTCCCTTACCATGACACTGACATGCAGACAATGAAATCTTTCAGCCACAGAAACTCTGCATTCATGAAGGGAGAACTGATAACAAGATCACAACAATTCTTTTGATATTAAGTATCCACCATCTGATATCTTTCCAAGCTCTTTCCATTAATGTTTGGTTTGACATAATAAAGATTTGGTGAAACAATGTTAGGTCAATATCAGGATACTACATAATGACTTTTCATTAAGATATTTAGCTTGCTTGATTTGAACAGAATGATGGCAAGGGGAAAGACCATTTTAAATAAAACTAAATATATATTTTCCACCAAATAATTTATTTGGGTTAAACTATGATTTCATTGACAGAGAGGATGCCCTAATGTGGAACACTATCAGTAGAAATCAGCAAATTCCCTGTCACTTAGTCTAAACAAGGTTTCTGCAGCCTAAGTAAATTAAATAACTTACCTAGCGTCACATACTTTGTTAGAAGTGGAAATTAATTAGCTAGCTGTCAATTATACCACTATAACACACTTTCTATCTCTTTTTAAATTAATTAATTTTGGTTTTCAACATTCACTTTTATAAGATTTTGAGGCCATTTTTTCCTCTCTCCCTCCCTCTCTTCCCCCTCCATAAGATAACAAGCAATGTGATATAGGTAAAATGTGTACAATCATATTAAACATATTTATGCATTAGTAAAGTTGTGAAAGAAGAATTAGAACAAAAGAGAAAAACCACAAGAAAGAAAAAATAAAGAGAAACTATTATGCTTCAATCTGCATTCAGACTCCATAGTTCTTTCTCTGGTTGTGGATAGCATTTTCCATTATGAATCTTGGAAATGTCTTAGATCAATGTATTGCTGAGAAGAGCTAAGTATATCAAAGTTGATCATTACACACTGTTCTGTTACTGTGTGATGATCTACTCATTCTGTTCACTTCAGTCAGCATCAGTTCATGTAAACCTTTCCAGGTTTTTCTGAAGTCCATCTGTTAATCATATTTTATAGCACAATAGTGTTCCACTATATTCAAATACCACAACTTATTCAGCCATTCCTCAATTAATGGACATCACCTCAATTTTCAATACTTTCCTCCCACAAAAAGAGCTGTTATAAATATTTTTGTACATGTGGGTACATTTTCCTTTTTTATGATCACTTTGGTATACAGACCCAGTAGTGGTATTGCAAGATCAAAGGTTATACATAGTTTTGTTGCCCTTTGGGCATAGTTCCAAATTGCTCTGCAGAATTGTTTGATCAGTTCACAACTCCACCAAAAATGCAATAGTGTTCCAATTTTCCCACATCTTCTCTAATGTTTATCATTTCCTCTTTATGTCATATTAGCCAATCTGATAGGTGTGAGGTGATACCTCAGAATTGCTTTAATTTGTATTTCTCTAATCAATAGTGAATTACAACTTTTTTTATATGACTATAGTTAGCTTAAATTTCTTTACCTGAAAACTGCTTGTTAATATCCTTTGACCATTTATCCATTGCAGAATGACTTGTGTTTTTATAAATTTGATGCAGTTCCCCATATATTTTAGAAATGAGACCTTTATCTTGGTACCATTGACTTTGTGCAAATATTTTTTAATTTAATGTAATCAAAATTATCTATTTTGTATTTTATCTCTATTCTTTTTTTTTTGGTCATAAATTTTTCTGTTCTCCATAAATCTGACAGGTGAACTATTCCTTACTCTCCTAATTTGGTTACAGTATCACCCTGTATGTCTAAATCATGTACAATTTTGATCATATCTTGGTATATGGAATAAGATAATAAACTATACCTAGTTTCTGCCATATTATTTTCCAGTTTTCCCAGAAGTTTTTGTAAAATACTGAATTTGTATCCCAGAAGATGGAGTCTTTGAGTTTATCCAACAGTAAATTATTATATTCATTGACTACTGTGTCTCACCGAACTGGGGGTACCTAACCTATTCCACCAATCTACCACTTTATTTCTTAGCCAGTACCAAGTAGTTTTGATTATTGCTGCTTTATAACACATTTTTAGATCTGGTATAGCTAGGCCACCATTGCTTGTGTATCTTTTCAATAATTCACTTTATATTCTGGAGCTTTTGTTCTTCCAGATGAATTTTCTTATTATTTTTTCCAGCTATTTAAATATTTTTTGTAGTTTTATTGGTATGGCAGTGAATAAGTAAATTGATTTAGATAGAGTTGTCATTTTTATTATACTAGCTTGGCCTACTGATGAGCAACTGATGTTTTTCCAAATATTTAATCTGACTTCATTTGTATGAAAAGTGTTTTGTAATTGTGTTCATATAGTTCCTGGGTTTGGCTTGCCAAGTACACTCCCAAGTATTTGATATTGTCCACAGTTACTTTAAATGGAATTTCATTTTCTATCTCTTCCTGCTGGCCTTTGTTAGTAAAATATAGAAATGCTGATGATTTGTGTGGGTTTTGCTAAAGTTGTTAATTATTTCAAGTGGTGTTTTACTTGATTCTCTAGGATTCTTTAAGTATGCCACCATATCATCTGCAAAGAGTGATAGCTTTGTTTCTTCATTGACTATTCTAATTTCTTAAATTTGTTTTTCTTCCCTTATTGCTAAAACCAAAATTTCTAGTACAATATTGAATAACAGTAATGATAATTGACATTCTTATTTCATCCCTCATCTTACTGAGAGTGCTTCCATCTTATTCCCATTACATATAATGCTTGCTGATGGTTTTTGATGGATACTAGTTATTATTTTACTAGAAACTCCATTTATTCCTGTGCACTGCATTGTTTTTAACACTAATGGGTTCTGTATTTTGTCAAAAACCTTTTCTGCATCTATTGAGATAATCTTATGGTTTCTGTTAATTTTGTTGTTTTTATGGTCAATTATGCTGATAGCTTTACTAATATTAAACTAGCCCTAAATTTTTTGTATAAATCCCACCTGGTCATAGCATGTTATCCTCATGAAAAGTTGATGTAATCTCCTTGCTAACATTGTATTTAATATTATTGCATCAATATTCATTATGGAAATCATTCTATAATTTTCTTTCTCTGTTTTGGCTTTCTGTTTTAGGTATCAGCACACATTTGTATCATTAAAAGAATTTGGTAGCATTCCTCCTTTGTTTATTTTTTCCCAACAGTTTATTTAGTATTAATTAATTGCTCTTTAAATGTCTGATAGAATTCACTTGTAAATTCATCTGGCCCTGGAGATTTTTCTTAGGGAGTTCACTGATGGCTTGTTCAACTTCTTTTTCTGAAATGGGGCTATATAAGTATTTTATTTCCTCTTTCATTAATCTGGGCAATTTATGTTTTTGTAAATATTCAACCATTTCACTTAGATTGTCAGATTTATTGGCATACAGTTGGGCATAATAGTTCCTAATTATTGTTTTAATTTCTTTTTGATTGATGGAGATTTCACCCTTTTCATTTTTGACACTGCTAACTCAGTTTTCTTTTTTTTAAATCAAATTTACCAAAAGCTTATCTATTTTATTTTTCAATAAAACCAGTTCTTAGTTTTATTTATGAGTTCAATAGTTTTCTTAATTTCAATTTTATTAATCTCTCCTTTCATTGTCAGAATGTCTAATTTAGTATTTAATTAGAAATTTTTAATTTGTTCTTTTTTTCTGGTGTTTTTAGTTGCATGCTCAATTCATTGACCTCCTTTTTCTCTATTTTATTCATATAAACAAATGTTTATATAAAGGTATATAAAATTTCCCCTAAGAACTGCTTTGGCTGTATCCCATTAGTTTGGTATATTGTCTCATTATTTTCATTCTCTTGTATGAAGTTATTGATTGCTTTTATACTTTGTTGTTTGACCCACTCATTCTTTAGACTTAGATTATTTAATTTCCTATTAATTTTCAGTCTATCTTTCCTTGGCCATTTACTACATATAATGGTTTTGCATCATGATTTAAAAAGAATGCATTTAATATTTCTGCCTTTCTCCTTTGGATCGTAAGGATTTTGTGCCCTAATACATGATCAATTTTTGTGTAGGTGCCACGTATAGCTGAGGAAAAGGTATATTCCTTTCTATCCTCATTCAGCTTTCTCCAGATTTATATCATATCTAACTATTCTAAAATTCTATTCACCTCCTTAACTTCTTTCTAATTTATTTTGTGGTCAGATTTAACTTTCTGAGAGGAGGTATGGTTTTCTTCCTATATTTCTTCCTATAACTTACTTAACTTCTCTATGTATTTGGATGCTATACCACTTGGTGCATACATGTTTAGTATTGACATTACTTCATTGTCTATGGTACCTTTTATCAAGATGTGGTTTCCTTCCTTATCTCTTTTAATTAGATCTATTTCTGTTTTTGCTTTGTCTGAGATAAGTATTGCTACCTCTGCTTCTTTTTTTTTTACTTCAGCTGAAACATAATATATTCTACTCCAGACTTTTTACCTTTACTCTGTATCTCTCTGCTTCAAATGTATTTCTTGTGAACAACACATTGTTGGATTATGTTTTTTAATCAATTCTGCTATCCATTTCTGTTTTATGGGAGCATTCATCCTCTTCACATTCACAGTCAAGATCACTGACTGTGTATTTCTCTCCATCCTATTTTTCCCCTGTTTGTACTTTTCTTTCTCCTCTCTCCCTTTTACTCCTCACCAGTGTTTTCCTTCTGACCACTGACTCCCTCAGTCTACCATCTCTTTTATTAGTCACACTCCCTTTTATTTACCCTTTCCCCTAGTACTTCTTTCCTCCCTTCTTTCCTACTTTCTATTCACCCCTCCCTTTTTCCTTTTCTCTCCTACTTCCAATAGGGTAAGATAGATTTGTACTGCCAATTGAGTGTGTATGTTATTCCCTTTTTGGGAATCTGATTCCCAAATCTGATGAGAGCAAGTTTCAAATAATGCTCACCTCCCTCCCTTCTTTCCTTCTATTATAATAGGTCTTTGTGCTTCTTCATTTGATGAAATTTACCCTTTTCTGCCTCCTCCTTTCCTCTTCTCCCAGTATAATTCTTTTCTCTCACTCCTTAATTAATTTTTATCATCACATCAAAGTCAATTTATATCCACACCCTCTGTCCATTTATACCCTTCTAAATGTCATAATAAAGGTACTGTTCTCAAGAGTTATGAGAATTATCTTCCCATGTTGGGATGCAAATAGTTTAATCTTATTGAACATGTTTTTTTTTTCCTTTCCTGTTTACCATTTTGTGCTTCTCTTGAGTCTTGAATTTGAAAATCAAATTTTCTATTCAGTTATTTTTTTAATTAGGAATGATTGAAAGCCACCTATTTCATTGAACATCCATCTTTTCCTCTGAAAGATTATGATCAATTTTTCTGGCTAGTTAATTCTTGTTTGTAACCCAAACTCCTTTGCCTTACAGAATATCATATTCCAAGCCTAATGTGGAAATTGCTAGGTCCTGTGTGATCCTGACTGTGATTCCAGGATATTAAAATTCTTTCTTTCTGACTTCTTGCAATATTTTCTTTTCAATGTGATAATTCTTGAATTTGGCTACAATATTCCTTGTAGTTTTCATTTTGGGATCTCTTTCAGGAGGTGATTGGTGGATTCCTTCAATGACTATTGTGCCCTCTGGTTCTAGGACCTGAAGGCAGTTTTCCTTGACAATATATAGCAACATATAACACTGTATATATATATATATATATATATATATATATATATATATA
>NW_020955033.1:6315995-6377160 GCF_900497805.2 Vombatus ursinus | reverse complement strand
ATATATATAAATAAATGTAAATGCAGATGCATAGGCACATACATATGCTTATACATATATTTGTATACATTTATGTGATACACATATGTAATTCATACATATGTATATGTATACTTATAATTATATGTACGTCTATGTATGTTGCTTTATGTATGTTTATGCTTATGTATGTATGTATGTATGTATAAAGTCCCTGAAAACAGGGACTCTTTTATTTTATTTTGTGTGTATGAGTGTGTGTGTGTCCTCAGATTCCAGCACATTCTGGCTAATCTATAGTAGGTACATAAAAAATGCTTGTTGCTTGATTATGCTATGTTGGAGAAAATACCTGCTGCCTTATTTAATGAGGCAAGTCCTTAATAAATAAAAATAGTGAAATAACTCAATCAAACTTAAGAAAAATATTCTCTCTGTCAGTTCACACTGTAATAAATAATTTCCTTAACACATGCAAAAGAGAAGAAAATGTCATGACATCTTTGCTACCTTTTTATTGCTGGTAAATTGAAGTAAAAATCAATAGTAACAATCTCATACAAGGTACAGTTTCCTTGGGTTATCATGATATAAAAAGCATTATTTTGGCATTTTAAAAATGGGAATTACTTGCTATGTTAAATATGACTGTTTTGCATAAAAAATTAAAAAATTCATTATTTGTTCATGGCCCTTTGCCCTGACTGCATTTTCTGGTCTCTAAATGTCTAACTGTAACTTTAGAGACAATGAGGGAATCATCAAACTGGAACACTTCCTTAGCTACTGAGGAATCAAAAGCTCGTTCTGCAGAAAGAACATTGGTGACCTGAAAAGTGTCATGCCTTTATTAATTCACCTGTCAGTCTTCATCCTTTTAATAAACATTTTCATATCTGAAGGAAGCCCTCTTGAGCTTTTTTCACCTGTAATTTATTTTAAAAAATCAGCCCCCTAAATATTTTCCTAAAAAATCTTCCAAAATCCAATGAATGGGAGGTTATTTGCAATGCCTCAAGATCTAAATCTCTTTGATCTGTTTGCCAGTGTTTCAAAACATACATAAATTCAAGTTTGTTGAGAAGCTTAATATTTATTAATTTGTAGTCATTTTTATCTTCTGGGTAAGTCTTCACAGAAATGAAAACGAGATTGAAAATTTTACCACAGAAAATTAGTTATCTCAGTTATCTAACAGAAGAAACTTGGTTACCAAAATTCATTGGAATTTATTGACAATTATAAAAAAATATTTCAGGCAGGAAATCATCTTCTGTCTCTGTCTAATTCTATTCTTCCCTTTGAAAGTTCTACATCAATTTATATTTGTTAAACTATAGGAAGCCAGTATTCTTTAGTAATTATCTAGTATGGCTATTTTTGATGCTTCTTTCACATTATAGAAGTTAGTAACAATCAATCAACCAATCAATAAAATTTATGTGGGGAAATATTTAATCATTAGATCAATATGCTAAGGATTTTTTCCCTGGGTTTTATGTTGGAAAATATGGAAAAGAGTGTTTTGTGATTTGGAATCATCTTATTTTTAATATTAGAGAAGCACATGATGGAAGCACTTTGGACTTTAAGTGACAGGAGAATTCACATAAATTTTAGGTCTGCCACTTCATATATATTCATATATTGCCACATCATATGTCTTTCACTATGATCATTGGTATGTCACTCAACCTCTAGAGTTTTGTTTACTAAATTGAAGATATGCATAGTTGTGCTACCCACCTCGCCAAGTTGTTCAAGTCAAGTACTCAAATATTTAGCAAATACCTGCTATGTGAGAGGCACTGTGCTAAGGGTTGGGGATATTACATGAGGCAGAAATTGTTTCATCCCCCAAGGAGCTTGCAATCTAAGAAGGTACATAAGTTTCAAACATCTATGTACAAATAAAATACATACTAGATAATTTGGAGATAATCTCAAATGGAAGGTATTAATATTAGGCAGGATTACAAAAGATAGGACAAGAGAAGGCAGAGATTTTAGCCGAGGTGTGAAGGAAGTCAGGTTGCTAATAGACAAAGGTGAGGAGGGAAGAAATGTCAGTCATGAGAATTAGCCAATGGCATACCAAAGTTGGGAATTAGAGTATTGTTGTAGGAATAGCAAGGCTAATGTCACCAGAACATAAATTGTTGCAAGCAAAGTACTTTTGTAAACTCTAAATTTATATTTTATATTGCCATATCTAATGAGAATGAGAAGAAAGTGTTTTATTCATGAAGACAATGAATCCCAGAGAATGACATTCAAATTCACATGGTTATTAAGTCAATGAATTGAGAATTGAACCCAGTTCTTGTGACCACAAGTACAGTTTCCTATCTATTATGACAACTTTTTATTGTTTACAGGATTACTAGGAGGATAAAATCATGTGATTTTGTACTTTATTGGGGTCTTTTATGCATACTAAGGAAATATTAAATCTAAATAAATCTTTCTGGAACTATTTTGTTGGAAATTACATGGCATTTAATGTCATCAACACATATTTTAGTTGTTTTTGAGTCAGAAAGGACCTCAGATTATATACATGAAAAACTTATGCATCTAGGATTAGATTTGCATTAGACTTTGATTCAAAAAACCTGGATTCAAATCCTATATCATATATTTAATAAAGTTGTCCCTTCCACATAGCAAGGTTAAGACACAGTGTCCCCAAGATCTGGAAAAATCTTCATAAAAAATGGCCTTCCCTTCATACCAGAGAAGTCTGAATTTTTCCTTCTTTTATGGTGTATTTACAGTGCCTTCTTGTAAAGTGTTGGTTAAGTAGTTAGTCATAGATGTTATGTCATCTGTGGGCATTTGCCCATAATCTGTGGCTTACCCAGAAGATCCCCAAAATTCTTATTTAATTCCTTATGCCTACCCAGATATACTGAAATAGTGATAGGGAAAGTCACTATGTGGAAGGGATAACTATAGTGATATGATTCCAGGCACGTTACTTAATCTCTATCTAGTTTTCTTATTGGTAAAATGGTGATAATAATATCTCACTCACAGCATTGTGAAAATCAAATGAGTTAACATATATAAAGCATTTTGCAGATCTTAAACCTCTACATAAAACTAGTTACTAATAGGAACATCATTATTATGCTTTAAATTGTATGCAACATATGTTGCCATACAAGACATTACCCTTCATTCAAATTTTCTCATTATTGTGCAAGAGAGACTCTATCAAGAAAATTCATGTATATTTCTTTTCTTTAAGTTTTACTCCAAAGTATACTAATGAGGAATCTGAGTTATATTGTGAGGCTCCTTTTTTCAAGACATACACTGTACCATATTAACTGTGCGAGCGTGCTTTCCCTCTCCTGCTGTATGAGAGGATCCTTAAAGCACATATGCTTATGGAGAGTTTTCATTTCACCACATGACAAGTTAGAGCTAGTGAAAGTTACTATGAAAGAGCAGTGATTATTTCTAGATATTTTGCTTTGCTTTTCTGTCTTACAATAAGTTGACCAGAGCTAAGAATTTCTATGGGTTTTTAAAGCTACTTTTATTTTGGAATCATTTTGCATACATACCCATTCCATGATTGCTATTTACTGAAAGAATAAAAAATAATTGGTAGAGCAAAATTCAATCTTAAAACTTTTCTTTCAACAAGTGGTCTCTCCTATGTCTCTTAAGATCATACAATATCACTTTAGAGTTACAACCATTGTTGTAATTTTATTCAATGATGATCAATATTAAGCAAAGTATAAATCAGGGAAACACATACTAGCCTAAGATTTTTGTCAGGGTCATGTCAGAGATGTCAGGCAAAGGCCAAAAAAATAACTATTTTCAATAGATTTCTACTTCATTTTTTGCTCTTCACAGTTAGAGTTTTCTTCACACTTGTGACTAAGAAACCTCTCCTCTTTACTTTCCTCTGCATCATTATCTAGAGTGAATTCGACTTTCAAGGGAGAGAAGTATTTATTTTGAGCCTGGTATCACTTTCTGGACTGTCCATGAGATAACTGACAAAACTCTTGTTAGTCTTCCTGGATAACAACAGAAATTGAAAAATTCCCTGCCAGGCATAAAACCCAGTTTGTTGTAGCTGGAGATAATAGGGACACAATGAGAACAAGAGATGAAACATGGAGATGAATACTTTGAAGGCAGGACTGTTGTGAGGGACTGTCTGATGTTGACTACTGCCAAGTGAACATTGTGGCAAGATGGCGTAGGAACAAGATATTAGGAAATGACCGGAGCTCACGCTCCCAAGGCAGGGGCTGTGCTAGGCGGAGTTGTGGTGAACTGGATTGGGAACTGGATAGGAGAAGTAACCGGAGCTCACTCTCCCGAGGCAGTGGGCAGTGCTATGTGGAGCTGTGATAGGCTGGAGAAGGAACAGGATACAAGGAAGTAGCTGGAGCACGTGCTCCTGAGGCAGGGGGCTGTGCCACGTGGGAGTGGGATGGCAGAGAAGGAGCTCCTTTGTCTACCCCCCTCCCTAGGTACAACGCCAACCCCAGACGCCTCCTTCCTGTGTCCTTCCTGACTTCCTGGGTCACGTACTTTCCCTTTGTCTATGCACTAACCCCAGACCCCTCCTTCCTGTATCCGGTCCTAGCCTCCTGCGTCACTTCCTCTCCCTTGATGCGCTAAACCCAGACATCCCTTCCGGTATCTATCCTACAATCAATGTCTAGTAGGCGGGCTGAGGAGGAGGGGCTAAGTAGGTACTTAAGGAACAGTAGAGATCAGCGCTCGCTCTCTTTTGCTCCTGCTCTCTTGCTCTGGCCTTCCTGCTTGGCTTTGCTGTGATGGCCTCTGAATAAAGCTCGAGTGTTGGCACCTCCTGATCGGCTCGTCTCTGTGTGTTTATCCGGGTGGGCACTGAAGACTGGTAAGTAGTATGACTCTGGCAGCCTGCTCCTTATAGGAGGAGAGTGCACGGCGCAGCCGGCACAGACTGTGGCTTCTCCTTTATCAGAACTTCCATATCTTCTACAAATAATAAAAAGGAGCAATTACATACAAGAAGCATGACAATTCAGATATGTCCATCTTGAGAGTAAAATGTTACACTGCCCTGAATGAGAACAGTTTTTGAATTGTCAAGAAGTTTACCATCTTTCATATACATACCAAGCTGCACATTTAGACTTGTTTCCATGTTCCAGATAAAGTCATGGACAATTTATTAACGTGTCTTGACTGTGAGTAACTTCCTACAAACAAAACCTGGTTTCTCTATTTTCTTGTGAGTGATGATAACACATGCTATTTGGACAAGAATCAAAGAAGAACTTATTTTGCTTCTTTTCTAAATTATTTGCTCCCATGCTTTTTAGCATGGTGTTTGCAGTGCTATTTTCTGACACTTTCAGCGAGGATGAAAAGAGCTTCAAGGTCAGTTACCATAGTAATGGTAAATTATTTAACTTAAAAAGGCTACAAGCTAAGACTAAAGTGGAGAGAGATTACAGCATTCAGAATTTTTCCATTTAGTGTAATCAGTGATTCCACATATGGATGGTGCAGTACTGACTGGTGAAGACCTGTTTTCTTGGTGTGAATTGTCAGGCCAAAATTAGCACAAACAGCAGAGAATTTATGCAGTTTGTTGCATCTCAGTCTCAGAGGCTGCACTTAGTGCATAATCATCTTCAAAAAAAAAAGTCATACAACTCTCTCATATTCTAAAACCTGATTTAGCAGTCCCTTTATTGAAAAGGCTCAATAAAGGAAGTAAAATTTCTTGTTGGCTATTCATTTATGATATCAATTAATAAAGAGTCAAGGAATCCAAACTTTCTGCTTTAGGATCTAGAATTTATAACTAATATTTTCCAATTTCCAAAATTATTTCCTTCTGTGTGTCATAAAGGAGATCAAAATTTAAAAAGATGATTTTTACTACACTTGATCAAATGAATTAAAAATATTGTCTATTTCATATTTTAAGTGTAAGCTATCTTTGGTGACCTGTGGTATGTTCGCCATCTTTAATAGATAATGCTTATCTCCCAAGTGTATTATTACTTGATGTGCCATAATTTTTTGCACATTCTGCATGCTGAATCACTGTAACAAATAATTGAAGATGAAAATAGAGAAGACATAGGTATCTATAGAATTATAGATGGGCATGGTTAAAGGCTTTAGATAGAAAATTAAAGTATTCCATTATAATAAAAGTGGAAAATCAAAATAGAAGAACTATAACCTAAGGGCAAAGCTCATTTTGTTTAGATACAATGGTAGTAAACACAATTAAAATGAAGAACTTAACAGACAAGTTCTTGGTGAAGTATATATTTTTGTTTCTTTAGCAATTGATGCCCAAATCTTCATGAATCAAAGACTGGCTCTAAATCCATTATACCAAACCACCTTTCAATGGCATTAGATATTGAAAATATTATAGACAGAATTTGATACTTATCAAAGATGTATGTTTGTTTAAAAGCTGTCCAGACATATCCAATTCTTTTTTATAAATTCTTGAACCTCTGTTATATATTTTATTAATTATGGCAATTTTATAATAATTATAGTAATTTAAGTGTCACACTTTACTTAAATGGTTAATATAATGATTTTTATTATTTTAATCATTTTAATTCAGGCTTTTGTTTTTTACTATTCTGTGATTTCTCAGGCTTAAGTAGTTATTGATACGAAATTGTCCTTGCCAGTGCAGATCAGCACCTTCCAGAAATTTACAGTCATATAGTTGTCTGCAGCATTGAGAGGTTAAATGATTTGCCCAGAATCATATGGCTACTACATATCAGAGATGAGACTTGAACCCATGTCTTTATGACTCAGAGTCCAGCTCTTTCTTTGTTATACCATCTGATCTCTCAATAATTTTATTTATTTGACCCCAAATATCATTATTATTATTATTATTGTTATTATTATTATTATTATTATTATTATTATTGTTATTGTTATTAGACATAATTATCCACAAAGCCTTTAGTAAGTGTGAAGGATTATATAAACAGAGATATAACAAATCATGAATGCTTAAAGTATGTGAGTGTGAATTAGAAATTTTGCCTTTGTAAAAAACTATGGATTTTTAAAAAATCCTCTTTAAAGAAAAGAATTTGTCTTTCCCTTAGTTATTTGAATGACCTCATTTTCCCCTCAAACAGTTCAGAGGTCTCGAGATGCAAACACTGCTTTCAGATGATTATGACATGAAAGTTGTCTGAAATGCCAGCAAGGGATTGTTCCAGGTATAGACACTGAAGGCTAAGTCCCAAAGCATCTTCTTTCCCTCCTGAAAACAAAGAACAGTTTCAGCTCCTCTTCAAGATGGTATCCATTAGCATTTTTTCAGAATTCTACAAATAGCTTATGATCTGGGACTATATTTAGAGATGTAGTGATGAAAAGAGAATATCAAACTGCAAGTTTTAGTCAAATTCATGTTACCACTGCAACTATTAGAGCAAGCCTTACACAGAGAAAAGGATATGAATATTCAAGGCATACAAGAGATGAACCTCATGTTAAAAGGGAATTATATATATTTAGACTAGGCATATAATCCCTTACATTTTAAGAAAAGTCACGATGAAGGTCAGTATATTATATAAGAACAAAGGATTTGTTGTCATTGGTACTATTTCTAAAGGTTCAGATAGTAAGTCCCCCATGACTTAATAAATGATCTTTATTTCCTGTTACTACTACTACTACTACTACTACTACTACTACTACTACTACTACTACTACTACTACTACTACTACGACTACTAAGAAAAATACAATCCTTGACCTCAAGAAGCTCACAATCTAATGTGGGAGACAACAGACAAAAAATTACAATCAAGGTATATATATATATATATATATATATACACACACACACACACACACACACACACACACACACACATATATGTATATGTATATGATGTATATGTATATGTATATACATGAACACACATACACACACACACACATATATATATATATTTGATAAATACAGGACAAGCTTGAAATGATTAACAGAGGGAAAATACTAGAATCTACTTACTAATAGTTAATATTTATATAGTGTTTACTATGTGCCAGTCTTGTGCTATGTACTATATAATTATGATATCATTTGATCTTTATAACAATCCTGGGAGATATATGCTATTATTATCCTCCTTTTACCGATTAGGAAACTGAGGTAAACAGAGGTTAAGTAACTTGCTCAAGGTTATAGTGCTATTAAGTGTCTGAGGCTGAATTTGAACTCAGATCTTCTTGACTTCAGGTCCACTCAATCTCCTGAGCCACCTAGATACCTGCTTTTAGTTACTCTTTGGCAGTGGATTGAATATGAGTAGGTAAAAGAAAGTGAGTGGTTAAGGATAACACCTGGGTTGCAAATCTGAGTGGCTAGGGAATGATGTCACCATTATCACCAACAAGGAAGTTAAAACAATGGAAGGGTGACAGGCAAATAAAAATAATCTTGGCCCTGTATACGCTGAACTTAAGATATCTTACAGGACATCCATTTTGAGATATCAAATAAGCAGCTGGAAATGTCAGTCTGATGTCAGGCAAAAGACCAGGAACTGGATAAATAAATCTGAGACAGATTTGCAGTGTGATGATAATTAAATCCATGGAAATTGATGAGAATATCAAGGTAAAGGATATAGCTTAAGACTTGGATCCAGAATCAGTCTTGGGGAAACCTAGAGGCTGCAGATATATTGTGGATAAATATCCAAAAAAGGATACTCAAAAGGAGTAGTTAGATAGGCAGAAACAACAGGAGGGAAAATATTGCAAAACCCAAGAGAGAAGATCATATCAAGAAAAGGACAACTGAGAGTGTCAAAGTTTGCAGAAAACTCAAGATAGTCAACAACCAAAAAGGGCCTTTTAGATTTGGCTATCTGGAGATTAATGGCAAAATTAGAGAAAGCAGCTTCAGTTGAATGATGAGGTTTGAAGTAAGACTACAGAGAGTCAAGCAAAAAGTAAGAAGGAAGGAAGTGGAAGGAATGATTTTAGACAACTTTTCAAGGAGGGAAAGCTAGATGGCACAGAGGATAGCGCACTAAGCTTGGAATTAGGAAGAAACACCTTCCTGAGTTCAAATCTGGCCTCAGACACTTAATAGCTGTGTGACCCTGAGCAAGTTACTTGACCCTGTTTGCCTCAGCTTCCTCATCTATAAAATGAGCTGGAGAGGGAAATGGCAAATCACTCCTGTATCTTTGCCAAGAAAACTCCAAAATGGAATCACAAAGAGTTGGACACATCTGAAACAACTGAACAACAACAAAAATACTTGGCATTTAATGGACAAAGAAAAAAGACCTTTTATTCATGTGAGGTAGGAGTAAAGGAGAAGACATTGGGGGAAGGCATCTGAATGATATGAGATGAAAATAAAGAGGTGATAAGAGGGAATCTTCAGCTAAAAGCTTCATTTTTTTTAGTGTGATATGAAGCAAGTTCTTTTTTTTGTGATTTTCTCTTACTTCATTCAGCAACATGTCCCATTCAGAACAAAGACATCATATAGTGGGAAAAATCCAAGCCTGGCACTTGACAGGGCAAGATGTGGATTGGATAAGTGACCACGGACTTAGAATGCTTTAGAATCCAAGAGAGGTAAGGAATAAGGCACATATTTTCAGATAAGAGCAATACATTAATTTATTTGTTTGTAATTTCTTGCAAGGATGAATATTAGTTGGGAAGAGAGCTTCACTGATTTCTCACACTGTGTTAAAAAGAAAAGAAAAATATTAATGACAATGTATGGGAATTGCTTGAAATGAATGAAAGCACAGTAAAAATATTCCCCATATTTCATCAGCTCATTCTCTATGTATTGAATTTCACATTCAACTCATTAAATATCGCTTTTATTTATCCAAGAAATATGTGCTAAAAACTAACTCAATGGATCAATCATGTATGAATAACTGAGTAATATTAGTTTTTATTGACTTGATTTTTCAAGTATGGATTGTGAAAATAACCTTTTTTAAAGTACCTTAGAACTCATTAATGAAGCAAAACAGTGCTTTAAAGTTCAATGTAATCAGCCAATGGCATCCATGAACACGAATAACTTGAGAAAACCACAATCCATTGGGAAGACCTCTCTCACTTGGAATTTATACAGACTATCTCCTGTGACATAAATGGTCATACTTATAGTGATACAAAATTTATACTTCTAATTGCATTTGTTCTTTATCTGAAAAAACGGGGACAATGAGAGTCTTTAAGTGGATATTCTATAATGCCATTTAAATTTATCTGATGATTATTTATCTGATAGCTCCACAATTGGCTTTAGAAATATTTCATGAATCTTCAAGAAAAAGTGACACATTTTTCTTCAGATGTTGGCATCTTTCAAAATGTATATGTGAGCAGTTCTCAATCAAGAGGAGAGTTACTCTGTCACATCCCATTTACATACTTGCCTCATCCCTTGGTTTTAGTTTCCCCATCTCTGCCAAGGAGACACAAGATCACAGAATTTGTAAGTAAACTGATTTATTAGTCCAACCTGTATCTAAGTTCAGTGTTGAAATTATCTATCTATCATCTATCTATCTATCTATCTATCTATCTATCTATCTATCTATCTATCTATCTATCTATCTATCTATCTATCTATCTAATGTTTAAAATAACAGCATTGTCTTACATTCTGCTTCCATTTCACAAACTCCTAGAAAAAAATTTCTATGCTTACTGCTTTGACTTCATGTACCCTAACCTTTTGTAATGATTTCTGACCTTATAAATGTGTTGAAACTAGCATGACCAAATAAACAAAAAACTTTCATTGCCAAATATTATATCATATATGCGTATAAATATATATACTCACATACACACCCATATATGTATACATGTGTATATACATGTGTGTATGCATACATGAATTATGTGTGTCCATATATATTTATGTGTGTGTATATCTATATCTATCTATTTATCTATCCATGTCTTTCTATCTCTCTCTCTCTCTCTCTCTCACACACACACACACACACAGACACACACTCCCTGTATATCTCCGTTAGTCTCTTTGTAAAGATCTAATTTTTCTTCCCTGTTGGATTGCTTTTTGATAGTAAAATTAGGCATTCTCTGTAAAGAATATCCCATCCTGCAGGGACTGATTAAGCATTTTACTTCATATATTCCTACCTAACTACCTTATCTCTGAATTATTTGAAATCTGCTCTACAACATCTAGAGTACATGTGAGAATACATGTGTGTTTTCTTGTTTGTTTTATTTTTTGTTTCTTTCTTATCAAATACTCTATGATGCAATGGTAACCCCCACCCCATTTCCTGTTCAGAAACTGGTTCCTTTTTGTTTATCTTATTCATATCCAAAACATCAACTCTCTATGTTGTATATTAAACTGTTATTAATGCAAATCAATAACTTATCAACTGGTCTCTTTTTGTGATAGAGGGAGAGGAAGTAGAGGGAAGAAGAAGGAGGGAAGGAAAGAGACAGAGAGACAGAAAGAGAGGGTGACACAGAGAAAGAGCAGATAGAGGAGGAAACAGAAAAAGAGGGATGAGGGGGCAGAGAGAAAGAGAAAGACACAGAGACTGACAGAGAAAGATGGAGAGACAGAGTTGGATAGTGAGATAGAGAAAGGGTAGCACACAAGATGATGTCAGGGTAATTGAAATCGTGACTATATAATGCATACTGTACCCTTTGATTTAGCAATACCACTCTGACTTTTGTACTACAAGGAGAGAAGAGGGAAAGGAAAAGTTCTCGTATGTATAAAAATATTTATAGCAGATCTTTTTCTGTGATGGCAAAGAATTAGACACTGAAGTGGTGCCCACCACTTGGGGAATAATTGAACAAGTTATGATATATGATTTGATGGAATGCTGTATTTTGTTTTAAAAATGATGAAGGGGATGTTGAAAAAAAATTCTGGTAACACATATGAATAGACAAAGTGAAGTGAGGAGAACCAAGAGAAAATTATGCAGCAATACTACTCTGATAATTAACCAGAATGACTTAGCAACTCTGATCAGTAGAATGACTCATGAAAATTCCAAGGACTCTTGTTGAAAAATGCTCTCTCTCTCCAGAGACAGAACTGATGGATGCTGAGTGCAGATAAAAACATTTTTTCTCTTCATTTTTCTTGCTTTTCTTTTCATAACATGGCTAATAATTCATGTACATGTAAGAAAAGGTATTATATCTTTTATAACACATGTATGTACTTATGTTGATATTTGTATATGTATTATATATCATGTACTACATATAGTGTGTGTATATATATAGCATGTTTGTGTATATAGTGTATATATGTATATATAGTGTGCATGTTTATATAGTGTGTATGTATATATGTATATACAGTGTGTGTATATATGTGTACATAACATATATGTATATATACACTTACATATACATACACACCCATCTATCCATCCATATACACACATACATAAAACTTTAGCCAGGTTGTTAAATTACACCCCCCCACACACAAACATGTATACATGTTACACATACATACATGTACACACACATAGAAATGAAACAATTGCCTTGTTATGAAAAATAAACATATGTATTTTTTCCATTTTGCATGACTTCATATGTTGTGTTCCTTGTCTTCTCAATTGGATGGAAGGAGTGAGAGAATGTGAACCTGAAAATTAAAATAAAATTTTAAAAACTAAGATTTCAAATGTAGAGTTTCAGTGACACTTGCTTTGCTTTTGAACATTCTTATCAGTGGCATGCACAGTAGGATGAATGGCAAGGATTTCAAATTCTCTAATGACAAAAAAATTTGAGGGATAGGAAACACACTGAATGAAAAAGCTGAGACTACTCCTCCACCATGGCCCCATATCAATAGTCTATAATATAGTAAAGTAAAATTTAAGATTAATAAATATTATATTTTATTTGGATTAAAAAAATTCTCATACATACAAAGTGCACACATATGGTGGATACAAGGAAGTTTATCTGAATAAAGATCCAAGAGTTATAGTGGACTTCTACTCCCATGTGAGTCAACAGTGTGATATAAAAATATCTGTCATCAACAAGACAAGTCATTAAGATTTTATTAAGCCTCTACTAAAGTAAGAGCTAAATTACTTTCGTGACTTAAATGACTTTAAGTGAGCTAAACACTGAGGATACAAAGAAAATCAAAAGAAAAAAAATATGTCAAAAAAAACCCATATACACTAAATAATATTGTATGTAATAACCAAAAGTAACATAATCCATTAAAATTTGCAAAGTATTCTGTATTTATGATTTCATTTACCTTTAAGAAAATCCTATGGTAATATAAGTACTATCCCCATTTTACAGATGAGAAGACTGAAACTTGGGTTTAGCAACTTCCCTATGTACATCTAATAAGCACCAGACATGGTATGAAAATACAAATCTCTTTTGACTCCAGATTCAGCCTTATTTCCTTTATTCTCTCTTCTTTTCTGAAGAAGGATATAGTCTTAATTTTTTTTTCCCTATTAGATCCCCTTTAGAAACATTGTGTTCAGCTCTTTGTACCAAATTTTGGAAAATATATTGTTAAGCTCTAGATTGTACCCACAGGAGGACAGTCTGAATGGTGCATGGCCTCATGACTTAGGAGGAACAATTGAAGGCTCATTATGTAGAAGAGGGATTGGAATTATTTTGACTGGCCCTAGGAGTCAAAACTTGTAAAAGAAAGTAGAATTTGTAGAGAGGCAGATTTCAGCTTCATATAAGTTACCATTTTGTAATAGAGTTTCCCATAAATGGAATTGAAAATATTGGTTTCCTCATCATTGGAGATCAAGGATTAGCTGAATCATCACTTTTCAGCTACTCTTCAGTGATACTTTAGAGAAAATATCATTCATAATGTTTGGACTAACTCTTCTAACATAATTTCAAATCTCAGTTTCTGTGATAGTATTTTTTTCCTGGAATTGATTCAAATATTTTGTTACATAATGATGAGAAAGATGATATCTGAGTCTTTTTATGAATAGGTTTAAATAACTAAAAGAAATTGTATTGATTCTGTTATCACAAGTCAAGTCAATTGGCTTTTATCAAATGCTTACTACCTGCCATTCACTAAGCTAAACAAAGAAAAGCAAAAACAAACAAACAAACAAACAAAAACCACACCAGTATGTTCTCTTAAGAAGCTCACCATCTACTGGAGGAGAAAACATGAGTACAGCTATGTACAAAGAAAATGCATACAAGATAAATTTGAGATAGTATTAGAGGTCAGATATGAAATGTAAAGAGAACCAGGAAAGTCATTATGCAGGAGGTGGCCTTTTAGCGGAACTTGAAGAAAGCCAGAGAAACAAGAGGTGGAAAAGAGGAGGAAGAAAATCAGGGCATGAGCACAGCCTGGGAAGCCTTCAGAGTTGGGAGTATAAGAGACAGACAAGGAACTAGTGTCACTGTGTCTCGAAGTGTGTAGAGGAGAGTAAGATGTAACAAAATTGACAAGATAGGAAGGGTCAGGTTATAAGTGATTTAAAAGCCAAAGAAAGGCTTTTATCAGTTCCTAAAGGTAATACAGAAATACTGGAGTTTATTGACACTAAATGTAATTGTTTTAGAAAACATCTAATTTTGTATTTTCCAATAATTTTTTAGGTAGCTTATAAAGACAGTTTCAGACTTGTATCATGATCAATTTTCCTGAAATGGGCCCTGATCATAGAGAAGCTTTGGTGTTTGCTTGACATTATATTCAGAGAAATGAGCATGTTAACATATAAAAATTGCTTTCGTTTATAAATTACTTTAAAATTTGCAAATCACTTTGCATTAATTATCTTGCTTGATCTTTAAAATAAACTTGTGAAGTAGTTACTGGAAATATTATCTTCATTTTATAAATAAAAAGAGTATATTTCAGAGAAGTTAAGCAACTTGGTAAACATCACACAATTTAAATGACATAGGTTGAATTGATAAATATGAAGAGATAGTAGAAAGAGATTTTTGCATTGGGAGGAAGATTAGACACAATCATTTCTAAAGGTCCTTCCAGATCTAAAACACTATCATTCAATGATTCATTAAGATATCAGTTTCCTGAAAAATGTTAATAACAACAACTATGAGCAGAATTATACACGCAAATACTTCTGAATATAGTTGTTTGCTTCGATCATTATTTTATAGAGTAGATTTAACCTACGATAATAAGTTTAAACTTTATAAAAATGTCAATAGAATTAATTTAAGATCCATTGCGTGGTGTTACGGTATTAGAATTCATATGTTTCATCCATTTCTTACTTGGGAATATGCTCTGAAACATTCATTAGAAATAAATCCTTCTTTCATATTTCTAAAATTACCAAGGTATTTTCTTAGATTCAAAATGCTCCGTATAGTCTTAAATTAGCAGTTACTCCTTTTAAAATGCTTTAAAATCTTCAGATTACCTTGCTTATGATTCATTGTTCTGCCTTCCTTTCCAGATGTTAATATCTCATTCAATGTGTTCTCTCATTTCTATAAAGGTTTACTTTGAACAAACTCTTCCCTTTTGGTAATATTTTAGAGGGTTTTTGTTTGTTTGTTTGTTTGTTTTGGTCAGGTGGTGGTGTAGATCTTTTTGGTTTCATATCTATAACGATTCTATTCTACTGATTGAAAGGCTTTGTCCTTAAGCCTCAAATGACAAGATTTGAAAAAAAAATACAGTTGTTTCCTCCTCCTTAAATAGTTTAAATTATTTAAATATGGGCAACTGTGTTCTAAAATAGTTAGCATGTAGAGAACATGGTAATTTATGCTGATATATGCCACTTCTGGCTGTCTCTTATAGTTTTCTACATGTTGAATTTTTTTTTAAATAAACCTTTAGTAAACCTTCCAAAACAGTTTATGGTTTCCATGGACATATCTCTTTCTCTGAGGAGATGTATCCCACAGCACAACATTTTATGGAAGATGATAATGATTACTTTGGGTATAAAATGGTGTGGTGGAAAACAAAAGTTCCAGATTTGGTGTCAGAGGATCTAGGTTCAAATTCTGACTGTGTCACTTACTCCCTGGGTGACTTTGGGCAACTGATTTGTCTTCTTTGGCCGTCATTTACTACGTTTGTAAAAAGAGAGGTTAGACTAGATGATCTGTCAGGTACTTTCCAGCTCTAAATGTATGATTCTGTCATTCATTGCAAAACTTTATACATCATACATCTTTAAAAATAACTACTTAAAACACACCTCAATTTTATTAATTATGATAAAGATTTTTAACTGTCACCAAAAAGGAAAATGTGATAAATAATTTTGTTATGCTAAGTCAAAATAATTTTAAGTCCAGGTCTAACACTTCAAGGTAATTGACTAAAAGTCAACAGTAGCTAAAAGTCACCATTTAGTTAACCAGTTCTATTCCCGAAAGCAAGCTAATGATTACTTGTAGTACATGAAGCTTTACCAGCAGATTATACCTATACCTGAATAGATTCAATCTAGCAAAGCTTTCAATGAAGTAAGCCTCTAAGGGAAACTTCATTCCTCCCCTGAGACTGCCATTGCTTTAACATTTGTAATGCGAAGATGTATTCTGAAGGAGAAAAACTCAATAAATTCAGTTGAAATTTTTTAAGCAGGCAAGGGATTACATGGATGTCTAGTGCCACAGGATGGTGAGTTACCAGATCAAATTTGTGTAGCCTGGTATACTGGCAGTCTTAGTACCATTGCATGTCCACAGAACCTGGTACATTGCTAGAGGTAGTCAGTCTGGTGATTTCCTTTTTCTCCTTGCTACTCTTGTTGACCCTGGGTCTCTCTTCACTTCCTGATCACACATATGAACCACTTTCCCTCATGCCTAAGGATTCAGATTTCACTCTCCTGGCTGTTGAAATTTGCTTCTCGGCATTGATTAGGCTGATTATTGATGGTGTCCAGTAGACCTGCGATGCTATAAACACATCTCTAATGTGAGTTTTCATCCATCACATGATGTCTTACACCCTGAACATTCTTTCTGTTTAAAGCATCAGTTTCAGTAAAATGGTTTGGTGCCCTACTTTATTCAAATTCCAAATTCTACATTTTGAAATTCAGAAAGATGGAAATTTGACTTTAAAACATATTATAAAGCACAAGTTGCTTGCATTTTGGCATATCTAATTTGAAAATATAGATTAGACTTGTCTTGGTTTGTCCTTGTGGCTAAAAAACCTCTGTTCACAAATATGAGTTTGGGGGATCTAGATCTGAGTAAAGGGGGCTTTTTTTAAATAGCATAAAAAAGCAGCTCCACTGAGGACTCCACAACAGCAGTATCAATATGTAAAAGCTGCCTCAGTTGGTGATGGTAGCTGCGCCTATGGAGCTGGGAGCCTCAGTAAAGGGAACATAAATTAACTCTGGCTGCCAAAAGCCTGGAGTTAGCTACAGCACAAACCACTCCCAAGTGAAACACAAAACATGACAAGAAACATATTATGGGCAACTGTCCTCGGTGAAAACCTTAATTGTGAAATACACTTAGTTGTTTACTTTGTAAAAGATACCCATGTTCACAAACAGGATAGTGACTGAGTTGTTTGATCATGGCCAAGGTTAAAAGCTACCTGTATCCCACTTGGCCTCTCTAATGGCTACAGTTTAATTCCTCCAAAACTAGAGTGTTGCAAATGGGAGGATTTTGTCCCCCTCCTCTGACTCGGCATCATGTGGAATTACGAGGCACTGATCTAATATTGCTTCTCTTCTGAGCTACACGAGGAAGACCACACCCATAAAAAAAAAGGTTTCAGGGACTCTTAGTAACTGAGAAACTCTTTCAAAGGGTCTGCTCACACCCTGCTCTGTCTTAAGTTTCAAGAAAGCCTGGAAGTGGGTGTAGAATTGAAGGGAAATGAGACCAAGAACCAAAGATCCCCACCTAAAGTATCTCTTTCTTGTCAATCTTTTAACAATCTCAATTTATAATGAACTCAGTCTGGAACATTCACCTGAAATGACCCCATTGCCAGAAGAGTGTGGAGATGCAGTTGAAATGCCAGATTTTTAGAAGAGTAAATAGGAATCTGCTTTAAGGTTAATCTTTGCATTTTTATATTAATATTTTAACAGGAATCATTTTTTTTTCATGAATCAGGTAACAAAAGTAGCAATACAGTAAAGACAACTTGCAAGTTGAACCCCAGCCAGCTTTAGTATTATTGAAATTTTATAATTACAACTGCTAGGACACCGAGAAAAGCCAGTAAGAGAGACCAATTCTGCCTTTGTTGAAGCATTTGAAGAAGAAGTTTGTCCTGTCTACCCTGGACAGGATATTTGTTGGCACTTTCCATCTTTAAACTTAATCGATATGATCATTGATGGGAGGTGTCAAAACTGTGTTTTCCATGATATTCACCCATACCACTGTACTTCTTTTTATTACTCCATTGTCTATGGTACCATTTAACAATATGTGGTTTTCTTGATTTTCTCTTTCAATAGGTCTATTTTTCACTGTTACCAACTCCTTCAGAGGCCAAAGAACTGAGAGTGAAATGCATGATGACATCATTGCTAGTGACCCCATCACTGGAGGTTTCCTCTATCATCCTTTGAGTCAGTTTATTATAATTAGAAAATGCATATGGGAGAGGGGTCTGTCTCACTGATTTATGAACTGTATTGCTTCATTTACATTTTTCGCAGGCACTATTGAAAACACAAGAGTGAAAATCTCTTCTTGCACCACCTTGGTGTTGGGGTTAATGTCAGTGAGGATAATCTGGGCTATATGTCATGTAGCTTCATCCATCTCCTCTCCAAAAGCTATCTTTTGTTCTTAAGTAAATTTGTCACCTTTTTAAAATGACAAAAGTTGATGATCCTTTCATGATCAGAATATTTTTTGATTTCTTCATCATAGAATTCCTTAACAGGTTCCTTTATTTTCTCCACAATTTGACTCTGGAGGGACAGCTCAAAGAAAATGTAGTCTGGGGCAATGCAAGTCTGACCACAGTTCATATATTTCCCTGAGGTGATATGTCTGCAAGCAGCATCAAAATTGAAATCTTCATCAATGTAACAAGGACTCTTCCATTGGAGGTCCAGAGTCATAGGAGTCAAGCACTTGGCAGCAGCTTCAATGACAATCTTCCCCACTCCAGTATTTCCAGTATAGAGAATGCTGTCACATCTTTCCTTCAGAAGTTCCATGGTCTCCTTAATGCCACTATTAATAGCACAGTATAGATCCTTGTCTAAATATTGATGGAAGATCTTGGAGGTCCTTTCACTTAATTCTGATGGCTTGACTATGACAGCATATCCTCCTGTGATGGCTCCTATTTATGGCTGGATATTTAAGAACAATGGGTAATTCCAAGCCCCAATTACTAAGACCACTCCAAGAGGCTGGATATAGGCTTCATCCATCATTACCAGAACATTCTTCTTAGCTGGCTCTAGGACAATCCACTCAGGAAGTTTATCCAGTACATGGTTGAGCTCCCCAGGAACACTAATAACTTCTTGACTATGTGTTGAATTCACTCCTATGCAGATTCTGGGTCAGCACTGTCAGGATCTCCTTCTGGTATTCCTGCACTTTCCTCTGCAGGGCCCACAGCTGCTGCAGGTGGAAGGACAGTGGCTGCAAAGGGCATGTCTGAAAGGCCACCCAGGCCTGCAGCACCAGTTTCTCCATGGTGTTCCTCTGCAGGAAACCAGGACCAGAGCCAAACCAGCATCAGGACTGAGACTGGAATATCATATATGTCTTAAGTCTGACCCATCACACTCCTGTGATTTAACCAAAAACCTAGAAATCACCATAGGTACTCTTCTCACTTTACTTACTAGCTCCTACTATCATCCTCTAGTCTTTTTGAAGCTGTCTCTTTTATATTCTCTTCATCCACTTTGGGCAGGCACCTTCCTTTCTGGATTCTTGTAAGGCGTAGTCACTTGTGCAAATTCTCTCAGTTGTTCTGTGGCTCTATTAGCCTCAGTTTATGTGCTTTATAAATTCTTGGGAAGATGAAAATACAACCTATCTATCCCTCCAGAAAAGATATTAATCTCTGGAGAATTATTGGAGGATTTCTGACATGTATAACAAATATCAATTACTTTTCTATTTTCACCTTTTTATTCACCTTATTTGAAAATCTTCTGGAGAGAGTAGTTCATTTTGTACTACTTGTTTTTATAATTCCAAACTATATGTTAGGTCTAATTTACTATCCCACTTGATAACCAAAATCATTACTAGCTTTTCATAGTGTACCCAGAGGTAACTTGCTCTTGTACTTGAATCTCAGAATACCACTTTCCTAGAATTCATTTTGCCTCTTTTTTTTCTTTTCTTCATTTTGCTCTTGAAGTTAAATAACCTGGTGTTTTGCTAAATAGCCAGCTATTTCTAGTCTGGAGCTATGCTCCTATAAGACCTTTTTTGAGCACAGTTAGTCAAATTAAATTTGTTCAGCCTTTAGTAATAAATAAATAATTTTGGTCCTTAATCTTTCTATGGTGTGACTGTTGCATGCAACACATAAGAACAGATTTGGAATGTTATATTTTACGTGGACCCACAACTAAGCAATAAGTATAGGAACTAATCATACAACAAAGCTCCTACAAATATTCTGCAAATGTTTTTGGCCATTGTATCTTACAACTTTGAAAAGGAGCTCACACGAACCTTAGAGTTTCCTATCTAATTTAGATTTCCACTAGAATTTTTAAAATTTTCAATTTAGAACAAAAAAAAATTGTATCACTTTCTGTGATTTTCTATTCTTTATGCAGACAACCATAGGGACTGGCAGACCAACCCTCAGAATAGGTAAGAAAGTGATACCACCCAATGAGTGACAGATAGCTGCTCTGAGAGGGGCCCAGGGAGATTTATGGATACACAATTAAAATTCAGGCATCCCTTACACCAACTCCACATGTGCAACATTCTATTCACTAGCCATATACCTTCTTTTATTTCAAAAGAAACATTGAGATAGAAGATGTTTCCCAAATAAAGGAGGCAGTAGTAAAAATCAAAAAAATTATTCTTTTTTGGAGGCAATCAGGGTTAAGTGACTTGCTTTGGGTCACATAGATAGTAAATGTCTGAAACTGGATTTGAACTCATGTCCTCCTGACTCCAGGGCCAGTGCTCTATCCACTGCACCACCTGAGTGCCCCCAAAAATTATTAAAAGGAACATTCAAAGCTTAGATATACCCTGTTTTGTTTTGGTTGGTGTTTGTTTTGTTCTGTTTGTATGTTTTAGTTTCCTGAGATGGACTTATTTCTCTAGTAGTATTTGTTTAAATACTTAATCTGTTCTATTTGGTCTAGGAAATAGTTTAAGAAAGCTACCCATTTATTAAGGTCTGTTGCCAGAACTAAAGTATGTCCCTGAAAAATTAGTTAAATTAATGTTGAAAACAATAGACCCTTTATCTTGCTGGTTCTTGGAAATGCAAATGTATTTACTAGATGCATTTTAGAGAGTGCTAATGGGAAGGCAATACAAAAGGCAAATATTCTAGGCCACTGCACCCATCCCTAAGTCTGGGGCCATTGCTAATACCTCTAATAAGGGCCTGGGAAAGGGCAGGGAAGGATACAAGCAGGTATTACACCACAAAGTCTGCAGCAAAATGGTCTTTAAACTAAAGCAAGAAAAGGGAATCCACAGTGGTTATAGTGGGAGGCTGCTGCTGAGTAATAGACCCCTAAGCTATCATCGGATCTATTAGTTCCATAGTTCAGGGCAGCATAGGTAGCTTAAGGGTGAGTCAGGGCAGCTACAGGGTCAGAATTGCTCAGGTGATTTACAAAGAGATAATTTACTCTGTCCAGGCACATTTCATTATAGTTATCCCTTCCACATCACAATTTTCCCCATTGTGGTTTTGATATATCACAAGGTGGCAAAAGAAATTAAATGGTAATTTTGTGGGAGTTTTGTGGAAGCTACAGACAACCCATGAAGGCCAGCAGATGACACAAAAAAGTTTAGAAACTCAGAAATATATACATATATACAGATACATATGTATATAATTGTATAATATAACCTACAACCAAATAACCCACATTTTGTAATAAAGTATTGTAAACACCCCAAAAGAGAAAAAGGAAAAAAAAAATTAGACTTCTTCTGTGGTGCAAAGAGAGGGCCAAAACAATTTACATGGATTTTCAAGATCATAGGGTTCCTTGCTCCTAAAACCCAGGATGTAGAAGAGATAATTGTAGTGTCTTACCTCTGATGTCATAACAACCAGGCAACAATCAGATAGAAAACCAGGAGTTTCTAGTAAAGAAGTTTCAAAACAAAGAGCCACCAATCAATCAGTCAACATTTATTAAGCATGTACTCTGTTTCAGTATTTCAAAGAGGAGTCTAGAAAAGGGGCAGAATGAGAATGAAGGGGTATCAGGTAGAAGGAGGGAAAATACAAGTAACATTAACTGTTAGATAATGTTTAAATGTTTACCAAAACTACAGCAACTGAGTGAAAGTGATATGAATTTGGTAAAATTTACAGCACAATTCATGTGATTTACATAATTGTTGATTTAATAATTTATAATATTCACATACAGCTTAGAAAGAAGTAATTTTGGGGTCAGAGACAAGATGGTGGAGTAAAACCAGTGACTTCCTTGAGCTCTCCCCCAAACCTCTCCAAATACCTGTACAAATGACTTTAAACAAATTCTAGAGCAGCAGATCTCGCAAAAAGATAGAATGAAACAAATTTCCAGTCCAAGACAACTGAGATGGTTGATGGGAAAGGTCTGTTGTCCCAGGCTGGGACAGGAGCAAAGTTTTGCATGGGCCATACCTTTCTCTTAGGAGCACATGGCACCTACACAAAAAAAAATGACAATTTATTAGGGCATAAACAAAAGGCATATCCTTAAAATAAAATGAAGGAAAACAGAAATATTAAATATATTCTTTTCAGAATATAATGTAATAAAAATTACATTCGATAAATACCAGTAAAAAGAATGATTAAAAATTAATTGGAATCTAATTAATCTAATACTTAAAAATAAGTGGGTTAAAAAACAAATTGTAGAAATAATCAATGATTTCACTAAAAAGAATGAAAACAATGAGGGAACATACCAAAATTTATTGGATGCAAACTAAGCAGTTTGTAGAGGAAAATGTATTTAGTGGAATTCTTACATCCACAAAATAGAGAAGGAGTTGATCAATGAATTGGGCAAACAACAACAACAACAACAACAGACTAGAAAAAGAACAAATTAAAAATTCTTACTTGATCACCAAACTTGAAAAACTGAAAACCAAATGAAAGATAAATAAAATTGAAAGTAAGAAAACTTTTGAGCTAATAAATAAAACTAAGAGCTGGTTTTAAGAAGAAGAAAAAAAACCAATATAATAATAAAGCATTGGATATTTGATTAAGAAAACTGAAAATCCAGTATCAAAAATGAAAATGGTGAAAACACCACCAATGAAGGAGAAATTAAAGCAATCATTAGGGAATATTTTTGCTCAATTACATGCTTATTAATATGACACTCTGAGCAGAATAGATGAATATTTATGAAGATATAAATTACCCAGATTAACAGATGAGGAAGGAGAATGTCTAAATAACCTCATCTTAGAAAAGAAAATTGAACAAGTAATTAACAAACTCCCTAAGAAAAATTACCCAATGCCAAATGGGTTTACAAGTGAATTATACCAAGAACTTAAAGAATAATTAATTCCAATATGATATAAACTATTTGAAAAGTGGATGCAAGGGTCTTGCCAAATTCCTTTTATGACACAAAATGGTGCTGATTACTATACCAGGAAGAGCTGAAACAGAGAAAGAAAACTACAGATCAATTTCCCTAATGAATATTGATTCAAAAATTTAAAATGAAATACTAGCAAGATGATTATAGCAATATATCACATGGATCATACACTATGACAGGCTGGGATTTATAACAGGACTGGAGGACTGATTAGATATTAAGAAAAATATCAATATAATTAACCATATCAATAAGAAAACCAACAGAAATAATACAATTATCTCAATAGATGCTGAAAATAAGGTTTTAATCTATTGACATAATCATATGATATCTGTTAGTTTTGTTGTTGATATTGTCAATTATTCTCATAGTTTTCCTAATATTGAACCAGCTCTGCATTCCTGGTATAAATCCTACCCAGTCACAGTGTATTAACCTCAAGATAAGTTGCTGTAATCTCTTTGCAAATATTTTATTTAAAATTTTTGCATCCATATTCATTAGGGAAATCAGTCTATAATTTTCTTTCTCTGTTTTGACTCTTCCTGGCTTAGGTATCAGCACCATATTTGTATCTTAAAAATAATTTGGTAGGACTCTTTTACCTATTTTCTCAAAGAATTTATATAGTATTAGAATTAATTGTTCTTTAAATGTTTGATAGAATGCACTTGTAAATCAATCTGGCCCTGGAAGTTTTTTCTTCAGGAGTTCATTGATGGCTTAAACAATTTCATTTTCTGGAATGAGGTTAAGTATTTTATTTCCTCTTCAGTTAATATGGGCAATTTATATTTTTGTAAGTATTCATCTGTTTCACTAAGATCACCAAGTTTATTAGCATATAGTTGGACAAAATAGCTCCTAATTATTGTTTTAATTTACTCATCATTTGTGGTAAATTCACCCTTTTCATTTTTGATACTAGTAATTTGATTTTCTTCTTTCTTTTTTTAAATCAAACTAACCAAAGGTTTACCTATTTTATTGTTTTTTTTAATAAAATCAACTCAGTTTTATTTAGTAGTTCAAAAGTTTTCTTAATTTCAATTTTATTAATCTTTCCTTTGGTTTTCAGAATTTCTAATTTGGCATTTAATTGGATATTTTGAATTTGTTCTCTTTTCTAGCTTTTTTAGTTGCATGTCCAATTATTTGATCTCCTCTTTCTCTATTTGATTCATGTAAGCATTGAGAGATATAAAACCCCCTAAGAACTACTTTCACTGTATCCCTTTAGTTTTGGTACATTGTCTCATTATTGTCAGCCTCTTGGATGAAGTTATTGATTATTTTTGTGGTTTGTTTGACCCACTCATTCTTTAGGATTAGATTATTTAGTTTCCAATTAATTTTTAATCTATTTATCCATGGCCCTTTATTACATGTAATTTTTATTGTATCGTGTTCTGAAAAAGGATGCACTTAATATTTCTGCCTTTCTACATCAGATTGTGAGGTTTTTATGCCTTATTGCATGCTCAATTTTTGTGTAGGTGCCATATACCACTGAGAAAAAGGTATATTCCTTTCTATCCTCTTTCAATTTCCTCCAGAGTTCTACTGTATCTAACTTTTGTAAAATTCTATTCATCTCTTTAACTTCCGTTTTTTTTTTTTTTGTTAGATTTATCTGGTTCTGACAGGGGGAGGTTGAGGTCTCCCACTAATATAATTTTGTTGGCTATTTCTTCCTGTAACTCCCTGAACTTCTCCTCTAAAAATCTGGATGCTGTACCACTTGATGCATATATGTTTAGTAATGATATTACTTCATTGTCTATGTTACTATTTAGCAGAATGCAGTTTTTCTCCTTATCTCTTTTGATGAGATCTATTGTTGCTTTTGCTTTGTCTGAGATCACGATTACTACTGTTGCTTTTTCTTTTTTACTTCATCTGAAGCATAATATATTCTGCTCCAACTTTTTATTTTTACTCTGTGTGCATCCCTCTCCTTCAAATATGTTTCTTATGCTGTCCACATCCAAAGAAAGAACTATGGAGTTTGAATGAATATTGAAGCAAACTATTTGCTATTTTTTTCTTCTGTTTAGTTTTGTTTCCTCTTTCTGGTGGTTAATCCTGTTGGTTCTAATTCTTCCTTATGACATCACTAATGTGAAAATATGTTTAGTAGGAAGGTATATGTATAGCCTATATCAGATTGTGCACTGTCTTGGGGTGGGAGGGGGGAGGGAGGGGGAGAAAATTTTAAAACTCAAAAGCTTATGGAAGAGATTGTTGATAAATCAAAATAAATTAATAAAAATATGTTTCTTTTAAGCAACATATTGTAGGATTATGTTTTTTAATCCACCTTGCTATCCCCTTCCATTTTATGGGAGATTTCATCCCATTAAAATTCATAGTTATGAATACTATCTGTGTACTTTCTCTCTGTCGCGGCTGCTGCAGTGGTGAGCATGAGATCAGCTCAGTGCTCAGTAACCCAGAGATGTATGGATGAGGCAGGAGACAGCAAGATGGCAGAAGCTCCTGTTTATTGTAAGCTGGATGTGACCTTTATAGCCCTCAAGGCACCTTGGGATTGCATGATCAGAGCCCTACAGCCAGTCAGTAGATCCCCTCATAGCATGCATGCGTCGTGTCAGGGTCATGAACAGGATGTGCACAGGAACGCTTAGCCATTCAGAGGAGAGTCGAACCAGCCATGGTTGCTGCGTGTCCACAGAGGAGAGGTCAGTTAAGACTTCCTTGCTTTCACACAACAGACTGTGACCCTCAACTTCCTGCTTAGAAGCCAGGACTCCGATAGGCAGGGCACAGCCCCGTGACAATTCCTGTGTCATCTCTCCATCCTGTTTACCCCCTTATAGGGATGTGAATAGTTTGCCCTTACTGAACAACATGTTATTTTTTTCTTTTATGTTTACCTTGTTATGTCTCTCATGAGTGTTGTATTTGAAAATGAATTTTCTGTTGTGCTCTGGTCTTTTCATCAGGAAGGCTTGGAAGTCCCTATTTCATTGAATATCCAGCTTCCCCCCAAAGCTTATGCTCAATTTTGCTGAATAGTTGATTTTTGGTTGTATAGCCTTTCAGAATATCATATTTCAACCCTTCCAATCTTTTAATGTAGAAGCTACTATGTCCTGCATAATTCTGATTGTGGTTTCAATACATTTGCATTGTTTCTTTTTGACTGCTTGCTGTATTTTCTCTTTGACCTGATGTTCCTTGAATTTGACTACAATATTCCTTAGAGTTTTCATTTTGGGATCTCTTTCAGGAGGTGATTGGTGGATTCTTTTAATGACTGTTTTGCCCTCTGGTTCCAGGACCTCAGAGCAGTTTTCCTTGAGAATTTCTTGAAAGATGTTGTCCAGGTTTTTTTTTTTTTTTTAATCATGGATTTCAGGTAGTCCAATAATTCTTCAATTGTGTCTCCTGCATCTATTTTTCAGGTCAGTTGTTTTTCCAATGATGTATTTTACATTTTCTTCTATTTTTCACCCATTTGATTTTCTTTGACTGATTCTTGATGTTTTATAGCATCATAGCTTCCACTTACCCAGTTCTAATTTTTAAGAAATTATTTTCTTCAGTTAGCTTTTACACTTCCTTTTCCATTTGGTCAATTTTACTTTTTAAGGAGTTGTTTTCTTCAATCAATTTTTATCCTTCCTTTTCCAAGCTCTTGACTCTCTCTTGCATACCTCTCATTTCCATTCCCAATTTTTCTTCTACCTCTCTTATTTGACTTTTGGATTGAGACCAATTCATAATCCCCTTTGAGCTTTCAGATGTAGATTTATTGACAGTGTTGTCCTCTTCTGAGTTTGTATTTTGATCTTCACTGTCACCATAAAAGCTTTCAATGATCAATGTTCTGTTTTGCTTCTTGTTCATCTTGTTTACCTATTTCCTTGCTTTTAAAGTTGAAGTCTCCTCTGGAACACACCACCGTCCCAAGCTCTGTGTGCTAGGAGCCAGGAGACTGGTCACTGGTTTTGTGCCCTGGGGCCTTGGGTGCTAACTCCTAGAGGCTGTAGGCATCTGGTAACTTACCCAATACTGAGTTGGGGTCCCAGTTGTTGTGTCTGGCATGTGCTAAGTCAAGTTGAAATTTTTTTCTGCATTTCCCTGGGCTACACTGAAGTACCCTGAGGTCCACTACTAGAGGATGCTTGCCTGTGCAGGGTTGTTTTGAAGCAAGGGGTGGGGAGTCTGCAGCTGGAGGATACCTTCCTGGGACCATGCCAGCACATGTGGTTCTCAGAGTTGGAGTCTGCTGGTTCCCCTGGCTGTGCTAAAATAAGTGGGGGTTAGGGGTTTCCTGGTGTTGGTATTTGTCTGTTCTACTGCTCTGGGCCTTAGGATCTCTCACTGATTTGTTGAGATGAAGCCTGTCTGCAGTTTGCTGGGACAAGTCCTGTCCTGGAATGCATACCCCTTTCACTTGAGTGACATAGATCTGTTTTGCAGAGCTTTAAGTCTCCCAGACTAAAAAGACTGTTCCACCCCATTTTTCTGCTGGCTCATCTATTGCAAGAGCTATTCTGGGGCACTATTTTATGGGTCTTCAGTGTTGAGAATGTGAAAGGGACAGGGACCTACTGCTTACTCCACCGTCTTGGCTCATGAACTCATGTATTCTTGATGCCAGGTCTAGTTCTCAATTCACCGAACCTCCTATAGGATTCCAAGAGAATAAGATGACATTAGTGAGAATTAATATTGGATTAAAAAAGTTGGGATCAAATTGTGGAGGATTTTGAAAGCCAGGTAGGAATGTATAGATGTATGCTTATGTTAGCATTTATTTGAAACATCATGAAACATAAAATTTCACTTTCTGTGACTGTAGTAATCACAACCTGCTTCTTTTCACACTAAGGAAGACAGGAGAGAAGAGGTATGTAGGTGGCAAGAAGCAGGTGTGGTCATTGGGACCATATATTATAAATCTCTTCCACTTTTGACTGCCTGCTGACAAAGGGGGAGAAAAAGGAAGTTGCAGAACTTTCAGGACATTTTTCCTCTTCTTTTAAAAAAAAATTTCCGCCACTTCAGTATGGTAGCAGTAGTAATTCTCTTGAATTAAGAAATATTAGTGGATCAAGTAAGATGACTTTGTTTTGGAGAAGTTTCAGGGATCTTTTTTTTATATAGCTTCCCTTTCCTGTATTTTTCTGTTTTCTATATTCTATGTGTTGCTGTGAAAGAAAATACAAGGAGCTGCCTAGATTCTTGGGTACCAAGAATACTGAAAACTCATATAATGATTGATCTGTGACTCAATATTAGTAATAATTATGCACTAAATTATACTTTCTAAACTCTAGTCTCATGCATGTTTGTGCCATGGTCAAGGAACCATTACAATCATCATTTAGGGACATTGAAGAAGAGGTCCAATTACAGTTCATTACAAAGACAACTCAATCATGTATTAAGAAGCTATAATTCCAGCTTTGTCTTTGTTACTGATGGTTGCTCAATCTTCACCAAATCAATCAACATCTTTAGACTTATCTTTTTTGATTTTTAAAACTAAAATAAAAATATTCATTCTAATCATGTCACAGGGAAGTTTGGGGGTTCAATAAACAGTCAATAAATAAAGATTTATTAAGTATCTACCATGTGCCACGTATTGGAAATGGTGTACAAATAAGCAATACTATAGTTACAACAAGAAGACTTGGATTCAAGGATTGATGATGACATTTTTTGACTGTGTGATCTTGAGCAAATTATTTAACTACCTTCAACCTTGGTTATTTTATTTGTAAAATGTTTAGCTGTACTGTGTATTTCACAGGGTTGCTGTGAAGATGAAATACTAGAATGTGAATTAATGGAGTTTAAATGATACTATTATTATTGAAATTGTTATTATTCTGTCTAGGCATGTTGGGAATACTAAATGTTGTATAAATTATTAACATTATATCAATGTATCTAAGATATTATAAATCATTTTTATGAATAGATGACTTATGGAATCACATTAATTGTCATTTTACTTGAATAGTATCAATATAAATGAGAAATTAAGGTGGAAAATTCTCATGCCTTAGTGACAGGATGAATATTATAGCCAATTTATTATGTTATTGTGAATATGATCATCTATGTATTAATAAAGTTATTTTTTGCCAGGGTGATTATTTAGGATATATTAGTATCTTTATCAGTATTTGATCCCTGATTTCTTAATGATAAATTCTGATTTCTTCACATTCTTAATGAATATGATTCATTTTTATATTCACTTGTCTAAATGTAGGAAGGAGAGAACATATAATTTATTGAGATTCCTTTTAGCTCTTCACCTTAGAGCTCTCTACCTCTCTGGACTTCACACACTGGAAGTACCCTCAATCTTTGCAGTTTCTCCTGCTCATTGGATGGGTTCTTTCATGACCTCCATTTTAAAAAAATTTTTTATGTATTTATTTTTTCAAATGGGAAAGTGTTTATTCTTTCCTTTCCAAATAGAACCTAAATATTACTGGTCAATTTTGCACATTGTACTTTTTATGTCTTTAGAAGGAAATTTCTTTTTTTTTATTAATAAATGTATTTATTTTTAGTTTTCAATATTTACTTCCACAAGATTTTGAGTTCCAAATTTTCACCCTATCTCATCCCTCCCCCCACCCCAAGATGTCATGCATTCTGAATACCCCTTCCCTTAGTCTGCCTTCCTTTCTATTTCTTCCTGCCTTCTCTTAATCCCTTCCCTTCTATTTTCCTGTAGTGCAGGATAGATTTTTATACCCCATTTCCTGTATTTCTTATTTCCTAGTTGCGTGTGAAAACATTTTTTTTAAACATGTGTTTTTAAAACTTTGGGTTCCACATTTTCTCCCTTCCTCCCACCCCACCCACCCTCATTGAAAAGGCAAGCACCTCAATATAGGTTATACATCTGCATTTATGCCAAACACTTCCATAGTAGACATACCGTGAAAAAACTAACTCTATTTCCCTTAATCCTATCCTGGCCCCCCATTTGTTCTATTCTTTCTTTTGACCCTGTCCCTCCTCAGAAGTATTTGCTTCTGATTACCCCCTTTCCCAAGCTGCCCTCCTCTCTATCATCCCCCTACTCTTGTTCCCCCCCCATTTTCCTGTAGGGTAAGACAAATTTCCATAACCAATTAAGTGTGTATGTTATTCCCTCCTTAAGTCAAATCCTATGAGAATAAAATTCACTCATTCCTTCTCACCTTTCCTGTTTCCCTTCCACTGTAAGAGCCTTTTCTTTTCTGTTTTTTTATGAGATAGTTTACACCATTCTACCTCTCCCTTTCTCCTTCTCCTAGTATAATCCTCTCTCACCCCTTAATTTTATTCTCCAGATATGACCCCTTCATCTTCAACTCACCCTGTGCCCCCTCTCTCTCTCTCTCTCACTCTCTCTCTCTCTACACACACACACACACACACACACACACATATATATATACATACATATAATTTTTTCCCTCCAACTACCCTAATACTGACAAAGGTCTCATGAGTTACAAATGTCCTCTTTACATGAAGGAATGTAAACAGTTCAAACTTAATAAATCTCTTATGATTTCTCTTTCCTATTTACCTCTTCATATTCCATTTGAATCTTGTATTTGAAAGTCAAATTTTCTATTCAGCTCTGATCTTTTCATCAAGAATGCTTGAAAGTCCTCTATTTCACTGAATGGCCATTTTTCCCCTGAAGGATTATACTCAGTTTTGTGGGGTAGGTGATTCTTGGTTGTAGTCCTATCTCCTTTGCCCTCTGGAATATTATATTCCATGCCCTGTGATCCCTTAATGTAGAAGCTGCTAAACCTTGTGTTATCCTGGTTGTGTTTCCACAATACTTGAGTTGCTTCTTTCTGGCTAATTGCAATATTTTCTCCTTGACCTGAGAACTGTGGAATTTGGTTACAATATTAGTAGGAGTTTATTTTTAGGGATCTCTTTCAGGAGGATATGAGTGGATTCTCTCAATTTCTATTTTGCCCTCTGGTTCTAAAATATCAGGGCAGTTTTCCTTGTTAATTTCTTGAAAGATGATGTCTAGGCTCTTTTGTTTTTGATCATGGCTTTCAGATAGTCCAATAATTTTTTAAATTATTTCTCCTGGATCTATTTTCCAGGTCAGTTGTTTTTCCAGTGAGATATTTGACACTGTTTTCTAATTTTTCATTCTTTTGAGTTTATTTAACAGTGTCTTGATTTCTCATAAAGTCAATAGCTTCCAATTGCTCCATTCTAATTTTTAAGGAAGTATTTTCTTCAGTAAGTTTTTGGACTTCCTTTTCCATTTGGTCAATTTTGTTTTTTAGGCATTCTTCTCATTGGCGTTTTGGGCCTCTTTTGCCACTTGGGTTAGGCTATTTTTCTAAGGTGTTATTTTCTTCAGTATTTTTTTGGGTCTCCTTTAGCAAGCTGTTGACTTGTTTTTCATGATTTTCTTGCATCACTCTCATTTCTCTTCCCAGTTTTTCCTCTACTTCCCTTACTTGCTTCTCAAAATCCCTTTTGAGGTCTTTCAAGGCCTGGGACTGATTCATATTTTTCTTGTAGGCTTTGGATGTAGGAACTTTGACTTTTTTGTCTTCTTCTGATTATATGTTTTGATCTTCTTTGTCACCAAAGTAAGATAATAAAATCTGACTCTTTTTGCACTGCTTACTCATGATCCCAGCCAATTACTTGAGTTTTAAACTCTTTGTTAAGGTAAGAATCTGCTTTCAATGTGGAGAATGTACTGTCCCAAACTTCAGGGGTTTGTACAGTTGTTTTCAGAGCTACTTCTAGGGACCTGTAAATTTTCAGTTCTTCCAAGGTGGTATGATAAGGGGCAAGATGTTTCTTCTCCACCACCACAACAAGCTCCACCATGCCAGCACTCCCCCTCACTCCAAGACCATCCCTCAGAGTTGTGACCCAGATCCAAGCATGTGCAAAGCAAGAGATTCCTGTCTCAGCACTGGCAAGGAGATCCCTGCTATCCTCCTCTGATCAGCCACTTGATTCCCCCTCAGTCTGTGGGCTGGAGGCGCAGGAGGCAGCTGTCATCCTGGGCCACACTCAGGATTTGTGGCTGAGACCTAGCTTCACTCTCTCACTGCAGTCACAGACTTTTCCCACTGACCTTCTAAGTTGTCTTTGGTGTTCATGGGTTGAGAAGTCTGGAAACCACCACAGCTGCCTGTGATTCAGTCCTCTGAGGCCTGATCCAGGGTCGCTGAGGCCTGTGCACCCACGCCAAACTGCACTCCTCTCCCTGCCCAGCATGATACACCTTTCTGATCAACCATCCAGGTTTTCTTGGGCTGGAAATTTGTTTCAATTTGTCTTTTTGTAGGTTCTGCTGCTTCAGAATTTGTTTAGAGCCATTTTTTTACAGGTATTTGGAGGGGTTTTGGGGAGAGCTGAAGCAAGTCACTGCTTTCCCACTGCCATCTTGGCTCTGTCCTTATGACCTCCATCTTAAGGAGGACTCAGGTCAGCCATGTTTTCATTCTTCTATAGTCTGTCCTCTTGATTTTCATGAACTTTCTTTACCATACCTCATTGCCAGATATCTTTTTCTTTCCTCTCCTGCCGCCCCCATACCAATGTTTTTCAATATCCTTTTATATGTTGTATTTCCCCATTAGAATGCATGGCACCTGAGGGGAAGGACTTTTTTTCTTTCTGTTTTTATTTGTATTCTAAGGACTGGCATATACTAAGTGCTTAATAAGTGCTTCTTCATTTGTTTATTTTATTTTTTTTGGTTCTTTTATGTTTAGTTAAGAAAACACAAATATCCTTCCACAGATACATATTGAATTCTTTTTACTAAAATAGCTTTGTTTATTTTTAAAATGAAAATTAATTAAAAAGGAAAGAGAATCAGATTATATTATATTTCTCCTGCCACTATGTGATTATATTTTTTCACTCTTTCTTATATTTTAATGTTATATCATTTTCCTTAAAGATAACAGGAAATGCTTTTTCTCATAGCAATGAATTTGATACATCAATTCTAACTCCATGTTCATTATACCATAAGTGGATCACTGAAAACTTTTTTTTGCTAGAATGTGTTCAGTGTGACTTCACAAGGCACATCATCTTAGGGAAAATTTAGCATTTCTTTGTTTCTTTTTTTCTTTCTCCCTTCCTTACTTTCTTGTTTTCCTTCCTTTTTGGGGGTGGGGGTGGGGGTGTGTGAGTTCATTTTTCCAACATTGTATTGAATATAACCTAGAAATTTCAAACATTAATCTTAAATTATTATTTCCTCCACCATTATTTCAGGAGTTAAGAACATTAAGAGAGAATAGAAAAATATTTTGAAGAACTTCCACATGTGAGAATGTCATATCTTAGCAGTATATCAGACAATTGAACTGATTGAGTATTCCAAAGTAATTAAGTTACAACTAGATTGTGACTTAGGAACAAAACATTTATTTTATAGGAAGCTAGTCTTAAATGGTTATATCAATTATTATATATTGTATTGTATTATTTTGTATTACATTATTATTAATTACATTATTAATATATTATTGTATTACATTAAACTATATTACATTACATTATATTATATTACATTATATCATATCATCATGTCATATCATATCATATCATATCATATCATATCATATCATATATTATATTATATGTTGTATATATATGAGTAACACCACACCATTCTGGGAGTTAGAACAGAATTGTAAAGTTGAAAGAGAGCTCAAAACCTGGCAAAAATGAACCTCCACCAATTCTATTAGGATTTGTAGGTATAGTGGGGATAAAAAAAGCATCTGCACTGATTGGATTGCATCAATGAAGGTTGAGATTTAAAAAAAATATCCATTTAATTTGGCTGATCATGGACTAAAGTTTCTAAGTGCTAAATTTATGAGCTTATATTTAAAGAATATTCTATTGTTCTCTTGTGGAATATTATTGTCTCCGAGAACAATAACCATCTCACTTAGAATGTTTGGGGTGAATTTTCTCTGGTTAATTTTAAAATTACTAAATTTTATGTACCATTTGTGGACAAGCTTCACGGTAATGCAAAATAAACAGTAAACAGATGGTTAGGTTTTTATGCTTTTGGACACTTAGCCTCACCTTTGTAGTATAACAGTAACAAAAAAGTCAGCAATAGGTATTGGATCCAAAAATGATTAGGAAGTAAATCATTCCATTTGACAACTCCATAAACTTTTGGGGTTGGGGGAGTGGTAAGGGAGAGATAAAAGAGAAGATGAGAATTTGGTAAAATATGCCATAATGTGAATTTTAATAGAACGTTATTGGTCTTCTTTCTCTTCAGTGCTTTGTTTACCACACACTGCTGCCTTTCATATGATAATGAAATGGGGATACAGTGGGAATATGCTGAGGCATTATCAGGTATACTTGAAGGCCAAATTTTTTTGGATGAAAAGTTTTGTGACAAATTAGCTTTATAGTGTTAATAACTAAGGCACATATAATTAAATTGTTGGTGGAGAATTTAGCAATTAGTTTGGTAGTAAGGAAATTGGCCACCTTAGTGATAATAGAATTAATCTTCCATATCATTATAGAAAATTTAGGAGGAAACTCAGATAAAAATTGGACCTGAGCCCTTCTAGCTAGTGAGACTCATACAGAATATGTCATCTTTGCCATTTACTGACATAATGGATTCTGTTAAGCAGTAAGGAAAAATTTTCTGAGTGATGCCTATTAAAGAAAACATTAGGAAAAAATCTCTAAAGAAAGTTTGAGATATTATTTCTCATAGGCTGTTAAAAGGTCTAGTGGAAAGAGTGATCCTCTTGGAGTCAAGAAGACTGAGTTCATATTCTGTCTCAGACATTTATGATCTCTGGTGAGTGACTTATCTTCCCTGAGCCTCAATTTCTTTATCTATAAAATAAGGACAAAAATAGCACCTGTCTTACAAAGTTGTTGTGAGAATCCAAGGAAATAATACTTGTTAGAAAAAAAAAGAACTTAGAACAGTGCCTGGCACAGAGTAGATATTATATAAATGCTCATTCTCTCCCTCCTCCCCCAGCAAGAGTTTTTGTGAGAATCAAATAATATATGTAAAGTCATTTGCAAATGTTAAATTGCTTTGTAAATTAATAGTAGAAGTAGTAATGGTACAGCAGTAGTAATAGAAGTAGTAATGGTGGTAGCAGCAGTAACAGCAGCAGCAGCGATAGTATTTTGAGTAGTAGGAATAGTAATAGTAGTAGTAATATTTGTCAGAGTCAAAGATACTATTATTGTAAAGAAGAGGATAAAGTCTACTGGCCATATGACAGAAAAAAAAAATGTTCTGAGAATTCCAACCTCAAATTAAGGCTATATTGAGAACTAGAAGCCTGCTTTGAAAGGATGAAAGGATATATGTTCAAATGAGATTTCTATTTTAACAGTAGGAAAAAAATGAGGGCATTTAGGATTCCTAAGGGCAAGTTCAGATGCAGTTATTGTCAAGAAAAGTGGGCATGCCCAAAAATGCCAAAGCAGCCATTAGCAGTGGCAGACCACAAAGACTCCACACAGCATCAGAAATGGACACTTAGTCTACATTCCCAAAATTGGACATGGAAAACTAGATATTATGCTCTTAGCAGTGGAAGAGTAAAAAAAAAAAAAATCATTGCACTGAATCTATGTATTGAATTGATATATTGAATGCTTGTGTCCTCCAACATCTTATGTGGAATATTTTCTTCAGCACTAATATGCAATACAAATTATTAATGAATTTTTGTACATACATCCACAAACACACATATATGCATATATATGCACATATGCATATAGATGCATGTATAAGTGTGTACACATGCATTTGTGCACACATACAAAACCAAGTATATATCTCTGTGTTCAGAAACCTCATTTGAAGTGCTCCTAAACATTAAGTTCAGCTCTTGAGGAAAATAATTTTGAATTGAGAGTTAAATGTACTGATTTCAAAGCCTCTCTTTTTCACTTTCTATTTGTATGACCTTACACCACTCAGTTTTCTTAGACCTCATTGAAAAATGTTTACATTGCAAATACACTTGAGCTCTCAACATATTTGCAGTCTCATGTTTAAAATAAATGTGTTGGACTGATTATATCTAAGATAAGCAGAGCTCTATCTTATTATCATAAAATATTATTTGGGAAAACACTAGAAGAAATTATAGATAAATACTATGGTATTTTATACCCATAAAATGTCTATTATATCTGATAGTAATTCTTCAAGTCTAGTCCAAAAATAACAGCATTTTATTGAAATGTAGCCTGGGAAGCAAAGTAAGTATCCATTAATTTTTAAATAGTTAAATGAAATGAATGTGATACACACACATGAGTGTGTGTGTGTGTGTGTGTCTGTGTGTGTGTGTAAGTATACTATGCCATGGGAAAATATGAATAAAAAGGAGACATAGAATCATGGGAAAATATATGAACTAATTCAAAGTTAAGTAAGCAGAACCAAAACCAGGAAAATAGCATATCATACATTGAAGACAACAATGCAAGTGGAAATATAAACAACAAGTTAATAGAACTCAATGTGATTATAATATTTGAAAAAATAATTAAATTTGTTAATTAGAACATAAGATCTTTAAGAGCAATATTTGTTCACTTTTTACTTGATGTTTACCATTACTGCCTACCACAGTGCCTAGAATACAGTATATGCTTAATAAATGCTCATTGATTAGGTAATAGATATACTGATCAAGCTTGGCATTGTAGAAGATAACAGAAAATACATTTCCCTCCCTTCTTTTAGGGAGATTTTTGATGTAAATATTTGCATGTACTATCAGATTAATTTTTGTGTTAGTTAATTTTGGATCTATTCCCCCACTTTTTTTAATCTTATTTTTACAAGTGATGGGTCCCTTGGAAGGGAAGTGGGGATGTATATATTTGGAAATGAAAGTGATATAGAAGCAAAAGAAATCAATAATGCACTTTAAATGTTAAAAATATGATCCACTACAAAATTTACTTTGACATAACTAAGTAAATTCCAGTAGAGATAAGAATGCTTATGGATACTGACATCATAATATACTTCAGTCATAGCCTTTTCTATTCAAAGGTATTACTCTGAACAACACTATCATCCCTGAGTAAAAGTGGTAATAGTGAAGCTAGATTGGTGAAACGTGATACCCCATTTCTTGTCCTTTCCATTTGATGTTAAAGATGTCTCATCTTCCATACTGAGAAGGAAAATTCTGTTTTCATTGCTATCAAATTATATTTCATCAACAGGGGGAGTTTCTGCTTAGTGTCAGCAGCAATCTGGCAGAAGAGTTATATCCTCTTTGGTTGTTTGTCCTTCATTTTTTGAAGAGAACAAATCATATCATAGGGGATGTCTTGACTAGTGCATGAATTGCATTTAAGTGAGGGAGAGTTGTGCAAAGTCATCAGCTTCATTCTCTCCTCCAGAATTATCCAAATCCAGTGGCAAGATAGAAGATAAAATGAGATACTCATTGAGGAAATGCTAGTAATTAACTGAGAGATATTTATCATCTTTCAGAATATCCTTATTGTATGGCAGTGACCTTATGTTTTCCCACGCTGGAAATTTGCCTTGCTTCAACCTAGTACCAACAAGAGATTGTAGATATAGTTGTTGGGGAATAAGTACAGGACTTAAGTGAAATTATGTCTAATCCCAGATGGAGGAAGAAGTGACAATGATAATCCAAGATGGAATTAAATTTCTTGATTCCTTATCTGTTTTCCAGGTAGTTTGAAACTATCCATTACTCCCAAGTTCTTAGGTGCTATTTCAACAACAAGGACACTCAGCAATGCAAAAAAGGGCAAGGAGTTTCATAAGGAAGTATGCAACCATCCAGGCCTTTCTATTTAGTTTTCCCCCTCTGATATCACAAGCAATCAGCTAGCTAACCTGGACTTTCTCAGCAAGGGAGATTCTAGATACTGGGAAAGTGCAAAGGGTTTAAAAATGTACACTTTAGGTAGTTAGGAGGTGAGAAGATGGGAAGGTCTAGAGCAGAGAAAACATGTCAAAAGGACTGGCAAAACTTTCCCCAAATCGAGGGTTATTCTGGGTCACCACAGAGCTCCTATTGTCTTGTGGCATATTTTATAAGAGTATAAAATTATTTATAATTTTAAATTGCATTCAATTTTCTATATCATACCTAAAAGCCATGTGAGGTAATGTAGCTCAATAGTCAACATCTATCTTCTATCATACTAGAAGATATTTTTTGGGAGAAATGGAGAGAAACCAAAGTCACAGATTTTTGCTTCCTATTTCAAATATATTCAGTATTGATAGAATTGGTGGATTTCTCCCATCCACAATACTTCCTATGTATTCTATACTGTCAGTAATGATTATTAGTCATCACAATAAAATTATTTTATAATCTGATTTTTGTACTTCTGCTTCTACCCTCCAGTGCTTTGCAAAGTGTTGAGAATAAGTAGGAAGCACTCAGTGTTCTACAGCAACAGCATATAAAGAATGGCAAAAGGTACAGACCCTAGATGAAGCTGTAATTTATTTTTTGTAAATTCACATTGTGATGCATTGTGTGATGACTAATATTGATAAACTTAACCCTTCCCAGCAATACAAGGATCTAAGACATCTCCAAAGGCCTTGTGATGGAAAATGCTATCCACATCCAAAGAAAGAACTACGGAATTTGAATGCAGATCGAAGCATGCTCTTTGCTATTTTTTTCTTCCATTGAGTTTTCCTCCTGTTGATTCTAATTCTTACTTACAACATCACTAATGTGAAAATATGTTTAATAGGAATATATATGAATAGCCTACATCAGATGGTGCGCTGTCTTGGGGAGGGTGGTGGGGAGGAAGGGGGAGAAAATTTTTAAACTCAAAAACATATGGAAGTGATTGTTGATAAATCAAAATAAATTAATAAAATAATAAAGTAAAAAAATTTACACTGTGATGAATGTCATAAAACACGCTCTTAAGAAACAATTCTCACCTGTTAGACCACTGAAATTCCTTCAATGGCATAACTTATGTAACTTTTATATAGATAATTCCAATTCATGCCATTTGGATTTAAAGTCTTCCTTTAAGTACTTTGTTGTTTTGTTCAGTTATTTCAGTTGTGTCCAACTCTTCATGACCCTGTTTGAGGTTTTCTTGGCAAAGATAATGGAGTGATTTGCCATTTACTTCTCTAGCTTATTTTACAGTTAAGGAAACTGAGACAAATAGATTAAGTGGCTTTCCCAGGGTCACACAGATAGTGTCTGAAGCCAGATTTGTACTTGGTCTTCCTGACTCTAGGCCTGGTGCACTTTTCATTGATTCAGCTAACTTCCCCCCCCCCCCCCGTTTTTGCTTTTGCTTGCTCCCATGCTTTTAATTTAATTTAATTTAATTTATTTATATTTTATTAATTTATTTTGAATTATCAACAATCACTTCCATAAGTTGAGTTTTAAATTTTTCTACCCTTTCCTCCCCACCTCCTTTCCCTAGATGGTACACAATCTGATATAGGCTATACATATACATTCCAGAAAAAGGAAACAAAACACAACAGAAGGAAAAAAAATAGCAAATAGTATGCTTCAATCTGCACTCAAGCTCCATAGTTCTTTCTTCTTTGTGGATAGTGTTTTCCATCACAAGGCCTTTGAAGATGTCTTAGATCCTTGTATTGCTGTGTAGGGTTAAGTTTATCAATATTAGTTATCACACAATGTGGCTGTTACTGTGTACAACATTCTCCTGGTTCTGCTCACTTCACTCAGCATCAGACCATAGAAGTCTTTCCAGGTTTTTTCTGAAGTCAGTCTGTTCATCATTTCTTATAGCAAAATAGTGTTCCATTACATTCATATACCATGGCTTGTTCAGCCATTCTCCAGTTGATGGGAGAAAATTTTAAACTCAAAATCTTATGCAAGTAAATATTGAAAACTGAAAATAAATTCATTCATTATAAAGTAAAAAAACAAAACAAAACAAAACAAAACATAAGGACCTCCTCATTGTGTTATTCCTTACTCTCCCAGTTTGCTTACAGTATCAGTCTTTATATCTAAATCATGAACCCATTTTGAATTTATTTTGGTATATGGTATGAGATTTTGATCTATGCCTAATTTCTGCCATACTCTTTTTCAATTTTCCCAGCAGTTTTTGTCAAAGAGTGGGTTCTTATCTCAGAAGCTGGGGTCTTTGGATTTATCAAATAATAGATTACTATAGTCGTTGACTGCTGTGTCTTGCATACTTAACCTATTCCACTGATCCACCACTCTATTTGTTACCTTTATAATACAATTTAAGATCTAGAATGGCTAGGCTACCTTTCCCTGCATTCCTTTTCATTAGTTCCCTTGATATTCTGGACATTTTGTTCTTCCAAATGAATCTTGTTATTATTTTTTCTGACTTTATAAAGTAATTTTTGGTAGTTTGATTGGTATGGCACTGAATGAGTAAATTAGCTTAGGTAGAATTGTAATTTTTATTATATTAGCTTGGCCTACTCATGAGCAAGTTATGTTTTCCCAGTTATTTAGATCTTGACTTTATTTGTGTGAAAAGTGTTTTCTAATTGTGTTCATATAGTTCCTGGGTTTGTTTCAGGAGGTAAACTCCTAAATATTTTGTAATGTTTACAGTAAGTTTAAATGGAATTTCTCTTTCAGTCTCACTATTAGGCTTTCTTGGTAATATATAGAAATGCTGATAATTTATGTGGGTTTATTTTATAGCCTGCAACTTTGCTAAAGTTGTTTTTTATTTCTAGTAGTTTCTTACTTGATTCTCTAGGATTCTCTAAATATATCATCATATCATCTGCCAAGAGTGATAGCTTTGGATTTAGATTCTTAAAATCTAGCCAGTAGCCCATAATCTAGCCAATAGTCCACAGATGCTCAGATTCCTTAAGAGTCTGGCTAATATGGTGAATCTTCAATAAATTGGGTTTTTGGCTGAAAGAAGGCTTGGGTCAAATTCTTTTGGGCAGGATGCGTGTGTTGTGATGTTGTGGTCCCAGGACCCCTGAACCCTTAAACTGCATCATTTTGGTGGCCTGTACGGGGAAAATTGCCTAACCCCAAGTTCTTCTCCAGCCAAGACTGGAAGTTATGTAAACCTCCTCCCTCCCCTCCTTTCTTGCTTTGCAGTTGGGGTCACTCTCCAAGCACCAAGGCTTGGAGGTGCTTTTCTGGCAGACAGTTATGAGGCTGTCTCTCACTAGGCCTGATGCTCTCAGGTTCTTGGTCCACTGGGTCAGTTCAAGACCATGGACCTGGGTACACCTTCTGCAGCATAGAGGACAAGGATGTGCGTTATCAGGATGTGTATGCTCAATTCTGTTAATTCTTTCTGCACTAGGGAATTAGGGAAAACTACAGTTGCTTTTTGGTTCCCTGAGGCTTACTTACTCCCTTCCCTCTGCACCTCTGAATCCTCCTTCATGGAGGTTACAGGGAAAGTTAGAAGAGATAAAGATATTTTGGCATATTCTGGAGGTTTTGTGATTGATCATTAAGGAGTTTTGAAACACCTGTACAACCTGATCATTTCCCTTCCCTTGAGTCAAGAGGGTATCTGTTAACCCCTCTCATAGGAGAAGAGAGTTTCACCCTTTACCCCTCACTTTTGATTTCCCCCTCCCCCATCTGGGAAAGGAAGGAGGGGGAGTGGCAGCAGCTACAGTGTGGGCCTCCCTGGCAATGGCCTTGGGCTCTAGGGCAACCTTTGCCTGGCAGCATCACCCAGATTCAGCACATCCTGCTCAAAGTAATGAAGCTATCCTCAAAAATTGGCTAGAAGGGACCAAGATATGTATTGAAAATCATATGTCACTCACTTGTGCTGAGAAGGATATTAATCATCAAGAAACAAAAATAGAGTGTCACATTCATAAAATAATTGGGAAATCACTGACTTATGCATCATCTCTTAAAGTGAAGAGCAAATGAGGCAGCATGGTGTAGTGGACAGATGGCTAGCCTTGGAGTCAGGAAGACCAGGTTCAAGTCTTACTACCTCCAACATACCATCTATATAACCATGGTGAAGCCACTCAGCATTTCAGTGCCCTGAGGCAATTTTTCTAGGGCTGTAAATTATAGATTATCTACATAGATGAAGGGAGTATCCACACAATGATGAGATATACCTTTGGTGAAGGAAAAGAAAGTTACTTCTTGGTGGTGCTAGATTTCTCTTGACTCCACCATACCCAATTTGACAAATTCTCTAATGCCACTTATGGTAGGAGTAATATCTACTAGTATCCTTGCCACATAGGCTGGGCTAGCTTTTTTCCTAAGGCATTACTCTCAGCAGGGTTGGCTTGTTGTTCATTAAAAGGTACTGAAACCATCCGTGAGATACAATTGACCCAGAGGTCTAAGGCTCAAACCATAGGCTTCAGTACAAAATGCGGCCCACAAGAAATCAATAGTTCTTAACTTGATGCCAATGGTACCACCATAACAAATACAGAGATAGGGAAGCTATGTCCAATTGAATCAATGCTGTATCCTTGATTAATAACCCTTCCATGTTATGGCTAAATAAACTTCTTTTTGATTAACTGTTAACAAAAAAAAGAGCGATAGCTTTGTTTCTTCTTTGCCTATTCTAATACTCTCAATTTCTTTTTCTTCTCTTATTGTTAAAGCTAATATTTCCAGTATAATATTGAACAACAGTGGTGATAATGGACATCCTTGTTTCACCCCAATCTTATTGGAAATTCTTCTAACTTGTCCCCATTACATATGATGCTTGCTGAAGGTTTTAGGTAGATGCTGCTTATTATTTTAAGGAAGACTCCATTTATTCCCATGTTCTCCACTGTTTTTAATAGGAATGTGCATTGTATTTTATTAAAAGCTTTCTCTGCATCTATTGAGATGATCATGTGGTTTCTGTTAGTTTTGCTGTTGATATGATCAATTATGCTGATTGTTTTCCTAATATTGAACCAGCCCTGCATTCCTGGTATAAATCCTACCTGGTCATAGTGTATTATTCTTATGACATGTTGCTGTAATTGATTTGCTAATATTTTATTTAAAATTTTTGCATCTATATTCATTAGAGAAATTGGTCTATAATTTTCTTTCTTTGTTTTGACTCTTTCTGGTTTAGGTATCAGCCCCATATTTGTATCATAGAAAGAATTTAATAAGACTCCTTCTTCACCTATTCTTCCAAATAGTCTATATATTATCAGAATTAATTGTTCTTTAAATGTTTGATACAATTTGCATGTAAATTCATCTGGCCCTGGAGATTTTTTCCTAGGGAGTTCATCAATGGCTTGTTCAATTTCTTTTTCTGAGATGGGGTTATTTAAGTATTTTACTTTCCCTTCTGTTAATCTGGGCAATTTATATTTTTGTAAATATGTATCCATTTCACTAAGATTGTCAAATTTGTTGGCATACAGTTGGGCAAAATAGTTCCTAGTTATTGTTTTAATTTCCTCTTCCTTGGTGGTGGATTCACCTTTTTCATTCCTGATATTGGTAATTTAGTTTTCTTCTTTCTTTTTTTTTAAATTAAATTAACCACGGGTTTATCTATTTCATTGATTTTTTTCATAAAACCAGCTCTTAGTTTTATTTATTAGTTCAATAGTTTTCTTAATTTCAATTTTATTAATTTTTCCTTTTGTTTTCAATATTTCTAATTTGGTGTTCCATTGAGGATTTTTAACTTGTTCTTTTACTAGTTTTTTTATTAGTTGTATGCCCAATTCATTGATCTCCTCTTTTTCTATTTTATTTCTGTAAGCATTTAGAGATATAAAACTTCCCCTAAGAACTGCTTTTGCTGCATCCCATAAGTTTTGGTATGTTGTTTCATTATTGTCATCCTCTTTAATGAAGTTATTGATTGTTTCTATGATTTGTTGTTTGACCCAATCATTTTTTAGGATTAGATTATTTAATTTCCAATTAGGTTTTAGTCTATTTTTCCATGGCCCTTTATTACATATAATTTTTATTGCATCATGATCTGAAAAAGATGCATTTAATATTTCTAGCTTTCTGCATTGGATTGTGAGGTTTTTATGCCCTAGTACATGGTCAATTTTTGTGCATGTGACATGTACCACAGAGAAAAAAGTATATTCCTTTCTATCCCCATTCAGTTTTCTCCAGACGTCTATCATACCTATTTTTTCTAATGTTCCGTTCAGCTCCTTAACTTCTTTTAGATTTATCTAGTTCAGAGAAGGGTAGGTTGAGGTCCCCCATCAGTATAGTTTTGCTGTCTGTTTCTTCCTGTAACTCCCGGAACTCCTCCTCCAAGAATCTGGATGCTATACCATTTGGTGCATATACTTTTAGTAGTAATATTACTTCATTGTCTATGGTACCTTTTAACAAGATGTAGTATCCTTCCTTATCTCTTTTGATAAGATCTATTTTTTGCGCTTGCTTTGTCTGATATCAGGATTGTTACTCTTGCTTTTTTTTTCCTTCAGCTGAAGCATAATATATTCTGCTCCAGCCTTTTATCTTTACCCTCTGTGTGTCACTCTTTTTCAAATGTGTTTCCTGTAAACAACATATTGTAGGATTATGGCTTTTAATCCATTCTGCTATCTGCTTCCATTTTATGGGAGAGTTCATCCCATTCACATTCACAGTTATGATTGCTATCTTTTTCTTTCTCTTCATCTTTCCTCCTCCCCTGTTTATGATTTTCTTTCTCCTTTCTCCCTTTCTTTCTTCACTAGTGTTTTGCTTTTGATCATCACCTCCCTCAGTCCCTCCTCCTTTCTATTAGCCCTTTCCCTTTTCTTCCCCTTTACTTTTACTGCTTCTTCCATCCCTTCTATTCCCCCTCATTTTCTTTCCCCTTTTCCCTTCTACTACCTATTAGTTGTTAGATTCCTAAACCTAACTGATTATGTTATTCCCTTCTTGAGCCAAATCTGATGAGAGTAAGGTTCAAACAATGCTCATCTCCTTCCCTTCTTTCCCTCTGCTGTAATTGGTTTTTGTGTCTTTTCCTGTAATGTAATTTAACCTTTTCTGCCTCCTCCTTTCCTTTTCTCTCAATACATTTTCTTAGATCACATTAGTCTACTTACTTGGATCCATTAACCCACTTGATTAGACTTTTTTTTATCATTACATCAAAGGCAACTTATACCCACCCCCTTTATGTATACTCCTTTAATATGGTGTAATAACAATACAGTTCTCAAGAGTTACAAGTGTCATCTTACCTTGTAGGGATGTAAACAGTTTGCCCTTATTAACAACATATTGTATCTTTCTGTCCCATTTACCTTTTTATGTCTCTCTTGGGTCTTGTATTTGGAGATCAAATTTTCTGTTGAGCTCTGGTCTTTTTATCGTGAATTTTGAAAGTCCCTTATTTCATTGAATATTCATCTTCTCCCCTGAAAGATCATGGTCATTTTCACTGGGCAGTTGATCTTTTATAACTTCCCCACATTTAAGCATACTGGCTCCTATGAACAATAAACCTTAAAAGAAAAAAAAAAATCATTTGCCAAATTGCAAAGGACCTGTTTAAAAAATTTAGTGCCAAATGTATGACCACTGAGAAACATGGTATTGTGCTTAGTAGGACTTTAGCTAAATATTCTTCTTCAAGGATAAAGAGTAAAACTAATATTATTCTTAATATATCCATCTTAAGGAAAATCAGAAATATCAAGAAATGAATTTTCATCAAATAGGAAAATGGTTTTCAGAAGCAACTAACTACTAATTATATAAAATGGCTCTGGGTAAAGAAGACAATTCAATTGACCTTACTTTGTGTTTTTTGATGGATAGTCTTTAAATGGATGTTTAATTATGAGAATGAACTTCTCTGTACACAAGATTAGTGTTATTCAAGTAATATTCTTTCAATGCATTTCTATCCATTTACAACAGTTCTTGTAAACCATTTTTTATTCACCATGTAAAGAGTGGTGATAAAGGACATAAAAAGTTAACAGAACTGATAGGTTTATCATTTTTTAACCTTCCTAATCCATTCTGAACACTTTTCTAGAAGTCTTATTAAAGTGTGAAATAGAAAAAGGGGAAACAGCAAGAGAAAATGATAAGGATAATAAGTAAATCATAGTCCTGGCTAGCAGATTGTAAGGATATGCAATTGTGCTTTTTATGAGTAATAGTCAACATGTCAGTCTGTTATCTTTCTTGGGATATGAACTCCTGATTATATATCCTGTACCATTTTTAGATCAGTAATTTCTGACTTGTCTTTTGCCCCCAATTATAATATCATTATTCCTTATCTAATGTTTTAAAGAATATCTATGTCCTTTCAAAATTTTTCTGTCTCCATTAGCATTTTGTTCCTTATATAGGTGTCATTATTATCATGTGTCTCTTCACTTATAGAATTATTATTATGACTTTTTTAAAATCTTTTCTTCTACACACTAACTGTGCTACTTCAAAGAATTCATTATTTAACTACTATAGTATTCAAGGTGGGGCCATTAACTCAGCTGTGTTGATGGAATCAATCAATAAAGGCTATAGCCAAGCTTAGAGGAAAAATTATAAGGACTGAGAAGAAAATGATTTTGGAGTATTGAAGTATTTGGGTTTTTGGGTAAAGAATTATAGATTAGAGATAGACCTTTATAATTCTCCACTCTAGATCATTACAATTTTATAATAGTGTTCATTGAATTATAATAAATGAGACCTTAGGGTTTTTAAGGTTCCCTGGATATAGGAAGGTATCAGGAGAGTATATGACCTGTACATGAAGATATTGGTCTATTTTAATTACATTAAAATCTATAGTCAAAATAAGTGACAATCACTTTGAGCCTGGAAAGATGTATTGTTTCTGTCCCAACTTCAACTCCAACACAGAAGCAAAAGACTAGCAGAAATAACGTGAGGGTAACTAGCACCCTCATATGACGATAGCCAAAAATTCACAGAACACAAATAAAATTTTGCAAAGCACAGTTGATCTTGCCTTGCTGACTCCAGCTCTATTTCCCCCCCAAAAAAACCTTTTGTTAGATTTTTCTTGTTAAAAATGCTGAGCTCTGCACTTGTTTTTCTATAGGTATAACTCAGCCACCAGGGAGATCTAATCTTGGTGGGATGGCTGTTATTCTTCAAGCTAATATCCAGAAGTAAAGTTATTGCCACCAGCCTAGAAGTAAAACCTGTTCTATTGAGACTGTATATTGTAATAGCATAAAGAGCCCAACTCTCTGTGTTGAATAGATTGTGGGGAGTAGCCTGGGGTATATATAATAATTAAAATGTAGATCAATTTTTGTGTTGCACCTATAACTTAACAGTGAATTTCCAGATAGATAAATAGACAGACAGACATAAAGATAGATAGATCTAAATATATAGATTTAGAAAAGGAAGATATACTATTATGTGTCCATAATTAAAAGAGAGTTTAGGGGATAGGGGAGCTAAAGCTGGTTGAGGTGAGCAGACGATTACCTGGTCATTGAGTTCTGAAGAGACTTGGGGTGCTTTAAAAAATGATGTAAATATTAATCGAAAAAAATATAGAGGTCATGATCCCAGCTTCCTGATAGGAAAAAGGCTATTTCATCTAGATTTTTCAATCTGGGGCCCCTATTAGTGTCTCTCCCTTTTAAGATATTTTTATGCCCCTAATATTTATTGAGGTATTTACTAGGCACATTTTATATCTTATGGAATATAAATTCCTTGTGGGAAGGAATTTTACTTACTTTTCTTTCATCATTAATAGCTTAATGTCATGTGCATTTATTATATTTTTGTCAAATGACTGAGGAAGTTGGGGGATTTCTAGGGGATTTCAATTAATTCAATCATATCTTTCCTATACCAAGGAGAATTAACTATGTCTATAAACTTCCAGGGACAAATACATTTTATTAGGTAATACCATCAGACAATTTTTTTACCCCCTAAATCTCCACACTATGCATTGTCCCCACCATGTGCATAATAACATCACCTGTGTAGCTCAGATGTGGTTGATTACACATATTCCAAGATACTGACCATGATAACTGCTATTTATCACATCATAACACAGCTCAGGGCGATGCTATTGATAGAATCCCCTTTCTTGGGAAGAGAGATGGGGTCTACATGAGTATCTCTAATGAAAGTACCTAAAAAGGGTAGGGGCATGAATCTTTCAAAAATAATTCCCTTGTTCAGTCTTCCAGGATCTACCCTCTGCCAATCAATAAGCTACCTCTTGTTGAATTCAATCAAAATGTTCTACCTCACACTAATTTCTTGCTTCTACCTAGAACAATTAGTTGCTCTAATATTTCCCTGATAATATACAAAAATTTAAAACACAAAACACAAAATATAAAATCCTCAGTAAATTTTGGGAGCATAGTCCTAGCTCGTAACTAATTGGTTAAGATACCAAATGAAGGTGAGTAAATAAAAATATCACTTGTCTTTCAAACTTTAAGAAGAAACCCAATTACTTCATTCCCATAAAAAAAAAGAAATTGGTCTACATATCATTCATCCCTTCTGCTTTATTTATAGAATCACAGACTTAATACTGGAAGGGACCTTGGAAGCCAACTAGCGAACCCTTCACTCCCTTTCATAGATGAGGCCAATCTTGTTCCTATGCATAATCCTATTCATGGCCTGAATTCTCTTTTGCAAGCATGGTCCTCAATCCATCAAAACTGGCATTTCCCCAAGTTTCTTCATATTTTGGCAGGGATATGAGAAGGAGGAATCTATAGGCCACCTGGAAAGATGAAGTTGCAAGGGCAAAGAGAATTGTATTATTCTTCTCAGATTCTATTATTGGCAGGAATTTGGCTTAGTTAAATAGTTAATGTGATGTGTAATAGTACAGATATTATCTGATATTCTAGTTCATATTGTCTTTCTGTCCATTAGACTTTAGCAACAGGCTGTAAAGACAATAACAGTTGAACTCCTAATGTCCTTTGAGATCCTTTCCTGAATTTGTTTGGAAACATTGGGCCAACTTCCGAGACAACTTGATCTGGAATTGTGTGCAAATGAACGGTATCCTATAGAAAATATCTTTCAAGATTTGGGGCAAAAAAGTCACATGGGGCATGGGATCAAATGGCAACTTAAAAAACAACAAACTTAATTATCCTCAAATGAATACTTCATTACATAAAGAAGAAAAAAATAGATTGTATATGAAATGATAAAATGTTTGATATGCTCTTGAGAATTCAACTGCTGCCACAAGAATGGTAATGTTTTCATGTGAAATTGATAAGCCAGTTATAAAATCAGCCACCACACAATTCTATGTGAGAGCAGATAATATTAAAGGCTACAAGAAATTTCAACAGTTTATTTCCATAGTTTTTTCTTCTACTGGCACATCACATGCTTAACATGCCATCAGAAATCTCATACTCAGTCAGGTCAATAAACATTCCAGCATACTAAGTGTTTGGTTTCCACGTGCCATTTCTGATGGCAGTTAGTTAATGGTGATTCACAATAAGCCTGTCAGAGTTCTCTGTAGTATTATGACATTATGATCTACCCTGGAAGAATGACTTTTGAGGTCATTCCTACTTCCTTGCCATTGCTTCCTGTGTCCATGTGTGGGGTTGAGGTGGCTTTAAATAAAAGCTCTATATAGACTTCTTTTAATTTTTTTCAACAAACTTGATAGTATCCAAGTTTCATTCTCATTAAAGTCATAACTAACTTGGGGAAAGTATGGTTTTCTTTCAAGGGGCCAACATAGAGTTGATGAAAGCACTTCATCCATGAGGCTGTGTCTTCTTTCACATCACACTTATTAATAGTATTGTGGTACAGGGTGCAACTGACTGTGGTTCAACAACTGGTAGAACTTGAATTTTGTGCAATTTTAACATGTGGTCAAAATATAGAAACAGAATGTCAGAGTTTGAAGAGATTACAAAGTCATCAATCATTGAATTTAGCAAGAATCCCCTCCAAATCTTCTCTGACAGATGATTAGCCAACTTTTGCTTGAAGGCTTCCACTGATGGGAAATTGCTTCCCAAAGAAACTAATTTGACTCTAGAATGGTTTCAATAGTTAGGAAATTCATATGTTACATATAACCTAAGTTGAACTCTGAAACTTCTATTAATTGAATCTCTGCCTGCCATACAGCAGCCAAGGGAAAAATAGAAAACATATAAATACATATGTGTGTATGTATGTGTATATACATATAAATATATATATATGTCTAGATATGTATTTGTTGTTGTTGTTGTTATTCAGTAGTTTCAGTCATTTATGATTCCCTATGACTTCATTTGGTGTTTCCTTGGCAAAGATACTACAATGATATGCCATTTCCTTCTCCAGCTCTTTTTATAGAAGAGTAAACAGAACCAAAGAAGGTTAAGTGATTTGCCCAGGGGCATGCAGGTAGTAAATGTCTGGGGTCAGATTTTAACTCTGGTCTTCTTGACTCTGGGCCAGGTGCTCTATCCACTGTGCCACATAGCTATCTTTCTCTCTCTCTTTACCTCTTTTCTCCTCTTCTCTCTCTCTCTCTCTCTCTCTCTCTCTCTCTCTCTCTCTCTCTGTCTCTCTTTCTCTTTCTGCTCTTTTTCTCTCCCTCTCTATTCACACACACACACACACACACATATAAGATAGATATAGACATATATATATATAGTATCTATATCTCTAAATATGTGTGTGTGTGTTTGTCTACATATTTAAATTATATTCCCCTTAAGTTTTGTAATCTTTGGGGTAGTAATCCTGGGAAGATGGTAGAATGAGAAGTCATTTCTCTTCTTCACCAGAACAAATACTTTAAAATGTGCCAGGTGACTTGTCCCAATCTAATCCCTTTCCCTAATCCCTTTAACTATTTAAAGTTCCAAAAGAAGAGTAATTATGTGCCATAATTCAAATAATTAGAGCCAAATCCACAGGGAAAAAGAGTGAAATCTCAAAGGTCACCTTATTTCTAAATTAACGTTGGAGAATAATAATTGATAAAGCATTCAGTCAGTGTCATTTCCCCACCAGGCCCTGTGGTTCATAAAGAAATGCACAAGATGCTTCAGGGATTTATTCTTACATTCTATTTTGGTATCCTTTCCTTCCAGAACAGAGACTTTTGAAGGTACTTTTCATATGCTCCCTATTCACCCTCTTGAAACAAGAGGTAGAGAGTGGCTTTGCTAAGCCACATGAGAAAGAGTACTGAGGTGATAGCTACTGATTCCATACTGAGTCCAGACCTATTTTATGGACCTCCAAGGTGGCAGCATCTTTTCCTGGGACATGTGTACTTCTTTTCTTGCATCTGTAAGAAACAGTGGATGATCTTTTTCAAAAGATTCAGTAAGTCTCATCAACAAAATGAATGACAATTCTGAAGGACACATAATGAATCCTGCCACCTACCTCCAATAGAGAGCTGATGGACTCAGAGTACAGATGAATTTCTCTTTTGTTGTTGTTTTTTTTTTGTCTCTTTAATTTTTTCTTCTTCTTTCTTTGGACATAGCTAATGTGTGAATACACATATTTCTAATAGGTTTTGTTTTTCCTACCCTCTCAATGGGTGGGAGAGGAAGAAAAGAGGGTGAGAAAATTTTGAACTGAAAACAAAATAAATTTACTTAGCAAAAGAATAATAGATATCAGAATTTTGAGCTCTCAAAGAAGAATGCAGAATCTAATTTAGTAGGATAAAAAAATGTAAACCTATAATGGAAAGGTTCTTTAAAATAAAGAGAAATGAATAAATTAGGAACACAGAAATACTTACAAGGAGAAAAGGCAGAAGCAAAGCAAAGGGCAGCAACATTAAAAGAATATAATAATTGTGATTAACCTTGAAGACTGGATGTATAAAAGCAATTAAGGATTACAGATTTCCAAGAACAACATGACAAAATTAAAAACAAAATACGTATCACAATTCAGGAAAATTTATAAGACAAATGCCCTGAAATTATGGATACAAAATGTACCAATTGAGGGCATACAATGATTGTTTCATGAAAATGGCACAAAACAAAACAACCTACTCTTTAAACACCAAAACATACATGGTTACATTTAACAATTTAATGACAAAAAATATTGGTGAATGGCAAGGATAAATACCTTTGTAATATAAAGAAAATATGTAATATAAAGAAAATATATTTAACTCTCCCCTATGACAATAAATTGCTGAAGGGAATTTGATAACAAATAGTGTATTCTGAAAAGCAAAGGATCTCAATGATCAGCCCAAAATTACATACTTTGAAAACTTAGTCATCAATGAAAAAAAAGGTTCAAAAAAGAGAAGCATTTCTTCATTAATAATGTCACCCACCACCACCACTGTCACAAAAACCACCATTACTACCATGACAACAGAAACAACAAACTTAAAATAAAAGAAATCAACTGAAATGCAGAATCTTCAACTTGTAAACAAAAGAAGGAAATGGCAAACTATTCCAGGATCTTTTCCAAAAAAAGAAAAAGAAAAAGAAAGCCAAAGTCAGGTCACTAAAAGTCAGACACAACTGAAGAATGACTGAACAACTAAAATGGCTCAAAGAGTAGAAACATAGGAAAGGTAAATGCAACTAATGAGAAAGGACCAAATACTTAAATAATAATTAATCCACATATATAGAAGCATCCCCTCTAAAGAGCAATCAAACTGTGTAAGCACTCTGATCCAGCAGTAGCACTACAAAGTATCTATCCCAAAGAGATAATAAAAAGGGAAAAGATTCTACGCATACAAAAATACTTAGAGAGGCTCTTTTCCAGTGGCAAGGAATTGGAAATTAAAGGGATGCCCATCAAGTGGGGAATGGCTGAACAAATTGTGGCATGTAATTATGATGGGATACTATTGTGTTATAAGAAAGGATGAGTAGGCAGAGTCAAGATGGCAGAGTAAAAGCAGTGACTTGTTTGAGTTCTCACCCAAACCCCTCCAGATACCTGTAAAAAATGGCTCTAAAGAAATTCTAAAGCAACTGAACCCACAAAAAGACAAAGTGAAACACATTTCCAGCCCAAGACAACCTGGATGGTTGATCAGAAAGTTATATCATGCCAGGCTGGGAGAGGAACACATTTTGGTATGGGCATGCAGGCCTCAGCAAACCTGGAGCAGACCTCAGTGGACTGAATCACGTGCAGCTGTGGCCATTTCCAGACTTCTTAACCCATGAATGACAAAGACAATTTAGAAGGTCAGTAGGAAAAGTCTGTGTCTGCTGTAAGAAAGAAGCATGGACAGTCCCAGCCCCAGTCCCCAAGCATGACTCCAGGGCAGCAGCTGTCTCCACAGCTTCTGGCCAACAGACTGAGGGGGAATCAGGTGGCTGATCAAAAAAGGAATGCAGGGGTTTCTTTGCTGGTGAAGTATTCTCTTGCTTTGCCTGTTCTTGTATCTGGGTCACAGTTCTGGGTGGCAGTCCTGATGTGAAGAGGAGTTGGTGTTGGTGTGGTGGAGTTGGAGTGGTGGAGCTTGTAGTGCCAGTAGAGACAGAATTCTCCTCACAGTTCCAAGACAGAAAAGAGTGCTCATAGACCAGAGCACAAGACAGCAAAGGAATAAACACCTCTCCCTTGATCATAGCACCTTGGAAGAACTAAAAATTTACAGGTCCCTAGAAGCATCTCTGAAAACAGCTGCACAAAACCCCCAAAGCTTGGGACAGTACATTCTCCACATTGGAAGTAGACCCCTATCTTAACAAAGAGTTTATAACTCAAGTAATTGGCTGGGATCATGAACAAGCAGTGCAAAAAGAGTCAGACCATAGAATCTTACTTTGGTGACAAAGAAGATTAAAATATACAACCAGAAGAAGACAACAAAGTCAAAGCTCCTACATCCAAAGGCTCCAAGAAAAATATAAATTGGTCCCAAGTCATGGAGGAGCTCAAAAAGAATTTTGAGAAGCAAGTAAGAGAAGTAGAGGAAAAACTGAGAGTGATGTAAGAAAACCATGAAAAACAAGTCAACAGCTAGTTAAAGGAGACCCAAAAAAAACACTGAAGAAAATAACACCTTAAAAAATAGCCTAACCCAAATGCCAAAAGACATCCAAAAAGCCAATGAAGAGAAGGATGTTTTAAAAAGTAGAATTGGCCAAATGGAAAGGAAGTCCAAAAACTTTGTGAAGAAAATACTTCCTTAAAAATTTGAATGGAGCAATTGGAAGCTAGCAACTTTATGAGAAATCAAGACACTGTTAAACAAATTCAAAAGAATGAAAAATTATGAAACAATGTGAAATATCTCATTGGAAAAACAACTGACCTGGAAAATAGATCCAGAAGAAATAATTTTAAAAATTATTGGACTATCTGAAAGCCATGATCAAAAAAAAAAAGAGCCTAGACATCATCTTTCAAGAAATTATTGAGGAAAACTGCCCTGATATTTTAGAACCACAGGGCAAAATAGAAATCGAAAGACCCCACCAATCACCTCCTGAAAGAGATCCCTAAAGGAAATCTCCCAGGAATATTGTAGACAAATTCCGGAGTTCCCAGGTCAAGGAGAAAATATCCCAAGAAGCCAGAAAAAAACAATTCAAGTATTGTGGAAACACAATCAGGATAACACAAGATTTAGCAGCTTCTACATTAAGGGACCACAGGGCTTGGAAAATAATATTTCAGAGGGCAAATGAGATAGGATTCCAAGCAAGAATCACCTACCCAGCAAAACTGAGCAAAATCCTTGAAGTGAAAAAATGGATATTCAGTGAAATAGAGCACTTTCTAGCATTCTTGATGAGAAGACCAGAACTGAATAGAAAATTTGACTTTCAGGTAGAAGACTCAAGACAAACATGAAGAGGTAAACAGGAAAGAGAAATCATAAGAGACTTATTAAGGTTGAACTGTTTACATTCTGCATGGAAAGATGATATTTGTAACTCATGAGTCCTTTGTCAGTATTACAGGGTGTAGATAGGTAGATAGATAGAGGGCACAGGATAAGTTGAAGATGAAGGAGTGATATCTGGAGAATAAAATTAAGGAATGAGAGAGGATTATACTGGGAGAAGGAGAAAGGGAGAGGTAGAATGGGGTAAATTATTTCATATAAAACAGACAAGAAAAGACTTTTAGAGTGGAAGGGAAATGGGGGAAGGTGAGAGGGAATGAGCGAATTTTATTCTCATCAGATATGTCTTAAGGAGAGATTAACATGCACACTCAATTGGGTATGGAAATCTATTTTACTCTATAGGAAAATGGTGGGGGTGAAGGGGACAAGAGAGCACAACGATGATAGAGGGGAGGGCAGATTGGAGGAGGGAGTAATCAGAAGCAAACACTTCTAAGGAGGAATAGGGTCAAAAGAGAGAATAGAATAAGTGGGGAGTAGGATAGGATTAAGGGAAATATACTTAATTTTTCACAACATGACTACTACGGAAGTGTTTTGCATCACTACACATATACAACCTGTATTGAGTTGCTTGCCTTCTCAATGAGGGTGGGTGAAGAGGGAGGAAGGGTGAAAATTTGGAACCCAAAGTTTTAAAAACAAAAGTTAAACAACATTGTTTTCACATACAACTGGGAAATAAGATATACAGGAAATGGGGCATAGAAATCTATCCTGCACTACAGGAAAACTGAAGGGGAAGGTGATAAGAAAAGAGGGGGAGAGATAGAAGGGAGGGCAGATTAGGAAAAGGGGTATTCAGAATGCATGCCATCTTGTCCCTCCAGGTGGGGGGGAAGGGACAAGATGGGGAGAAAATTTGGAACTCAAAATCTTGTGGAAGTGAATGTTGAAAACTAAACATATGTAGCTATGGCTTTTAAGAATTTAGTCTTTTGAATAAAAAACATAGCTTTGTTCTTTTGAAAGGATGAGCAGAATACTCTCAGAAAAAGATAGATTTACATGAGCTGATACAAAGTGAAATGTACTGTGTACAAAGAGCAATACTACTATATGATCAACCATGAGTGACTTAGCTATTCTCAGCAATGCAATGATCCAAGAAAACTCTGAAGGAATTACAATGAAAAATGCTATCCATCCCCAGAGAAGAACTGATGACATCTGTATACAGATTGAAATATACTTTCACTTTATTTTTCTTGAGATTTTTCATCTATGTTTTCTTTTATAACATACCAATTATGGAAATGTTTTGCATGATTACACATATATAACCTTTATCAAATTGCTTGCCTTCTCAGTGAGGTGGTGGCGAGTGGTGGGGAGGGAGAAAGGGAGAGAATTTGGAGCTCAAAGTTTTAAGAACAAATGTCAAAATTGTTTTTCCATGTAACTGAGGAAAAATAAAATATTAAATGAAAAACCTGACTTTGAGTGACTACAAATTACAAATACCTGAATTAACTACAAAGGACACATTTCTGAAATGTCATGAAAAATGCTATCTGCATCCAGAGAGAGAACTGAAAAATACAAGGATGTTATAGCAAAAAATAATTTTGAGTGTGGGTTCAGCAAGATGACTGGTAAGATCTCTTTTGACTGAAACTTTGATATTCTTTGTACCTTTTGACAGCATTAGTTTATTCAATAAACTTGTAGTATTTTAATAGGAATATGTAGAACAAACACTTCATGTGGTGGTGCATCTTTATAACTATATTATATTCTTGTTGTTGCACGAAGATAAAACCATACTAAAGACTAGGTGAGTAGGCATATTTAGTCTGATTGATGGGATATGCCTACTGCCTTTATGCTTGATACCTTTAGTATCACTTCAGAAGAATACTCTTGAGAAGGTCCCAATTCATTATTTACATTATGCTTAAGTATTCTGCTGATTTTACTTTGGGGAGTATGCATTTAATAACAAACACAAACTAGGAACACGCAACATTCTATAGCATCACCAATGCTTAATCACAAATGGAAAATTGCTCTCTTACAGGAGTCACAATGAATGATCCAAGGCACTCTCTCTCTCTCTCTCTCTCTCTCTCTCTCTCTCTCTCTCTCTCTCTCTCTCTCTCTCTCTCTCCCCAACTCTCTCCTTCCCTTTCTTCTTCTCCTTTTTATTTTTTAAAATAAACTTTCTGGGTACAAAAAGTAAACTAAAGACCAATTCAGTTTACATGATTGAAAGCCATTTTTTAAGTCCTTTGCAAGTATCAGTGCTTGAACAACATTGAAAATGTACCCTGGATCCAAATGATGGCAGCATTTCTGAGAAGTTATAATTATCACACCAGTTTTCTATATCAATTACATTTCAAATCATGAGGTAACCAGAATTGTCAGTTTGGGTGCCATAGATCTTATATGAATAATTTTAATCTCTTTCATTGAAATTTAAGCACTCGTCATTTGAGAGGTATAGCTTGGGGTACACCTGGAATTCACAAGTACCTCTCTTACTTGTGATGCTTATCCATAGGTATGCATTCACTTTGGGGCATATGGTATATTCAAATAGGGCCAGCACATTTGTGTGAGGGCTTTCCCAGGGCTGCTCATCTACTTTTGCTGTCAACTTTCACCCATCTCTCACTTGTGACTCTAAGAAGCTGCAGCATGTTCAGCAGCTGCACTTAGTGGAACCAATTTGGCAGACATACTAAATCAGGTTGAGGGTAACCAATAGGCCTCAAACCTGTTAGTGAGTTAGGGGGATGTCTACCACAAGCATATAAAGACTTTACCCAGCAGAATGAGTAGGTGAGAACAATTTTTCCAGTGGTTATGAAGGCAGATGAAGAAAGTGCTATGAAGTGCTTTAAAGATGCCAAGGTCATCCACTGCATCTTGGGCTATTGACAGTTATCTTGACTCTTTTCTTGCCACTTGACTTTGATGACTTAAGAAGAGAGTGAGAGCTGACAACTTTGCACAACTCTGCCTCACGAACTCCTGATGGTAGTGAAGAACTCAAATATGGCCTTATAATGTGACTAGCTGTGTGCCTCTGACCATGTCACTTAACTTCTGTCCACTTCATTTTACTCAACCACAAAATGGAATAATATTAATACCTATCTCCCAGGGTTGTTGTGAGGCTAAAATGAAATAAAGTTTATAAAATGCTTAGCAGAGCATGTAGTAGTAGCAGTAGCAGCAGCAGTGGCAGCAGCAGCAGCAGCAGCAACAGTAGTAGTAATAGTAGTAGTAGCAGTACTAGTAGCAGTGGCAAGAGGAGGAGAAGGAAGATCTAATAAAATAATACATAAAACACTTTGAAAATTTTAAAGCAGTTCTATAAATGTTGGATGTCATTTCATAGGGCTCTAGTTAGGCAGCAAAAAAGCAAGTAATGTGTGAACTTTTTGCTTTCAAAGAATCTTGGTGGGGGCAAAGCCAAGATGGCCAAGGGAAAGCAGTGACTTGTTTGAGCTCTCCTCCTAAATCCCTCCAAATACCTATAAAAATGGCTCTAAACAAATTCTAAAGCAGCAGAGCCCACAAAAAGACAGAGTGAAACAAATTTCCAGCCCAAGACAGCCTGGATGGTTGATTGGAAAGGTGTATCACACTGGGCTGGGAGAGGAGCACAGTTTGGCAAGCAGGCGACAGCTTACCTAGAGCAGGCCTCAGAGGACTGAATCATGGGCAGCTGTGGCAGTTTCCAGACTTCTCAACCCACAAACACCAAAGACAACTTGGAAGGTCAGTGGGAAAAGTCTGTGACTGCGGTGAGAGAGGAGCTAGGTCTTAGCCTCACTACTCCAGTGCAGCCTGGGGCCACGGCTTTTTCCTGAGCTTTCAGCCCTCAGACTGAAGGGGAATCTAGTGGCTGATCAGAGGGGGATTGCAGGGATCTCTTTGCCAGTGCTGAGGCAGGAATCTTTTGCTTTACCAGTGCTTGGGTCTGGGTCACAGTTCTGAGGGGCGGTCCTGGAGTGAGGAGGAAGGCTGGTGTGGTGAAGCTTCTTGTGGTGGTGGAGAGAAAACTTCTTGCCCCTTATTGTAACACCTTGGAAGAACTGAAAATTTTCAGGTCCCTAGAAGTATCTCTGAAAACAGCTGTACAAATCCCTGAAGCTTGGGACAGTACATTCTCCACATTGGAAAGAGACTTTTACCTTAACAAAGAGTTTAAAACTCAAGTAATTAGCTGGGATCATGAGTAAGCAGCACAAAAAGAATCAGACTATATTATCCTACTTTGGCGACAAAGATCAAAACATACAACCAGAAGAAGACAACGAAGCCAAAGCTCCTATATCCAAAGCCTCCAAGAAGAATATGAATCAGTCCCAAGCCTTGGAAGAGCTCAAAGGGGATTTTGAGAAGCAAGTAAGAGAAGTAGAGGAAAAACTGAGAGTGATGTAAGAAAACCATGAAAAACAAGTCAACAGCTTGCTAAAGGAGACCCAAAAAAATACTGAAGAAAATAACACCTTAAAAAATAGCCTAACCCAAATGGCAAAAGAGGCCCAAAAAGCCAATGAGAATAATGCTTAAAAAGCAAAATTGGCCAAAAGGAAAAGGAAGTCCAAAAGATTACTGAAGAAAATACTTCCTTAAAAATTAGAATAGAGTAATTGGAAGCTAGTGACGTTATGAGAAATCAAGACACTGTAAAACAAATCCAAAAGAACGAAAAATTAGAAAACGATGTGAAATATCTCATTGGAAAAACAACTGATCTGGAAAATAGATCCAGGAGAGAGAATTTAAAAATGATTGGACTATCTGAAAGCCATGATCAAAAAAAAGAGCCTAGACATCATCTTTCAAGAAATTATCCAGAAAAACTGCCCTGATATTTTAGAACCAGAGGGCAAAATAGAAATTGAAAGAATCCACAGATCTCCTCCTGAAAGAGATCCCCAAAGGAAAACTCCTAGGAATATTGTAGCCAAATTCCAAAGTTCCCAGGTCAAGAAGAAAATATTACAAGCAGCCAGAAAGAAACAATTCAAGTATTGTGGAAACACAATCAAAATAACACAAGATTTAGCTGCTTCTACATTAAGGGAACACAGGGCATGGAATATAATATTCTGGAGGGCAAAGGAGATAGGATTATGACCAAGAATCACTTACCCAGCAAAACTGAGTATAATTCTTCAGGGGAAAAAATGGTCATTCAGTGAAATAGAGGACTTTCAACCATTCTTGATGAAAAGACCAGAGCTAAATAGAAAAATTGATTTTCAAATACAAGACTCAAGTGGAACATATAGAGGTAAACAGGAAAGAAAAAAATCATAAGAGACTTATAATGGTTGAACTGTTTACATTCCTGCATGGAAAGATGATATTTATAACTCGTGAGACCTTTGTCAGTATTAGGGTAGTTGGAGGGAAAAAATTCTATGTGTGTATAGATAGATAGATAGATAGATAGATAGATAGATAGATAGATAGATAGA
>NW_020955033.1:6292797-6315985 GCF_900497805.2 Vombatus ursinus | reverse complement strand
AGATAGATAGATAGATAGATAGATAGATAGATAGATAGATAGATAGACAGAGGGCACAAAAAAACAGAAAAGAAAAGGCTCTTACAGTGGAGGGGAAATGAGGGAAGGTGAGAAGGAGTTAGTGAATCTTATTCTCATAGAATTTTACTTAAGGAGGGAATAACATACACACTCAATTGGGTATAGAAATCTGTCTTACCCTAGAGGAAAATGGGGCGGGATGGGGCAAGAGAGTATGGGGTTGATAGAGAGGAGGGCAGATTGGGAAAGGGAGTAATCAGTAACAAATACTTCTGAGGAGGGTCAGAGTTGAAAGAATGTAATTAATGGGGGTTGGGATAGGACTAAGGGAAATAGAGTTATGTGAGGGATTGTCTAATGTTGGCTACATGCTACGTAGGGGTTGTGGCAAGATGGTGCAGGGACAAGATATTAGGAAGTAACCGGAGCTCACGCTCCCAAGGCAGGAGGCTGTGCCATGTGGAGTTGTGGTGAACTGGGGTAGGAACATGATACGGGGAAGTAGCCGGAGCATGTGCTCCTGAGGCAGGGGGCTGTGCCACTTGGGAGTGGGATGGCAGAGAACGAGCTCCCTTTGTCTAGTCCTCTCCCTAGGTGCAGCGCTAACCCCAGACGTCTCCTTCCAGTATCCGGGCCTAGCTTCCTGTGTCACGTACTCTCCCTGAGGAGAGTTGGGCTGAGGAGGAGGGGCTAGGAAGGTATATAGGGGCAGTAGGGGTTGGAGCTCACTCTCTCTTGCTCTTGTTTTCCTGCTTGGCCTTGCTGTGATGGCCTCTGAATAAAGTTCGAGTGCTTGCACCTCCCAATCGGCTCGTCTCTATGTTTATCCAGGTGGGCTCCGAAGACTGGTAAGTATGACCTTGGCAGTCTGCTCCTGTTAGAAGGAGAGTGCACGGCCCGACCGGCACAAGTGGCGCCCAACATGGGGCGAGGGAAATAGGCTAGGGGCCCCGCTGATCAACTGGTCTGGTCGCAGGAAGAGAGACGAGACCCATAGACAACAGGGTGAGGGAAGGAAGATGGGACAGATGTTTGTTAAGGTCCCAGATCGGGAAGTGCTAGGGAAAGAAGTATATAAAATAATGAAAGAAGCGGAAGTCAGTGGTGAGGAAGAATCAGGGAGTGAGGCAGAGGACACCGGAAACAGGGAATGGGAGAATAAGCGAGGGAAAAGAGGGCAGGAGCAGGAGCAAGAGAGCAGGAGCAAGAGAGCAGGAAGCCATAGCAAGGAAAGCTCCGCCTATCACAGGGAAGGGTGGCTCCCTCCCCCAGACTTATCTGACAGAGGGAGGACCTGGGCCCCTCTAGAATGGAAGAAATTTAAGGAGTTAAAAGAGGCAGTAAGTACAGTGTATGCAGCTGTCTCCCAATCTGCCCAACGGGCTTTTAGTAGGGTTCAGGCTTTGGGGAAACAAGGGCCCTCCATGACCCAGATTAAACTAGGTCCTGATGAACCCTTCCCGGATTTTGTGGCCTGCCTACAGGCGGCTGTTGAGAGATCCGTGGGCAGGGGAGAAGCCGCTGGCCTCCTTATACAGAGGCTAGCACGGGACAATGCTAATACAAATTGCCAGAACGCTATGCTTACATTAGATAATGACACTGACCTAGAGGAGATGATAAAGAGATGTGAACATGTCGGGTCCAGTGCCTTTCAAATGAACGCCCTCACAGCAGCTGTTTTGAAAGGGCTATCTAAAGTGCTGAAAACAAAAGAGACTAAATTGTGTTATCAATGTGGCAAAGCCGGTCATTTCAAGGTGCAATGCTGCCAGAAACCCAGAGGAACCCTCCCCAAGGTAATTTGTTACAATTGTAATTTGCATAACTGCACATATATAACCTATATTGCCTTATCAGTGAGGGTTGGTGGGGAGGGAGAAAGGGAGAAAATTTGGAACCCAAAGTTTCAAAAGCACATGTTTTTAAAAAAATGTTTTCATATGCAACTGGGAAATAAGAAATACAGGAAATGGGGTACAGAAATCCATCCTGCCCTACAGGAAAATTGAAGGGGAAGGGGATAAGAGAAGGGGGGAAAGAGAGAAGGGAAGGTAGACTAGGGGAAGGGTTATTCAGAATGCATGCCATCTTGGGGTGGGGAGAGGGGCAAAATGGGGTGAAAATTTGGAACTCAAAATCTTGTGGAAGTAAATGTTGAAAACAAAAAAATAAACAAAGAATCTTGGTGTCTTAGAGTAGAGAAGCACCTCAAAGCTCATCTACTCCGTGTTCTACATACAACTTTACACTATTTCCTTCTCCAGCTCTCCAGGAACTGAGGAAATTGGGGTTGTGACTTGTCCAGGGTCACGCAGCTAGTAAGTGACTGAGGCCAGATTTGAACTCATGATGATGAGTCTTCTTGACTCCAAGGTCAGTGCTCTATCCATTGTCCTCTCCTCTCCTGGCCTGTTCCAGTTGGGCAACTCAGCTCATCCTCTGCTCTCCTCTCCTTTGCTCACTCTCCTCTGCCCTTTTCTCTTCTTCTCTTCTCTTCTCTCCCCTTACCTGAGGGTTTTCTGCCCAAAGAAAGGTAAGTTTTGATGGCCAAAGGTACCTAGTTAACTTGGGGTTTAGAGGCTAGATTCCTTTCTCAAACACCAAACCTTAAAGCCAATTAACTCTGGATCTCATGGATTGGACAGCAATAGGTCCCTGCCCAAGCACCACTTAAGGTTTTTTTTGTAGGGGGGGCCTTCCTGGCTTAGAGTGAATGTAAATAGTAACTGTTTCTCTTTTGGCAAGCAACCCTGAGGGTCTTCCCCTCTCAGTTTGATTTTTTTTTAATTAAAGGGGCCATCCCTTGACTGGCTTCTTAAAGCACCCTATTCACTGAGTGGGTGTTTCCTCACTCAGAGTGAGAATCTGAGAAGACTTTAGCTTAAAAGGGTCAAGGTCTCCCACTGCATCCTGGGCCATCTCCAGTCATCTTGATCAATATCTGCTCACTGGACACATATGGCTCTGGAGGAGAAAATAAGGCTGGTAACTGCACAGCCCTCCCTCACTCAAATCAAAGTCAACTGCAATCTATGGCACCATTCATCTCCCTGATGTTATGGTCCTCATTGAGAATGAAGGACAAGTCATAACCACAATGCAGCTTTGCAGCATCCCCAACAAGGGATCATTCAACTTCTGCTTGAAGGCCTCAAGGAACAGGGCATTTATTCCCTCCTAAGACAGCCCCTCCAATTTCCTGTACACTCTGGGTTTTGGGAAGCTCTTCCTTATGTTGGATTCATTAGTCTTTCCTTAATTTCTATCCACTGGTTCATGTTCTCTTTTAAGGAGAAGCCAAAACAAGTCTAATCCCTATTCTACATTACTGTACCTTCCAATATTTGACAATGACAATATTCTTATTGAGTGTTTTCCCAATTGAACATTCACAATCCCTTTAATTATGTGCAACAACATGATTCCTAATTGTATATCTTTTTTCATTTACATGAAGAACACACTGAATTTTGATTAACAAAACTTGAAAATTTTATGGCTGGGAAAAATTTCAAAGAGTGCACACTGAATCCTCTATGGACTTCCCAAATTTTGACCACCTCTAGCCATCATACATGTTAATATATAAATTTATTTCTGTCTAAAGATGAATATTTAATATATAATATTTAAGAAGTTTTTGCTTGTATCACACTTTCTTCCCACTTAATAGCATTTAATTTTTTCCAATTACATGTAAAGACAATTTTCAACATTCACTTTTATAAGATTTTGAGTTTTCATTTTTCTCCCTCCTTCCCCTAACCCCTCCCAAAGATGGCAAGCAATTTTATATATGTTATACTTATACAATCATATTAAACATTTCTACATTAGTCATGTTGTAAAAGGAGAAACAGAATAAAAGGGAAACACACACACACACACACACACACACACACACACAAAGTGAAAATAGTATGCTTCAATCTGTATTCAGACTCCATAATTCTTTTTTTGGATGTGTATAGTATTTTCCATCATGAGTCTTTTGGAATTGTCTTAGATTAGATCATTTCATTGCTGAGAAGAGCTAAGTCTCTCATAGTTTATCATCATACAATGTTGCTGTTACTGTTTATAATACTCTTCTATTTCTGTTCACTTACCTCAGCATCAGTAAGTCTTTCCAGGTTTTTCTGAAATCTGCCTGCTCATCATTTCTTACAGAACAATAATATTTTATTACATTCATATGCCACAGCTTGTTCAGTCATTCCCCAATTGCTGTGCCACCACAACAATTTCCAATTGCTTGCCACCATGAGGAGGGCTGCTATAAATATATTTGTACATGTGGGTCCTTTTCCCTTTTTATTATCTCTTTGGGATGCAGACCTAGGAGGGCTATTGCTGGAACAAAGATTACGCCCAGTTTTATAGCTCTTTGGGCATAGTTCCAAATTGCTTTTCAGAATGGTTGGATCAGTTTACAACTCCACCAACAATGCACTAGTATTCCAATTTTCCCACATCTTCTCCAACAATTATCATTTTCCTTTTCTGTCATATTATCCATTTGGATAGGTGTGAGGTGGTACCTCAAAGTTGTTTTAATTTGCATTTCTCTAATCAATAGTGATTTAGGGTATGTTTTTGTATGATTATAGATAGCTTTAATTTCTTCATCTGAAAACTGCTTGTTCATATCCTCTGACCATTTATCAATTGAAGAATGACTTATATTCTTATAAATTTGAATCAATTCTCTATATATTCTAGAAATGAGGCCTTTCTCAGAAACACTTGAAGTAAAAATTGTTTTCCAGCTTTCTGCTTTCCTTCTAATATTGGCTGCATTGGTTTTGTTTGTATAAAACCTTTTTAATTTAATGTAGTAAAAAATATGTATTTTACATTTCATAATGTTCTCTGTCTCTTTTTTGGTCACGAATTCTTCTCTTCTCTATAGATCTAATCCATTCCACTGGTCCACCACTTTATTTCTTAGCCATTACCAAGTAGTATTGATGATTGCTGCTTTATAATATATGTTTAGATTTGTTATGCCTAGGCCATTTTCTTCATTTAGTTTTTGTACTTCTTTTTCTATTTGGCCAATTTTACTTTCTCCATTGGATATTTTTTTCTTACTTGGACAATTCTATTTTAACGAGTTATTTTCTTCAGTTAATTTTTGTCCTTTCTGTTCTAAGCTGTTGACTCTCTCTCTCTTGCATGCCTCTCATTTCTTTTCCCAATTTTTCTTCTATTTCTCTTAATAGCCTTTTTGAAATCTTCCAAGAAGGATTTTTGGGATTAAGACCAATTCATACTCCCTTTTAAAGTTTCACATATTGGAATTTTGACAATCGTGTCCTCTTCTGACTTTGTATTTGTATTTTGATTTTCCCTGTCACCATACTAGCTTTTTATGTTCAAAGCTCATTTTTTGTTTCTTGCTCATTTTTTTTAACCTATTTCATGGCTTTTAAAGTTGAGCTCTGTTCCTGGGGCACAGGGGGCACTGTCCAAAACTTCTTCTGCTAGGAACCAGTGACCTGGTCACTGAATTTATGAATTGGGGCCTCAGGTGCTGTTGGCTTGCTTATTTCACTGGTGGTGGCCCAACCTACTTGTACCTGTTGTTACTTGGGTTCCAGAGCTGGCAATTTGCCTTCTGCGTGGGGCTGAAGACCTCACAACTAACCTGCTGTACCACTGGCCTGTTGAGCCAGTAACAAAGGGCTTTGGTTACTGATCTGTACTGTGGCTAAGAACCTCCCTCTGGCTTGCCCCAGACACTTTCTGTGCTGGGCTATGATCCCCTTTTACCCAAATGAAACAAACCTTTTTTGAAGTCCTACTAAGTATTATAAACTAGAAAATTGTTTCACTCAGATTTGTCTTGTAGGTTCTGTTGCTTCAGAATCCATTTAGACTCTTAATTTAACAGGGAAACTGGGGAGAGCTCAGACAACTTCCTGACTTCTCCCTGCCATCTTGCCTCTGCCCCCATTGCATAAGACTTAAAACTGCCACTTTGTAATGTTCACTCCTTGCTACTAGTCATTCACTCTGGAAATCAACAGAACAAGTCCAGTCCTTCTTAATCACATCACTCCTTAAAATGTGTGTCTGAAGTGATTATACCTCAAACCCATCCTCCCTGCCCACCACCAAATTCTCCTTTCTCTATAACATATATTCCTGATTCTTTCTGCTACTTCACACTGTCTCTATACCCTCCTGGTTGCCCTCCTCTATATGCTCATTGGCTTACCAATGTTTTTTGAAATTATAGTGCCTAAAATTGAGTAAGATAATCTACAAATAGTTTGTCTAGGACAATGTACTTGGAACTATCATTTCCTTTGTCCTGGAAGTGATGAGTCTCTTGATTCTGCTAAAGATAACCTTATCTTTCTTGGTTATCAGAAAATCCTTTTGACTTTGAGTTTTCAGTTCACTAAATCTCTATCAAGTCTAACCACAATGTCCTCATTTTCAATGTTGAAGTTAATTTTTTAAACCTATGTGTAAGATATAGAATTTGTACTTGTTGAATTTCCTCTAAATCATGTTGACCTATGTTTTTGTGTGTTTGTTAAAATCTATCTTACCTCTGCTGTCTAATTATTAATTATTACTCTTAGAATTGTGTCATCTGCAAACTTATAACTATGTCAGCAATGTCTTTCTGATTCATTGGGGAAAATGTAAATACAAGGCTAAGTTTAAATGCTTTGACAAGTCCCTTACCCAGAAGCCTTGCAAGCTGATATTGAATAATCAATAAATACTCTTTGGATCAGGCTGCTTATTTAACAAGTTCCAAGTCCATATAAAAGAATGCATGCCATTTTTTAAACTCTTTATTAAGAGGCATGATTGGAGCTGTTGGGTCTAAAAACATCCTTGGAATTATAGTAATTAGTATTAAAGTAGGAGGGGCAGCTAGGTGGTATAGCGAGTAGAGTGCCAGCCCTGCATTGAGGGGCCTCGGACACTTACTAATTGTATAGGATTGGGCAAGTCACTTAAATTTACTTGCCTCAGCTCCTCATTTGTGAATAGACTTGGAGAAGGAAATAGAAAACCACTCCAGTATCCTTGCCAAGAAAATCACAAAAGGGGTCACAAAGAATCAAACAAGACTAAAAATGACAAATACAAAAATAAGAACTATGAAGGCTATACATCACGTTTTTAAAATCAGCCTAACATACTGAGGCAAAGACCATTTTTCTTCAATTTCTGATATGAAATAAAGGAGACTTTTCCACATGTTCAAATTAATAAAACCCACTTGATATAATGATGATGATGATGATGATGATAATGATAATGATGGTGATGATGATAAATTTAGTGGGAAATAGCCTTTCGTGATAATTTGTCAGTAATAAATATGATTTGTTGAATATATGGTGTTTTTACTTTTATTGAAATTGACATTTGCACTCAAATTATTATTTTCACAGAGATACTGCTTGCAAGAGAGCAATGAATGTTATTAAAATAATTTATAATGCCTGACACACAATAAGTGCTTAATAATTTTTTTGAACAAAATTGAATCAATAAACTTTGGTGAGTTTCTCCATTTGCTTGTACATATAAAAATAACTTGTTGAGTTATTTGTTTTTAGATCTTTGTATATCTATATATGTGTCACATGTACATATTCACTTCATTTACACATATATGTATCCATAAATGTGTGTATACACACAAAATCACATAAGAAATTTCATTGTTCACAATTCCTCTCTGTCTCTTTATATGATAAGACTCCTTTCAATGTTTTTACAACAATACTTTTTAAAGGATTCATTAAAAAGTTTCCCTGATTTGTCAATTTTGTGGCAGTACCAATGTTGCACTAAGATTATCTGAAATAATGTTTTTCTTTTATTATATAATGAACCCATACTTTTTCATTCACACATTTATTTGATGATTAATTTTATGCCTTTTTGTTGTTAAGGACTGTAGTTCTACTTATACCAGACACAAAAGAACATGAATATTAACTTGTTCTTTGGATTGCCTGTAAATTTAATTCATCTATAACCATGAAATTACATGATTCAAAGATCTTTTTGTAGTGTAGAAGAGCACTGGTTTTAAAGATATTTGTTTTGTAGAAGGATTAGCCTCAAATAATTTAAAACACTATATTATCACCCAAATTCAATTCAGTTCAATCTTACCTTACAACTTGCTGTCTTGCCAAATCCATTTTCCATCTGAATTACTTCTCTGAGTTGTATATATTGATGGAGTAATAAAATGGGCTAATTATATACATTTCATTAGCTAGGTAACTTATTTTCATGTACTTTGTTTTTCTAGTTTGTATTGTTAAGTTGATCTATTCAGGAATTAGCACAAAGTTAATTAAAGGATTATATCTGACAATTACTTTCTGAATGCCTTTAAATTATGTTGTATGCTGTAGAGAATTATTCAGCTTTTATCTGGTCATATGTAGCTTCTCTACATATTTTCTAATTGCTATTGTCACTTTTACATATAGCACATGGATTTTGGGCTGGAGGAATCCAAACATTATGACTCTTTCATCTTTGATCATGAGAGACAAATTCTAGAAAATATGTTATTTTGAAGAATTGTCTGCTTGTCTTAATTATGGCTCTATCTATAAATATTCTTTGTATGATCTGGCTCACTTGTTTTTTTTTAAATTTAATTTATTTTTTTAACAATTAAAAAATCTGTCTGCCCAATCTTCTATTCCAACCTCATTCCAGTGACCCAACTGAAAAGTAAATGGGAAAAAAAAACTGTCATAATCATATGTAGTCAAGCAAAAAAAAAAGTCTGCATTGGTTATCTACAAATTTTTTTCTTCTATTTCTATATTCTGAGTCCTTTACCTACTTAGGAGGTTTATGGGCATGTTTAATCATTGGTTCTCTAGAATTGTGATTGGTCACTATGCTGCAAAGACTTTCAAATTCTTTTAAATATGTTTACCCTATCCATATTTTAGGTGTTGTATAATTTTTTTCTCCTGATAATATTCACTTTCTTCTACTTCAGTTTACCTGTCTTCTTTGATTTCTCTGAAATAATGTCATCCTCATTTCTTACAGTACAATAGAATTTCAACACATTTATTTACCATAACTTATTCGTTCATTCACCAATTTATGTAGAACTCTACAGATTTCCATTCTTTGCCACCTCAAAAAGATATACATATGTGTGTATGTATGTATGTGCATGTATGTATCTATAGTATATTTCCTATGTATGTATATATGTGAGTATATAAAAATATAAACTATTATATACATATGTATGTATACATATATGTGTATACATACATACATGAAATATTTAAACTGATTTTGTTTTGCTAGGACTCAAACCTCCCTTAATCTTCCTTGACTTAAACTCCCCTTCCCTTATCCCTTTTTTTTCTTCCTATTTCCTTGTTGATTGTAATGTGTTTCTGTACTTGTGTGTGTTTATTCTTCCTTCTTTTAACCAGTTACAACAGGAATAAGGTTGAAGTGTTCACTGTTCCCCCAACCTTCACTGCCTTGTTGATATAAATGTCTACTTGCATATCATGATTAAAGGAAGCAATTTTTTCTAACATTACTTTCCATTCCTCCCATGTCCTCATGGCCTTCTTCTTCCCGACTCTTTCCATTCTCTTCTTTAGATAAAGGTATAATAAAATGTCTCTCTTTCCTTGTCTAATTGGACTTCCTTTTTCACCCCAATGATCATAGGGTGTATAGAAGTCATAAATATCATTTCCCCATTATTATTCATTCACATTTGCTTTTTTATTTTTATTTTTTTATGATGCTCTTCACTACTATATATGCCCTTCCAAGTTTCTATGAAGCTCTGGTAATTTCTTTTATTTATTCATGTGTTTGTTTGTTTGTTTGTTTGTTTATTATTAGTTTTCAACATTCACTTTTATAGAAGTTTGAGTTTTAAATTTCTCTCCTCCCTCCTCTCTCTCTTCCCCAGGACAGCATGCAATTGGATGTAGGCTATACATGTACAATCATATTAAACATATTTCCATATTAGTCATTTTATGAAAGAAAAATCAGAAAGCTCTTGTAATTTCCTCAGGAAAGTTTGAAAGTGCTCTATTTCATTAAAGGTTTATTTTTAAAATTAACCTTCTTATATTTTCTTTTGATTTTACTTTGATATTTCTTGCCTCATGATTTGGAAATAATTTAATTGCAGAATCAGATACAAAATTTAAAAAAAATAATGCTATAATGTCAAGGGGAAAAATCACTGCTCATAAGAAAACAAAAAATGAATAGGCAGATTTAATTACAGAGATAACTAATCAACTCAAGATAAAGAATATTGATTTAAGAAATCTAATGCTATTTAGGTAAAATACAAGTAGTTATAAAGATAAAAAATGCACAGCACAAATAAGTAAGACACAGCACAAATAAGACACAGTACAAAAGAAGAGGTCAATTACTGAAGTATACTGATATCAACTTCATCATTATTATAGTGTAGTAATGTCAGGTATTCACTCTCCATATAAGATGCTTATACTTATATATTATAATTAGGCATATAAATAAGCAGCTTGAAAAGAAAAAAAAATCATGCACATCTTTGGAATTTTGATCAAGGAGAGAATGTGATTCCTCTTTGGAGGGAGGCAGAAAGTCCCATGAAGTGGAGCACCTTGTATCCTCTAAGAGAATGTTACCACACTATACTTAAATCAATCTCCACTTATAAATATTATAGGTGTTGAGTTTGTTCTTTGGACAAAAGACACAGTCTATCATTGAACCCTTACTTGAATACTTTTTCATCTCTTTTTAGTTCTACCAAGGCTTATATTTTTCTGTATTAACCTCTGAAATGCCAGGGTCACTGCCTTATTAAAGGGAAGTTTTAATGTAATTACATAATAGATTTATTAACCTCAGTTTATATATCTCAATTGTCACATTATGGTATTATAGTTTAAAAATGTAATCTTTTTTGCCTTTTCAATTTCAGTTACTCCTCACCTCTTTGTATGAGAGCAGCTTGAAAAGCTAGAGAAATTGGGAGATCTTTAAAGAAAGCTGAAAATAATATTGTTGGAGTTTCACATTGCCTTTGCTAAATTAATATTGAATGAGATGTCTTTATTTCCAAAATATTTACATGTGATAAAAAAACAAAAACTTTTCAAGTTCTTTCTCATGCATTATGTACTTATGAAGGAATGTTCATGGTAAGTTTATGAGACTATTGAGGTAAATGCAGAATAGAGTCTAAGGCTCTAAGTATTGTCTAATTTATGTAATTTTTTTATTGCTAGACTAAAATTTATTAAGATAAGATGACAAGTCTTGGACAACATGTAATCACAATATTAGATACATGTTTGCATAAGTACTTATAACTGTGAATTATTAAAAGTTATTCTTGATGTTTTATTATCTTCAAAATTTTCTATTTAGATGGTATTATTAGTCTATTTAACATAACATATCTCAAGTTTTTTGACAATGTGATATGTTACAAAGATTTACTATATTTCATTCCATTGTTAAAAAACCCTTGTCATAACCTAACATAGTCCTTGGCACACAGTATAATAAGTGCTTAATGTTTGTTGATCTATTGAATGGTATATTACTGTAGTCCATAAAATCTAGAAGAATTTATATTTAATGTAAATTTTCAAAATATTTTAACGTTCTTTTTATTTTCTATTTAATAATCATTAGCACAAATTTATTATAAAAGAAACTATGACATCTGGTACACTTTGTTGAGAAATTTACACACATACACATACATTTAACAAAATACTAACAAAACATATCAATATCCCCTTCTGCTTTTTTTGCCAACTTCTGTATGTTTAAAAAAAAGATTTAGTAAGGTTCTTTTATTTTTTACATAATTCTCACTATAACTAACCTAGTACCTTATCCCATAGAATGCCTCCTTTGTCATCTTGAGAAAAATGGGTTATATCTAACCGTTCTTAACCCTCACAGTTTCTCATTGGCAAGGATTGAAAAGTTGAATCATGTCTCATTTGAAATCATTAGACAAGTTACATATATACACACACACAAGTGTGTGTGCATATTCTTCAATCACATACATATGTATGTATATGTATACATACATATACGTGTACATTACTTCAAAATAACTTTGATCTACATCTACATCCCCTTCTCTCCACTCTCACGGTCCATATACTAGTTTAGGCCCCAAAATCTTTCACCTGAACTTCTTTAATAACCTACTACCTGGTCACAAGGCCCTCACTCCCTCCTAATTCCAATGTTCAGTCCACAAAGGTGAAAACTGACACTTGTAAATCACAGGACAGACCTTTACTCCACTGATTAAGAAACTACAGTGAAGCTGTTTATTATTTCAAGTAGTTTTTTACTTGATTCTCTAGGATTCTCTAAATATATCATCATATCATCTGCAAAGAGTCTACCTACCAAAACCAACTCATGAACTCTATGAACACGATTACAAAACACTTTTCACACAAATGAAGTCAGATCTAAATAATTGGAAAAACATCAGTTGCTCATGGATAGGCTGAGTTAATATAATAAAAATGACAATTCTGCCTAAGCTAATTTACTTATTCAATGCCATACCAATCAAATTACCAAAATTATTTTATAAAGTTGGAAAAAATAATAACAAGATTCATTTGGAAGAACAAAAGATCCAGAATATCAAGGGAATTAATGAAAAGAAATGCAGGGGAAGGTGGCCTAGCCATTCCAGATCTTAAAGTGTATTATAAAGCAGCAAGCATCAAAACTATTTGGTACTGGCTAAGAAATAGAGTGGTGCATCAGTGGAATAGGTTAAGTATGCAAGACACAGTAGTCAATGACTATAGTAATCTATTATTTAATAAACCCAAAGACCTCAGCTTCCGGGTTAAGAACTCACTCTTTTTTTTTATTGATTTATTTTCATTTATCAACAATCACTTCCATATGCTTTTGAGTTTAAAATTTTTCTCCCCCTTCCTCCTCACCACCCTCCCCAAGATAGCACATAATCTAATATAAGTTATACATTCAATTTCCTGTTAAACATATTTTCACATTAGTGATGTTGTAAGTAAGAATTAGAACTAATAGGAGGAACCACCAGAAAGAGGAAACAAAACTCAACAGAAGAGAAAAAAATAGCAAATAATATGCTTCAATCTGCATTCAAATTTCATAGTTCTTTCTTTGGATGTGGATAGCATTTTCCATCACAAGGCCTTTGGAGATGTCTTAGATCCTTGTATTAGATTAGAATTAGATTGTTTAGTTTCCAATTATTTTTTAGTCTATCTATCTGTGGCCTTTATTACATATAATTTTTATTGCATCATGATCTGAAAAGGATGCATTTAATATTTCTGCCTTTCTGAATTGGAAACCTCTGCAGAGGTTTTTATGCCCTAGTACATGGTCAATTTTTGTGCCTGTGCCATGTACCACCGAGAAAAAAGTATATTCCTTTCTATCCCCATTCAGTTTTCTCCAGATGTCTATCATACCTATTTTTTTCTAATGTTCCATTCACCTCCTTAACTTCTTTCTTGTTTATTTTGTGGTTAGACTTATCTAGCTCAGAGAAGGGTAGGTTGAGGTCCCCCACCAGTATAGTTTTGCTGTCTGTTTCTTCCTGTAACTCCCTGAACTTCTCCTCTAAGAATTTGGATGCTATACCATTTGGTGCATATACTTTTAGTAGTAATATTACTTCATTGTCTATCATCCCTTTTAGCAGGATGTAGTTTCCTTCCTTATCTCTTTTGATAAGATCTATTTTTGCTTTTCCTTTGTCTGAGATCAGGATTGCTATGGCTATTTTACCCTCTGGTTCTGGGACCTCAGGGCAGTTTTCCTTGATGATTTCCTGAAAGATACTCTCCAGGCTCTTTTTTTCATAGTGATTTTCAGTTAGACCAATAATTTTTAAATTGTCTCTCCTGGATTGATTTTCCAGGTCAGTTGTTTTACCCATGAGGTATTTTAGATTTTCATCTATTTTTTCATTTTTTTGTTTCTATTTGACTGATTTTTGCTCTCTCATAGAGTCATTAGCTTCCATTTGGTTGGTTCTAATTTTTAACAAATTGTTTTCTTCTATTTGGTTTTGTACCTCCTTCCTCATTTGGCCAATTGTATTTTTTAGAGATTTGTTTTCTTCAGTGTACTTTTTTCCAGTTGGCCAATTGTATTTTTTTAGGGACTCTTCTACTTCTTTCATTTAACTTTTATAATCTTTCTTGAACTCTTCTAAGAAGGCTTTTTGGGCTTCAGACCAGTCCACATTCCCTTTTGAGGTTGCGGATGTGGGTTTGTTGACAATGTTGTCCTCTTCAGAATTTCTGCCTTGATCTTCACTTTTCTCATAATATGAATCTGTGGTACATTTCTTTTTACTCATGGTGTTTCTTTATTCCCTGGCCTTTAAAGAGATTGAGCTCTCCTGCTGGGGAGCAGAGGGCACTGACCCAAGCTTCTTGTGTTGGGAGCCTAGGTCTTGTTCCTTGGCTTTCTGTGCTGGGACCTCTTATGTTGGCAATTGGAGGCTGTAGGATTCTTACAGCTTACCTGGTGTTGGGCTGGAATCAGTAAGGCTGGAACTCTCTGGCAACTCTAGTTTGCCCACTTTTCCTTTCCTTTTGCTTTCTTCAGTTCCTTTCAAATGGATGTTGCAGGGTGTTTATCTGCGTGGGGCCCTTTGTAGTGCTTCTTCTCTTATTTTTGCTGAGGCACTGGGATATTCACTTGCTGTAGAATACAGGGGCACCTGGTAGTTTTCTGAGCTGATTTCCACCGGTTGCCCCACCCTCACTGAGGCAGTCAGAAGTCCAGGTGTTGAAGTTTGCCTGCTCCACCACCTGGGTTTCAGGATCTCCTCCTGGTACGCTGAGGTGGGGCTTTCTGCTAGCTTGTTGGGATGCCTCCCCTTCTGTACTGCTCCCCTTCCCCCAGGGCAAGAGGGACCTTTCCCATTAATTCCTCAAGTTACCTGCACTACTGGACTGCTGCTCCCCATCTTTCTTCTGGTTCAGCTGTTCTAGAGTTTTTCCTAGGTGATATTTTCTGGGCTTTCAGAGGTTCATGGGGGAGGGTGAGAGTGACTCCACCGTCTTGGCTCCCCAAAGCAGAAGTGTCAAGAACTCACTTTTTAACAAAAATTGCTGGGAAAACTGGAAGAGTACAGCAGAAACTAAGCATAGATCAAAATCTCACACCATATACCAAAATCAAGTCAAAATCAGTTCATGATTTGGTTACAAAGGCTGATGCTATAAGCAAACTGGAAGAGCAAAGAATAGTTTACCTCTCTGATATATGGAGAATGGGAGAATTTATGACCAAACAAGAGATAGAAAACATTATGAAATGCAAAATGGATAATTTTCATTACATTAAATTGAAAAGTTTTTGTACAAACAAAGCCAATGCATCTAAGATAAGAATGGAAGCAGAAAACTGGGAAAGAATTTTTTATAACCACTGTCTCTGATGAAGGCCTCATTTCTAAAATATATAGAGCACTAATTCAAATTTATAAGAATACAAATCATTCCCCAATTGATAAATGGTCAAAGGATATGAATAGACCATTTTCAGACAAAGAGATGAAACTATCTATGATCATGAGAAAAAATGATCTAAATCACTAGTGATTAGAGAAATGCAAATCAAAATGATTCTGAGGTACTGCATCATACCTATCAGATTGACTAACATGACAAAGCAAGAAAATGATAAATACTGGAGATGTGGGAAAATTGGAACACTAATGCATTGTTGGTGGAGTAGTGAACTGATTCAACCATTTTGGACAGCAATTTGGAACTATGCCCAAAGGGTATATAAATGTGCATGCCCTTTGACCTAGCAATAGCACTTCTAGGGCTGTATCCCAAAGACATCTTAAAAATGGGAAAAGGACCCACATGTACAAAAATATTTATAGCACCTCTTTCTGTGGTGGAAAAAAAAAATTGGAAATTGAGGAGATGGTCATCATTTGGGGAATGGCTGAACAAGTTGTGGTATATGAATGTAATGGAATACTATTGTGCTATAAGAAATGATGAACAGGCTGATTTCAGAAAAAAAAACCTGGAAAGACTTGTATCCTCTGATGCTCAGTGAAATGAGCAGAACCAGGAGAACATTATGCATAGTAACAGCCACATAGTGCTATGACTAACTTTGAGAGACTTAACCCTTCTTAGCAATACAAGGATCTAAGACATCTCCAAAGGCCTCATGATGGCAAATGCTATCCACATCCAAAGAAAGAACTATGGAATTTGAATGCATATCGAAGCATACTCTTCGCTATTTTTTTCTTCTGTTGTGTTTTGTGTCCTCTTTCTGGTGGTTCCTCCTATAACCTATATCAGATTGTGTGCCATCTTGGGGAGGGAGGTGGGGGGGATGTGGACAAAAATTTAAAGCTCAAAAGCTTATGGAAGTTATTGTTGATAATTCAAAATAAATTAATAAAAAAAATTCAGTGAAGTAGTTTAATTAATTTTCTGCTGACAGGTAAAGACTTTCAGAGAGCCCTGAAAGTTAGGGGATGATCTATTCTGCTCCAGTGAAATTTACACTACATGAAGGTGAAAGAAAAGCAATATCCTAATTAAAAAAAATTCATACTAAGTCTTACTATGAAAAAAATGCTGCAAAAATTGTTTTACTTGTGCTTGAGGAAAAGGAGCATTTTATTAATTAAATTAACTTTTTCAGAGAAGGCAATACCCAAATTATTGTCAGAAGTCAGGGTGACCCTATAATGTCTGGGCATCTTCACTATACTATTGCATCAAATATATTGTTACTAATTTAGTAAAGGCTATGTCCAAAATATTGTCAATAGTTCAAGTGAGCCTGGTCTTGACATCTTCATTGTACAGTAAAACTTTCACTGCATGAAGTATTTAAGTATTATTACTTTTTTATTATTTTTTACTCCTAGTGGACCTGGAAGTCACATCCAGAAAGACAGAATGATGAATTCTGATAAATATCTTGATTTATTGAAAAACTAAATTGTTCCCCAAACACTTCTCATAGAATGGAATAGAAAACATCACCTTGTACTACACTACAAATAACGAAAGGTAAAGAAATTTATCTAACAGTTAATAAGCATACTTCAATGACTTGGAAAGTTGCCTAATTTAAGAAAAACCTCTTGGCAAAAATCAAGGCTAAACATGGAAAATGGTCTATTCAACAAAGCTACACTTAATATATAATGTGATAAAACTGTGATTTAATGAGGAAGAATTAAATATTTTTTGTCAAAATCCTGTGAACTCAAGACTACACTTGTCATGCAAGTGATTATAGCAAAGGGAGAACACATTTATGTTAAAAAGTTACAAGATTAATGGCATTAGTTAATACACTTAATTTACCTTAATCTAAATAATTAGTATACTAGCAGCATCTTGAGTTTTTGTATCCTTTTGTACACTATACATATGACTTTGTAACACTATATATATGACTTTGAGCAAGTTATTTAGAGTCACAGAGTTTTATTTTCCTTCTGTATGAATGGTTTGGACTAGACTACCTCTAAGGTTCCTTGTAGCTCCAAATCCATAATGCTTGGATGTCTAATGTAAAGAAACATAGTAAAGAAGATAAAGGAGAGTAGATGCAAAGGAGAGTAGATGTTCTGTTTGAGCAGTTCATATATGTGTGTGTATGTGTTCACAAATATGTGTGTGTACTTTGATTTAAAGATAATTTTTTTCTTTATTTTATCAAACTGTAGGCTACTCATACCTCAATACTAAATTCTTCTTCTGAAAAAACACTGTCTGCAATGTTGAGAGTTCTATTTCCAAATCTTTTTATGTTGGCATTTTTAAAGGTAAAATAGAAAATGGTTTTAAAATGCAGATGGAAATAGTTATAAGGATGAAGAAACAACTAAGAACTCTAAAAAATTTATGGTAAAATTAATGAAGATGATGTTGAGGAAAGAAAAAGAACAGAGGATAATGATAATTTTTATATACATATTTATTTTTGTGTGTATGTATATTATATACACACATAGACATAAATTTATATATTTAATTTCTCATTATTCCTTGTTCTTTTTTATTTCCTCAACTTCATCTCTATTATTTTTACTATAATCCTTTTAGAGTTGTTACTGCATTTTCATAACAATAGATAGATAGATATAAGTATTAACTATATCTTTATATAAACTATATCTAAATCTATCTATATCTTGCAATCTATCTATTTATCTACACTGAGATCGAAGGATATGCTTCCCCATGAGTATACTGTGACCTTACCCATACCCTTTCTGTGGGCCTTAGCCTGATCTTTATACATCATATTCTCCATTGATAGTGTGTAATATTTGTAGGACAGGTAGGACAGTAGTCTTTAACTTTATGAGAAGAATGTTTTATTATAAACCTTGCTCTGCTACTTCATTAAATATCTTTGGTTGAAATAATTGTGTCTGTATATCAAAAGGTAAACACATTTATGGGAGCATTGTGATCCTTAGTGTCAGCAATAAGGACACATGGAGTACCTTGACTTGAGATGACTATCATTTGAGGGACACATCCTGAGAACTGGGGGCAATATTCCAGGTATAATGCCACTTATTATCTGTATGAACATGAACAGATTTTTAATCTGTTTCCTCAAATATAAAATAGTAATAATAATGCTTATTCAACTTACCTTACTCACTTGTTGTGTGGATGAAATGAGACATCATTTGTAAATTAATCTGTAATGTAAATTTCAATACTTCTCAAAGTGGTCAAAATGCATTCATATACTTATATACACATATATATTCATGTATGTATTACAGAATTATCTGAATATGTGCACATGTACATATGAGTGTGTCTAGACATCTATACCTCTTATTTCAATAAAGTAAGTGACAGAAAAGAGAAAGAATCTTAATGCAATACAGTACACAAAATAATAATGATAGATTCACTCCTCTCACATAACTGACTCTTTCATTTGAAGCTATGCTCAGATTGGGCTCTAAAATATTAAACCTGGAAATGAAAACTTTTCTTTTAATCTAAAGCATATATTATGTAAATGAAAGAGAAAATCAGCACCAGTAACTTTAGAGAGGAATATTTCAGTTATTGACTCATACCATCAAAAGAATGTATTAAAAAGAAAATATCACCAAAGAGTAAGCCATGGTCAGTAGATGTGAAAAAATGTGAAAATCATTTTTCTTGTCCACATTTTCTGTTCTGTTTGTCAGAATGATTTAGTTTTGTTTTCTATTTTGGAGGATTGAGGTTGACTTGGATATACTGCATTGAATGCTTTTTCTGCAATCAATCACATAAAAATAAAAGTGAGAAGAAGGCAAGGTACCTTAGGGGCCTAATTCACAGGGCCAAACATTTTAGGGTCAATGAGCATAAAAGCAGCAGCCATTTTTCTCTTCAGTTTCTTAGTAGCAGTGATAGCATGTAAAAAGGAAAAAAGAAAAGAAAACATAAAAGAAAACAAAAAAACATTGAAATTGGTACTGAAAGGTAGTGAGGAAACAAGGAGTTAGAGAGCCTTCAGGAGAGTTGGTAATCACTTGGTGTAACCTTGAGAAAATCACTTAAATATTGTGCCTGTAAAAGTACATAGGCCTTAGGTCTTACCTATCCACTTCTGAGGATACTAACTCTTCCTCTCTGAATTGATTCAGGAAATCCTGATGTCATCTGTAAGACCCTTTCTTTCTGCACCCTTTACTAAAAGTCCATAATTTCTGAAACCCAGTTGACTGCATCAAGCCTTCTGAATATCCTTGGGTCTTCTTCTAACTTGGCTACTTGAGTTGAACTGTGTGTCCTTTCCTATCTTCTACTGTCTTTGGATATCCTTAACCAGAACCCAAATCAATACCTATCTTTTACATCTTGCCTTCACGCACTGAAGAAAATAAAAGTATGCTTTTATTTCTAGGGGTTATAAAGAAAAAAAGGTGGGGGCAGGGTTATACTAATGTATAACATTTATATAGCGCTTGAAGGCAATACCTTACATATGGTATCTCAACTGATTCTCCCAACAACAGAGGTGGAGAAAATACAGTTATCCCTGCATTACAGAATAGGAAACTGAGGTTTAGAGAGGTCAAATGGCTTGTCAGTTACACAGATAGTAAGTGTCTAAGTCATGATTTGAGCTGAGGTTTCCTTAACTCCATCTCTAGTACCCTATCCACTGAACCATATAGATTCATAATTCAGAAATAACAGGTTTTTATACAAAAGAAATCTACCTAGAACCAGGTCAAATAGAACTAATTTTCTTTTTTTAAATTTATTTTATTTTTAATTTATGGAATAAAACAAGCACTTCTATAATATAGTATAATCAAATAGATGGTTGCACATGAAACTACAAATCTACTATGTACAACTTGCTATTCCTTTTAAATATATAACAAAGTTATCATGAATTTTTTTCTTCCCCCAACCCTAGAGATGGCCAGCATAGCCACAAATAGGCACGTGTGTATGTAAATATGTGTATATGTGTCTGTGTGTATGTGTGTATACACACATATATGTAAAATTATTCTGTGCATACTTCTATTTATTAATTTTTTCTCTGGATACACATAGTGTTTTTCTTCATGTGTCTTTTATAGTGAATTAGTGTATTTATAATAGTCAAAATAAGTTTTACATTCAAAGTCATTCTTAAGACAATATTGCTGTTACTGTATACAATGTCAATATTTCTTATAATAATACAGTGGAATGAAAGTAACTGATCAATGAGGACCAGTCTTCAGAACATGGTCAAATAGCCATGCCTTGTATATGCACATATAATGCCTGCCTGGTTCCATTCTTATAAGGCTTGGTGAATTTGTTTTTGATTACGAGTGACTAGTACAGTGTGGTGCAGGTGCTTTGTGGTTATAAAGAGTATTCTTATGGCTTTTGAGCTAAAAGACTAATAACAGAGGACTGATTAAAAAGAAAGTATGCATACAAAAGTTAGAGCAAGCAATTGTGTAGCCTCTTCTCTGGAAACATTTGAGGGAGGAAGGCTGCTGGGAGCTACTTGTCAATAAAGGAAGGTAGTTGGTTCTACCCTTTCCCCCAAATCCCACTCACCCTTCAGGTGCCATGTGTCCCTGTACACATACCTTCTTTTCTGTCTATTCTTTCCTTATCTAAAGGGAATGCATACTGAGATATGGAAGTACCCAGGAGATCCATCATCAAAACCATTAGCAGTCCTACAATAAACCATAGTTAGAAACAGTAAATCAATCAATAAACATTTATTAAGCACTTATGATGTGCCTGACACTGTGCCAAATACTAGGGATACAAAATGTGTCAATATTAAATGATGAGAGAGGAGATATAAGTGGAGCAGATACCAATGGAGGTGGAGGTGGAAAGATAATTCTCCAGGAAGAAAGCAGGTTCAAGTATTGTAACCACAAGTGAGAGAGAGAAATGCTGACAATGGACGTTAGAAAGGCAATTCTCAATCAAGGTCAGGTGGTGGTGCAATGAATAGAGTACCAGGCCTAGAGTTAAAAGGAACTGAATTCAAATCTGAGGTCAGATGCCTACTGGCTTTGTGACTATAACCTCTATTTACCTCAGTTTTCATATCTGTAAAATTGGGATAATAGCAGCACTTATACATCAAGATTGGTGTGAGGATCAAATGAGACAATATTTTCAAAGCCCTTTTTATAAAAAAAAAATTTTTAGGTTTCAACATTCACTTTTATAAAATTTTGAATTCTAAATCCCCCCTACCCAAAGTGACATGCAATCTGATTTAGGCCATACATGTACAATCATATTAAACATATTTCCACATTTGTCATGTTGTGAAAGAAGAATTAGAACAAAAAGGAAAAAAAAAACATGAGAAAGAAAAAAAACAAATAAAAATTAAAAAGAAAACAGTATGTTTCCAGCTGCATTCAGACTCTGTAGTTCTTTCTCTGGATGTGGATAACATTTTCCATCATGAGTCATTTGGAAATGTCTTAGATTCTTGTATTGCTGTGAAAAGCTAAGTCTTACAAAGTTGTTCAACACACAATGTTGCTGCTACAGTGTACAATGTTCTCTTGGTTCTGCTCACTTCACTCAGCATCAGTTCATGCAAATCTTGCTAGGTTTTCTCTGAAATCTACCTGCTAACCATTTCTTATGGAACAGTAGTATTCTATTACATTTATATACCACAACTTGTTCAGCCATTCTGCAACTGATGGGCATCCCTTTAAGTTCCAATTCTTGGCCACCACAAAAAGAGCTACTATAAATATTTTTGTACATATAGATCCTTTTCCTTTTTTAATGATCTCTTTGGGATGCAGACCTAGTAGTGGTATTGCTGGAACAGAGGGTATGCACAGGTTTATAGTCCTTTGAGCATAGTTCCAAATTGTTCTCCAGAATGATTGGATCAATTCACAACTCTACCAACAATGCATTAGTGTTCCGAGTTTCCCACCTCTTCTCCAACATTTATTATTTTCCTGTGTTGTCATATTAGTCAATCTGGTAGATGTGAGGTGGTACCTCAGAGGTGTTTTAATTTGCATTTCTCTAATCAATAGTGATTTATAGTATTTTTTTATAAGAATCTAGATAGCTTTAATTTCTTCATCTCAAAACTGCCTATTCATATTCTTTGGTCATTTATTAATTGGGGAAATGTTGGTTTCTGGAAAGTAGAAATGACAATCTTTTTTCATTTACAGAAATGGAAAGCAGAATTGTATTAATTCTGTATTTGAAAGTACTTAGAACTTTCCAACATCATTATCATTACATTGTCAAATAGTTGTTGTTACGTGAAATGATACAGTGGCAACAGACTCTTCAATGAAAAACAAAAGTCATTAGCACCTGCATGTACAATTATTCTTGAGGGGAAAAAAATCCATAATCCTGTAAAATGGTTAACTACTAACATTATTTATTATATAATCTACCATTTTGCCTACTTTAAGTTTTAAAGATAGTCTAATAATATTTTTCCCCTTCCTGACGTAGAAGTAGGAAAAAAGATAACCTTCCTTTCCCTTTCCTCCCCTCCCCTCCCCTTCCCTCCCCTTCCCTCCCCTTCCCTCCCCTTCCCTCCCCTCCCCTCCCCT
>NW_020955033.1:6234398-6292697 GCF_900497805.2 Vombatus ursinus | reverse complement strand
GTCACATTTGACCTGTTCTTCTTATTACTTGTCAGGTTTGCCCCTTCATAACTAGCCCGGTGACTCTGCACCTAGGGATTTACCATAGTGGTGTTAAACTTAGTGTAGACATCCAATTACTGATAACTCTTTTATAACTGAGAACTCCTAAGATCAGTGATTAAGAAACATCAGAGTCCCAAATAGGAAGGGCAACAAGGGTGTATCATCACTCTAGATCACTCTAGGCTTATTTCATCTTTATAGGAAAGATAAGTAGGCTAAATAGGTGTAATCTGCAAGAAGAAAGGGTTAAATTAGGGTAAAGAATAGATACCTAACAAATGGCAATAAAAACATTAAATTGGCTCTAGAAGGATGTTGCTGGAGTACTTTAAGAAAATGCTATGATAAATTCTCTTTGTAACAGATTTGTCCCCCTTGTCTAGCTGTGCTGGAGCAAACAATATCTTGCAGTTTTTGCATTCCTTAGAGTCTTCATCTTAAAAAGCAATTGTCTTTAGCAAAATCATGTTATAAAAGAAAGCATGGCGTAGTAGATAAAGGGATAGCCTTGAAGTCAGAAAGACTTAGAATCCTGCCTCTAAGTAATTAGACAAATTACTTAATCTCTCTGTGCCCCCCATACCCCAAATAAATTTCTAAGACTTTAAGTTGCAGAGGAGGTGACAATTTGAAATGGCATCTGGAATTTCCTATATCAAAGTAATCAGATCACAAATCTCAATATAATCACTAAATCTATAAGACATAGGTTAAAATTCACATCTAAAAGCAATTAAATATTTGATAATTTATTTTGAAAGATATTATGTACTTTATATGGCAAAGAGACAAGACTACATACAAAAACAAGTCTTGACCATAACCTGAAGCAGCTCACCAGAGGACAGATCATGGGTCTGCATGTGGAAAGCACTGCAAGCTTTATTACATTTTTAAAATCACATTTATATGCATTAGAGATAATGGCAGTCTTGATTTAAAAAAATATGTTAATGAATAACATATACTTAATGTATTTGAATGTCTCATTCTAATTCTAAAATTTTTTTTCATATTTAGGGTTAAAAATTGAAAGTCTACCAAAAAAAGAGAAACTTCTTTGATAAGCATATTAAATTTGATTTTCTCCTTCCATTTATAAGCTATTCCATTAAAGGCAAAGTACTTAATGGGTAGAAAATCCTTGTAAGAATGATTTCTTATTTTATGCTTTATATATTTTAATAACCCACCAGTTAGACAGTTGCAACTCAATCATGTTTCATACACTATGATAAGGTAACCAAATAAGGCAATATCTTTGGGGATAAATGGTGCTGTATTTGAATGGAGTCACCTTGCCATCCAGTAAGCTTATGTTTATCACTGAAAGCGAGACAATTGAATATTAAATGGTGAGTTTTCTGGTTTTATTTGACAAGGACAAAAATCTACCAATTTTGACTACAGCCATGAAGTTTTGCTCACCTTGTTTATGACTAACCTCAAACAAGCTCTTAAAAAAGGAGCACTTAGTGGTAAAGAAGCCAAAGGATGTCTTATTTGTTTTTGTTGTTGTTTTTGTTTTTACTGAATGGAGAGATTCAGCCAAGATCTTAGCCCTTAGAATATACCTGATAAGTTTGGTTTCCTACTATGAAATAAAAGACTCATCTAATTGAAATGCAAGATTTATGAAATTCAAACTTATTAGTGCAGTATCAGACAACTCAGTGAAGACATCCCAATTATAGCTCACAGAAACAATAACATAGGTGCATGATCAATTTTTAAAAACAGTCATCTAATTGTGATGATTTAAGTTTAATTGCAATGATTAAGGAATTGTTTAAATGGCCAGGCTATCAAGATTCAGGGATATGTCTTCAGAATTATTTTTTAATTTAGATCTATGGACAATGTTACCACTGTTATTAGCTAGTTTTGTTTTATTTGTTATTCATGCTTTGTTCATGATTGATTGTGGTATACTATGGATATGTGTGCAATTTTGGAATATGCATAGATTATGTCTTTCAGTACCTTGTCAGGTGATAATTTGAATAATAACAGGAATATTTATTGCATGTATTAGATCTGCAATTTCATTCATATAAAGTGTCCTTAGATAAGGAAATTCCTACTGATGGATTGTCACCTTCTCTGATGAGAATTGTCTAGAGAATCGAGAGTTTAAGTGATTAACCTAGATTCATAGAACCAACACCTATCCAAAGCAGGGCCGGAACACAGATCTCCTTTGCTCTGCAGTGTAATGCCTTTCTTTTATCTATAACTCTGACTCAATTGACCATTGATATAACATACATTTGGACTTACATTCCTATGAATTTTTAGGGATTCTACAAAACTATTATTACACTTATATGTTCCCCCTTGCAGTCAGGGATTCATTTAAAAGATTGATGGCCATCACAGATTGTAGTTTTTCCTGAACCAATTACTTGGCTCATGTGAATATTTTGAATTTGTGACCTAATAAGCACTTTGCTAAGGATGAAGATTCCTTTAAGAAATATAAAGCTGATGGCAAAACTATTCAAGATTATGTTTACATGGTTAATAAAATATTTGCATTTTTGGCTAGATTCAGAAGAACAGAATTAGTTTTATGGAATGATAGGAGGGGTATGATCTAGAATAACGACTTCAAGAGGGCAGAGTGAACCCATTTACTTTATTAGTTTTTTTATGTAGTTTTATTTTTTTTTGTTGTTGCTGTTATTGTAGGCCTTTGATTTCACTAATGTAGGGAATTCTTATTGAGAAAATTATCTCTACCAATTCAGATTAGCAACTATTCTATGATTTATGGTTTTAAAATTTTACCTGGGAAAATAGTGACATTAAGTCAATTGCCTCAGATCACACAGGCATGCTGTGGGTAGATCTCAAACTATTATTTCTAACTCTTCCTAGATATCTATACATTGTGACATGCTAATACTTTACAAAACATTATTTCTAAGTTTTTTAAGCATCAATTGACTCAAAATTTCAACTATTGTCCCTTATCAGCTTAACTCTACCAAGCACTATAACATACAAAAGGTTGTGGAACAATAAAAGCATATATGGACAGTGTTAGAGGAGTTATTTAGCCAATGTTTACCTTAGTTATAGGAACAATGTGTAATGTCATGGATACAAATTATACAAAAATGTACTATAGAAAAATGGAATAAGCAAGAGAGAATTTAAGGGAGAATTTAGCAGCTTTCTTCAAAGTTGAAGAAAAGTATGCTTAGTTCAAGGTCTAGAACAGAGAAAACATTTAATTAATACTTGTTGCTTTCCTATTGACTTGAAGGACTATTACTTGGAAGAAGGATTATATGTTTTGTTTTACTTTTTTGCCCCCAATATCATCCCAGAAGGTCTATCTAGGAACAATGGATAGAAGTGGTAAAAAGGAAAAATTAGGCTTCCTGTAAGTAAAAATAACATCAAAAACAAAACTTCCTCAAGATTAAAAATATCCCACAGTAGAATGGGTAGCCTTGGGAAATAATAGGCTACTATTTTAATACTACTTTATAGAGGATCCTTGTTCAAATATGAATTGGGATATATGATTACTCAGGTCCCTTCCAGCTCATGGAATTTTATGATTTTCTGATATCCTTTTTAATAATTGAAATAACAAAATTTACTACAAAAATTTGAGTTGATGAAATAACCCATAGATACATTTATCAAAGGATGGTCCATGTTCAAATTCACAAATATAAGAAAAGCAAATATATATAATAAGGACAATTAAGATTTATGCTTTAAATAAGCTTAAAAGTACTAAATAAATATAAGGTTATATAGTTGTATCATGCATAGAAACAGTTACATGGCACAATGGATAGATCATTGGGCCTGGAGTTAGGAAGACTCGAGCTCAAAACTGTACTCAAACACTTAATAGCTCTGTGACCGTGGACAAGTAACTTCACCTCTGTCTGCCTCAGTTTCCTGAACTAAAAAATGTTGGTAATAACAGTTTCCTCAAAGGATTGTTGTGAGAATCAGATAAGCTGTCTGGAAATTTCTTAACACAATGCCTGGCATATAGTAAGTGCTTAATAAATACTTGTTTTCTTTCATCCCAGTGAAATTTAGCTTTTCCTCTGGTCAAAATATAGCAACAAAGACATAAAAATGTAACTCAAGGTTTAATGACCATTTGCATAAAATTCTTCCTACTGATTGAGACTGATTATTCAATGTGTCCCATGCCTTCATTAAGAGTAAGGCAGAGCTGATGTGAGCTTGGTGGGGAAGAGATCTTGATCTTCATGCTTTAAACTTTGAGAGACAAGACACAGTTCCAGTTTCTCTTCAAAGATAGGTGTCTAAATGGAAAGAAAACTCTTGGAAGAAGCCAATATATCAAGGAGCTAGTACCTTGGTCATGTTCTTATCTTTGTTCATGTCCCACATCTAATTACACCAGAGTCTTTAGGAAATTTTCCAGTGTGAGATCTTGTCTTTCTCTTGGTGGAATTCACTCTCAGTGAAAGAGAGAGAGAGTCTCAGATCTCACCCAAGGGGAAATTCTCCAAATTCTTTAGTGGTAAAAAGTGTTTTAAAAAGTGTGTGGAAATGGAGGAATCATTGAATTTCTGGCTCCTCTACATGCAGGCTTTTTCCAATAGTTCTGCCACAGACATTTACATGGCCACTCCAAGTTCCACCACGCCAGCTCTCCTCCTTGCCCCAGAATCATTACCCAGGACTGTGATTCAGATCCAAACATAGGCAAAGCAAGAGATTCCTGCCTCAGCATCATCAAAGAGATCTCTACAATTTCTCTCTGATCAGTCACTTGATTCACCATCAGTCTGTGAACTGAGAACTCTGGAAGCAGCTGCTGCCCCAGGGCTATGCTGGGACTATGGCTGAGACTGACCTCTCTCATTGTGATCACAGACCTTTCCTACTGATCTTCTAAGATGTCTTTGGCATTTGTGGGTTGAGAAATCTGGAAACCACCACAGCTGCCCATGATTCAGTCTCCTGAGGACTGCTCCAGCTTTGCTGAGGCCTGGTCTTTGCCTGTGTGCCCACATTGAATGAACTGAGCTCCTCTCCTAGCCCAGTGCAATATACCTTTCCAATCAACCATCCAGGTTATCTTAGGCTGGAAATTTGTTTCACTGTCTTTTTGTAGGTTCTGCTGCTCTAGAATTTGTTTAGAGTCATTTTTACAGGTATTTGGAGGAGTTTGGGGGAGAGCTCAAGCAAGTCTTTTACTCCACTATCTTGACTCCCTGGAATACTATTGTACTATAAGAAATGATGAGGTGGTTGGGGCAGCTCGGTGGCACAGTGGATAGAGCACTGGCCCTGAAGTCAGGAGGACCTGAGTTCAAATCCGGCCTCAGACCAAACACTTGACACTTACTAGCTGTGTGACCCTGGGCAAGTCACTTAACCCCAGTTGCCTAAAAAAAAAAAGAAAGAAAGAAATGATGAGCAGGCAGACTTCAGAAAAGCCTGGAAAGACTTGTATGGATTGATGCTGAGTGAAATGAGCAGAACCAGGAGAATGTTGTACACAGCAACAGTCACATTGTGCAATGACTAACTTTGATAGAGTTAGCCCTTCTCAGCAATGCAAGGATCTATGACATCTCCAAAAGTCTCATGATGGAAAATGCTATCTGCATTCAAAGAAAGAACTATGGAGTTTGAATGCAGATTGAAGCACACTATTTGCTATTTTTTTCTTCTGTTTTGTTTTGTTTCTTCTTTCTGATAATTTCTTCTACTGGTTCTAACTCTTCCTTACAACATGACTAATGTGAAATCTTTAATAAGAATGTATATGTATAGCCTATATCAGATTGCATGCCATCTTGGGGAGGGAGGGAAAGAAAAATTTAAAACTGAAAAGCATGTAGAAATGATTGTTGATGAATCAAAATGAATTAATAAAAAATAAACTAACTAACTAAATAAAAAATATTAAATGAATTGTCTAGGGTCATATAGCTGGTAAGTCTCTGAGACAGAATTTGAACTCATGAAAATAAGACTTGCTGACTCCAGGATGGCATTTTATCCACTCTGCCACATAATTGTGTGTATATATAGATATAGATAGATGTAAGTATAGTTATAGGTATAAGTATAGGTATAGGTATGCATATGAATATGTGTGTCTATGTGTGTGAGTGTGTATATGTATAGATATATGGATACATGTATACATATATTGTATGTATGTATGTATGTATGTATGAGCACATGATAGATGGTCTAAACTAGTAGCATTGTTGAAGTATTGGAAAAATATATTGCATGGTGACCGCCTAAAAGAATAACATTCATTTGAGAAGATAATTCTAATATTTATTTTTAAAAGAATCATTACTAGTTTTACCTCAAATATAGTTTGATGTTAAATTCAGTTTCCTTTGGTCTAAAAATCTAATTTTCCCTCTTAAAAATCAACCATTTTAGATGATAAAATCTTAGTGGGATTTAACAAATTTGATAACTGTATTATTACCTAGAAGAATAAGGTGGCAACGTAGGTGTTAACATTTCTGGTGTTCTCAAATGATTCTAAGTCTATGTTATTTTGACAGATATGTTATTATCATTGTACATTTTATGCCTCAATTAACAAATGTGGGTTTCACGTGTCTTGAGTAAAATTTCAAATCAAGTTTTTAGAGATTAATTCAATATTTTTTAAAGAAGGTAACCTATAACCTATGTTATATCTTTCACTGTTATATTTTTAAATACCTCAAAATAAAGAATGATTCTAATAAAAACAAAGTTCACCACAGTACTAATAAATATATTTTGAATAGAATAATCACAGATTATTTTACTTTAGATAGCCTTTTTTCCAATTTAATATAAAAATGAAGTCTTTCAGCTAGGATGCCTCTTTAGAGAAAATGGGCTCTTTTAGGGTTTGGATTCCTTCAGTCTTACATATGATTCCATTTGATATCTTTGTATTGCTATATAGTGACCAACTAGGAAAATAATCCCAGAGTCATAGGCAAAAAATATTATGTGAATGATTTTTTTAACAGTTATGGCATCAAATTATTTATAGAGAGAAAGAGGGACCTTAAAAGACATCTATTCAATCTCCCTTTTTTATAGATAAGGGAAGTGAGGCCCTGGAACATAAAGCAACTTTCCCAAAGTCACAAAGGAAGAAGTATCACAAAGAGTGTTTCAAAAGGGTCCTCTGACTCTAGAAACAATGTGTTTTTCTCTGTAATGTTCTGCTTCTTTTAATTCTTACACATACCATTGCTTCATGTATAAGTATTCATGGATAATGATTAAGTATAGAGACTTATATGTAATTTTAAATTAAAAGCTCCATTAGTGAATATTTCCAATTATTGTATTGGACTTCCACATAATCACAGTTATCTGTAGACATTGATAATTCAAAGAAAGTACATAAGGTATCCCAAAATTCTTAGGGTAGTTTAAGCTACTGAAGCATGAAACTTCACTAAGATTTTTAGGACACTCTGTGCTTCCATATACATGATATACTCTGTATATCAATATACATTTTAGAGGAAGAAACTTGGGTTAGATATGGGTTTGCTATAAACTATACAATGAAACTGCCTTTAGAATCCAATACCTTCAATTGGCAAGTGTCAGGTCTATATCTCAGTTGGAGTTCTGAAGATTCATCCGAAGAAGACTTGTTTCATATAAACCTCAATATAACATGATCAAGAATAATCAATAGGTGAGTCAGTAGGGTCGATGACTATGATTATTGTAAAGAGCTGTAATTTTTTTTCAATATGGCTCTTCTATTTGTACTTGAAAATCACAGTTCTTCATAATTTCCTTTTTGAGAGTCATTATTACCAAAAAAGTAATCATGCAATGGATACCTTGCTGATGAGCCCCTGTGTGTAGCTTGTTCATGGGACAACAGGTAAATAATTCATCATTGGGACTCTAGTCAAAGATTTTCATCTTGGAAGATACTATAATGTGCTCCACCAGGATGAAGTTCAAGAATCCAAGGTCACCTTCAAACTACACTCAGGCTTAAGGAAGTTAACTTAAAATATTTGAGCCTATTCTGTCCTACTGTAATTTGTGACAATGATTTTCAATGACTTTAGATTATTCTGAATCTCTCTTTTTTTGTTATGAATTTTTAAAAGTTGTCATTATCTCTTCCCCAAATGACTCTCCATTCTTTTGAATGAACTTTATGGGGTGGTCACACACATAATAGTATTTATTTTAAAGGAGAGTGGGGGGATGAATAAGAAGGTAAAAAAAATAAGAAACATTTCTGCTTATGTTTGGAATTGGATTTTTTTTAAATCAGGAATTATAATCAATTTACTTGAAAGTGAATAAGATCAAATAAGCAAGAGATAGGATTAAGTGAGGACAGTTAAGGGGTACACTAGTAATATGCATTTTTCATAGTGCTCATTAAAAAAAACTTTTCCATACAACATCCAATCCTTAAAATCTGTCAATACTCATTCAGATATGTAACTAAAGTATTTGAGCTTGTTAAAATATAAATGCTCTTGGTATGGGTAACATTTGTTATTATCATATATATTTTAGGGTAAGTATTGGTAGATGGGGAGGGAAGAAATGAGGATACTTGGTTCTTTGAAAGGTACCTTTAATTAAAGTTAAAGAGTCAGAAAATAAAGGTTATTTAGTAATGAAATTATCATATAAATAGTACTTTAGAGTTAACAAAATTGGTATAATTGAATACATATTTGTTTCTCAAAGAACTTCAATATTAATAAATAACCTAAGGTCATTTAATGGATGAAAGAAAAGATTTTATTTCCTTTAGAACCAGTGGACAAAATAAAAATAGAAAAATCTACTAGTCACTTAAAAAATGTCCAAATCAAAATACCCCAGAACTCCATAGCTAAAATAAAGATCTTCAAAGGCAAAGAAAACTATTGTAAGATGCCAAAAATAAATAATTCAAGACATAATTCATAGTCAGATTAAGATGAGATTTGGTAGCTACCAATTAAAAACACCAAATAACTTGGAATAAGATATTCCAAAAGACAAAAAGTATGGATTTAAATAAGAATAGCTTACCATGAAAAGTAGTTATAATCCTATGGGGAAGGGGGGATAGGCCTTTAATGAAATAAATAATTTCAAACATTACATAAAAATATTATTTAATTAAACATTTTTCAATTACACATAAAAAATTTAACATCAATTCTTCAAAAAAATTATTTCCAAATTCTCTCCCCTTCCCTACTGATTGAGGTGGGCAAATTATCAATTATACATATGAAATCATGCAAAACATATTAGCCATGTTGCAAAAGAAAACATCAACCAAAATAGAAGACAAAAATATAAAAAAAAATTAAAAATATGTTTCATTACACACAGAGTTCATTGGTTTTTTTTATCAGGACATAGATAGGATTTTTCATCATGGATCTTTTGGAATTATCTTGGATCATTTTCTTGATCAGAGTATCTAAGTCTTCCACACTTGATCATCATTAGTATGTTGCTGTTACTGTGCATAATGTTATCCTGGTTCTACTCACTTCATTTTGCATCAGTTCATATAAGTCTTCCAGTGTTTTCCTTAAACTAACCTCCTCCTCATTTCTTACAACACAAAAACTTTCCATCATCATATACCGCAACTTATTCAGGCATTCTCATATTTATTAGCATTCTCTCAGTTTTGAATTATTTGCCACCACCAAAAGGACTGCTATAAATATTTTTGTACAAATAAGTCCTCTCCCCTTTTCTTTGATCTCTTTGGTAAAAAGACATGATAGTTACAGCTATTGCTGGGTTAAAAGCTATACAAAATTTGATAGTTCTTTGGACTTAGTTCCAAATTTTACTCCAGAATGGTGGGACCATTTTACACCTCGACCATCAATTTTTCTACACCCCTTTCAGAATTTCTGTTTTTTTTTCCATTTTCTTTCATGTTAGCCAATCTGATAGATATGAAATGGTATCTCAGAGTTATTTTAAATGGCTTTTTTTTTTTACTTAACAGTGACTTAGAGCATTTTTCATGTAACTACAGGTAACTTTGTTTTCTTCTTTTGAAAAATGATTGTTCATAATCTTTTGGCATTTAAAAAATTGGGGAATGGTTCATATTTTTTAATAAATTTGACTCAATTCTCAATATTCTTTTAGAAATGTGGATTTAATCCAGCAAACTTGCTACAATTTCCACAATTTTCTGTTTTCCTTCTAAATTTGGCTTCATTGCTTTGGTTTGTGAAAATTTTTTTTTTTAATTTCATGTAATCAAAATTACTTATTTTACTTCCTCTGACTTTCTCTATCACTTGTTTGGTCACAACATACATGTTACAGAAATATATTCTGGTGAATGGCAAATAAACCCATTTATCTAAGCTGGTAACAAAGAAAAATCATAGAAATTTTATAGGTGATAATACACTAGACAATACTGGGAGTGAAATATTGGATCTTAATCTAAAGTGTCCCATATCATCATAGATATGAAAGGTATAATTTTCCATACTCCTCTAATTTCCTTTATGTCTAGACCATTTATCAATTTTGACCTTATTTTGGTATTCAGTGTGAGATTCTGGCCTGTGCTTAGTTTCTTGCAAACAGTTTTCCCAGAATTTTTTTTTCAAATGATGAGTTCTTGCTGTAAAAGCTTGGAGTTTTGCTTCATCAGATATGAGATGACTATGGTCATTTACTGTTACTGTGTGCCTAATTTATTCCACTGATCCAGTACTTTATTTCTTGGCAAGTAGCAGATTACTTTCATTATGTGTGATATAGTTTGAAATCAGGTACTGCTAGGTCATATTCCTTCACATTTTTTTGGTTGATTCCCTTAATGTTCTTGACCTTTTGTTCTCTCAGATGAATTTTGTTATTAATTTTTCTAGCTTAATAAAATAATTCTTTGGTAGCTTGATTGGCATGGCACTGAATAAGTAAATTAATTTAGGTGTTTCCACTGCCCTTTACTGAATGTAATTTTATGGTGTATTGGTCTCAAAAGGTTGATTTTTAATATTACTGCTATTCTTTATTAGTTTCCAAAGTTTTGACCATATTTTATGAAGATTCCATATATAGCTGAGAAAAAGGAATACTCCTGTCTATTCCCATTCAATTTTTTTCAAGGGTCCATCATATTTTACATTTCTAAAATTCTATTCATCTCCTTAATTTCTTTTTTTATTTACTATATGGATAGTTACATCTGGCTCTGAGAATGAAAAGCTATGGTCCTCCACTAGTATAGTTTTACTGTCTATCTCCTCCTATGATTCATTTAACATTTCCTTTAAGAATTTGGATGCTACACCATTTGGTGCATACATGTTCAGTATTGATATTACTTCATTGTCAATGTCCCCTTTTAGCAAGATGGGACTGAAAGTGTTTCTCAGGGCCTCTTTTCCCTCTTGATCAAAAGTGCTCCTCTCTTCCCTTGAACTGTGTCCCAGAACTGTATAGAAGTGATAGATTTGCCAAATAGTTTCTGCTCATGTTGAATGCTAGCACAGGGATCCCTTGTAATTACTCTATGTCTAGTTGTCGGGTCCTCTGTCATCTCTGGCTTGAGATTGTCCTGGAGCTTCTGCTGCTTTTGTTGCCATCACCTAGTCACATCATTGGTATTGTATCACACATGGGCTCTGGGACAGCCTCCACCCACCTGTCATGCATGTCTGTATGTCTCCTTCTAACCTCTTAAGCTGTCTTAGACTGGAAGAATATCTCACCCTGACCTATTCTTTGGTTCTGCCACTCTACATTTTAAGTTGAGGCATTATTTTAAAGTTGTTTGGACAGCAATGTAGGGAGAAGTTGGCTGAGTGCCTCTTCTACTCTAACCTGGAACTCCAACCTTCCGTGCCTTCCCGATCAAATGAGTTTAGGCATTTTAAAGTTGAGGAATTTTGAAATACAAACAAAAGAGTTAGGAGAAATATAAAATTAAATATGAATGTAAATCATATATGTGTGTATGTCACCTTGCATGTTACCTGTGTCCACATGCATCAGTCTAGAATTGATTCTCAGGAAGACATGACTGAATATCTCCAAAGTGTCCCCTGCTCACTCCTCATCAAAGTATACTCATTATTGCAAGGAAGAAAAACAGGATATTTTTTCCAGTTGTTGACCACTGTGTGTTCCTCAGAGAAAGGGTAACAGTCTAGAATCATAAATGTCTTCCCCTTAAATATTTTAGCCTAGAGGAAATAGGTTTGAAATTCAAAAGCCACCTTCTTAATCATTATTCCTTATCATGAAATAAATGCCTTAAACTATGTATCCAAAGCTGGAACCCCTTCTCACAAAATACATGTTACAGAAATATATTCTGGTGAATGGCAAATAAACTCATTTATCTAAGCTGGCAACAAAGAAAAATCATAGAAATTATGTAGGTGATAATATACTAGACAATACTGGGAGTGAAATATTGGATCTTAACCTAAGGTGTCCCAAATCATACCCAAAGGAAAATTCCTGAAGTTTCCAGCTGAGTAAACTGAGGATAGGGATATGATTGAAGTAGTAGGTAGTAGGTTTTTTACACATTGGCTTCTCAGGGTCATTTTCTCCATTTATAAACCTCTCATTGAAGTGAATCTGAAAAGACCTTTCTTCTTTCTGGAAAGCAGAAGACAGAAGACCACAATCAAAATTTTGTAGATGCTTGCAAATTTTTTTGGAGGTGCTTGCTTGAGCAAACTTGACACCTGTAAACTATAGACTATGAACACAAACATCAGCACTTTCAAACCAGAGTGATTTCCATGGTATACTATATAATCAACCTGTGCAGTACAGGTAATAGATATGCCCTTCATTATTCAAAGTATCACCTGACAAGGTACTGAAAGACATAACCTATGCACATTGCAAAGTTCATACATATCCATAATATAGCTATAAAGGCATACATGTACATAGTATACAGATATTGCTATATAGCATGAGCATGAAAATAACAGCAAAAATAAAAATTACATTCAAATATACATTAATTTAAATGTACAACAATAAATTTATTATTTAAATGTACAGCAATAACAAATGCAGTTTCAAGGAAGAAACATTTTATGTGGGCAATCTCTAGTGGCATGACTTTGATACAGATGAAACAGACTGCATCTTCAAAATACCTATAATATTCTAGAGTAAGCTAGTGCTTGTTGTGATGGGGCTTGGTCTCTTGTCATTGACTAATTTCTCTGCTCATAAACAAACTCTACTAATTAGTAAAAGTTGATCATCAGGGTCATTATAGACTTGATAGATATATAGACTTGTCTATGTTTAGGTTTTTTTGTTTTACCTTTTTACTTTTACTCCATGTGTATCTCTCTTGTTTAAATGTGTTTCTTGTAAACAACATATTGTAGGATTTTGTTTTCAATCCACTCTGCTGTCCGCTTCTATTTTATGGAGTTCATCCCATTCACATTCATAGTTATGATTACTATGTATTTCCTTCTATCCTATTTTCCCCTTTTTATGTTTCTTTTTCTCTCTTTTCACTCTGTCCCTCGTCCTCCTCACCAGTGTTTTGCTTCTGACAATTGCCTTCCTCAATCTGCCCTACCTTCTAACATCACTCAATCTTTTCTTTTACCCCTCCCCTCCTACTGCCTCACAGTGTAAGATGTATTTCTATACTCATCTGAGTGATTAGGTTATTACCTCTTTGAGTCAAATTTGATGAAAGTAAAGTTCAAACAAGGCTTATCCACCTCCTTTTCCCCCTCCTTTGTAATAGTTCTTTCGCACCTCTTCTTGTGATATAATTTACCCAATTCTGCCTCTCCCTTCCCTCTTCTCCCAGTGCAACCCTCTTTCTCACCCCTTATTTTTATATCATCATATCAAAGTCAACTTATATCCATACCATCTGTCTATGTATACTCCTCCTAAGCAGAGACACAATTTTTAAGAGTTATGAGTATCATCTTCCTATGTATGGATGCAAACCATTTAACCTTATTGAATAACTTTTTTTCTTTTCTGTTTATTTTTATGCTATTCTTGAATCTTGTATTTGAAAAATGAATTTTCTGTTCAGCTCTGGTCTTTTCATCAGGAATTTTTGAAAGTCCTTTATTTCATTGAATACTCATTTTTACCCCTGAAGGATTACAGAGTTTTGCTGGGTAGTTAACTCTTGGTTGTAATCCAAGATACTTAGCTTTCTGGAATATCATATCTCAAACTCTCTGCCTCTTTAATGCAGAAACTGCAAAATTCTATGCAATCCTGAATGTGACTTTTGATATTTGAATTGTTTCTTTCTGGGCACTTACAGTATTTTCTTCTTCACCTGTGAGTTCTGGAATTTGGCTGTACTATTCCTAAGAGTTTTCATTTTGGAACCTCTTTCAGGAGGTCACCAGTGGATTTTTTCAGTTACCATTTTAAACTCTGGTTCTAGAATATAAGACTTTTTTTTCTTGTTAATTTATTGAAATATGATGTGCTGGCTCTTTCTTTGATCATGACTTTCATGTATTCCAGTATTTCTTAAATTATTTTACCTGGATGGGTTTTCCAGGTTAACTGTACAATGAGGTATTTTACATTTTCTTCTATGTTTTCATTCTTTTGATTTTGTTTTATTGTCTTTTGAAGCTTCATAGAGTCATTAGTTTTCACCTGCCCAATTATAATTTCTGAATCATTAATTATTTTTCACTTAGGTTTTGTACATCCTTTTCCATTTAGCCAATTCTACTTTTTAAGATATTGTTTTCTTGAGTGGACTTTTGTAATTCCTTTACCATTTGCTTAATTCTACTTTTTTTTTAAAGATAGGCAGAAGTAGGGGAATGGGTGAAAGTTTTTAAAAAATGAAGTTAAAAGGCTAGAAATAGGATAAAACTTCCTAATAATTAGTTATCCAAATGTAGAATAAGCTATCTTTGGACAGAACAGGATTGAGATCAACTAAAGTCTAAAAGGAAAGGTTATATTACTATTTCTTAGGAATTATGTATGGCATGTTATTGTTTAGTTATGTATTGGACTAGATGCTATATGAATTTTCTCCCAAATTTAAGCTTCTATGAACTACACAGAAACATATGTGACTAACCATACATACCATAAATAATTCTTTTTTGTGTCAGTGTTTTTTATAAGATTCCTTTGTGTCTATGGTGTATACTTAGCTTCCATGGTGATATAATTTAAGACACTTACACTATAAAATGTGATATAGACGGTGAAAGTTAGAGGAGAACAAAGCAACCTGAAAGCAGCTTAAGAATAAATTTATTGTTATCTCTTTTTTAAGCCACAGTTATATTGACTAACACCTCCTTTTGTCCCCTAACCCTCTTTCACTGAAGCCTTCCTTGGAACCAACAAAAATACTTTACAGTGTATATGACATTACACACATCCCAAATATCTAATTTTGGGTGAAAGTATATAAGGAAAAGGGGCTCAGAAGAGGACAGCAAAGCACGGCAAGGTTATTGGAATTTTTACATTCATTAGGAAAAATCTGGTAAATTCTCTCCAGTAGACAAATTCTATCTTTAGGATAGTTAATTTGCAACTACAGTGATGAGTAGTGGAAAACAAAAGAAAACAAAACAAAAACAAAAACTGAATCTCTTAGGTTTGTTATGTTTACCAAATATTAAAAAAAAAATCATTACTATCACACAGGAAGAACAAATTATCTCCTCCCCATAAAGCTATTTAGGTTTTTTTTTTAACATCTAGAAGGAGACAAAAAGGTGGATTAGGGCAGCTACCTAGCTGAATTCTCCCAACATTTCCCTCCAAACAACTTTTAAAATAATACCTCAAATAAAATTTTGGAGCAGCAGAGCCAATATAAAATTAAGGTAAGACATTTTTCTATCCTGAGAAAATTTAAGAGGCCAGCAGGAGGAGTCAATGACATCAAGGTAGAAGCCTGTCAGAAGCCCACATGTAGCTTCAGCAATAGCCAGCAGTAGCAGTAGCAGCAGCAACAGCAACAGCAACACCTTTGGGAGCTATCAATCCAGAGATGGTAAGGGGGTTGATTAAATAGTTTGAGAGGACAGGGGACCCTTTACTGGTATTGAGTACATCTACCATTAATTGTCAACTTTATTTCCTATATGCCATTCTGGGTCACAGCTGCACATCAGAGAGGAGATATGACTTTTGGTCATAAGAGAGCAGGAGCCATAATCACAGTTCAAAGGCTTAGAGGAATGTTAGTACATGTCACTGTAGAGGACCAGGGGTCCTTACTGGTTAAAGACCAAAGCACACACCAGGAGAGCAATTTTCACACCTCTCCTGGAATAACTACTTTTGAAGCATAAAAATAGGCAGAAAACCAGAAAAGGCCTGACATTTGCAAGAGTGCCTCCCAAGCCCCAGGTGAGCAGAGCCCAACTTTAATACAAAGTTCAAAGTCAAGAAATAGGCTTTCAAAATGAGCAAAAACAAAACAACAAAAACAGTTTGAACATTAAAAAATCTATAGTGGCAAGAGAAGGACAAGACATAAACTCAGAAATAAAGAACAGTGTAAAAAGGCTACAAAAAAAGCCTCAAAGAAAAATGCTAATTAGATCGAAGCACAACAAGAATTCCTGAAAGCATTTTATAAATTAAATGAGTGGTAAAGGAAAAATTGGGAAAACAAATGAGATGGATGCAAGAAAATTGTGAAAAGAGAAGAGCTTGGTAAATGACACATAAAAATACTTAAGAAAAAAACATTTTAAAAAACATAATAGGCCAAATGGAAAAAGAGGTTCCAAAGTTTATTGAAAAAAATAATTCACAGAAAATTAGAATTGGGTAAGTAGAAGCTAATGACTCCATGAAACCTCAAGATGCAATAAAACAAAGTCAAAATAATGAAAAAAAATAGAAAAAAGTGAAATTATTTCATCATACAAACTACTGACTTGGAAAATAGAAGAAGAGATGTTTTGTTTAAAAAAATGGATTATCTTGAATCTAAGATACAAGAAAGAGACTAGACATCATATTTCAAGAAATTATCAAGGAAAATTGCCCTGATATCTTTGATCAATAGAGTAAAATAGAAATTGAAAGAACACATTGATCACCTCCTGAAAGAGATCCCAAAATGAAAACTATCAGGAATATTATAGTAAAATTCCAAACCTCCCAGATCAAAGAGAAAACACTCCAAATAGCAGATAAGAAACAATTAAAATATCATGGAGCCACAGTCGGAATCACTCAAGAATTAGTGGCTTCTACCTTAAAAAGTGGAGAGCTTGGAATATGATATTCTGGAGGGCAAAGGAGCTAGATCACCTACCCAGCAAAAATGAGTCAAATTCTTCAGGGAAAAAATATGACTTTTGATGAAATAGTGGACATTCAAGAATTACTGATGAACAGACCAGAGATGATCAGAAAATTTGACATTCAAACATGACTCAAGTGAATCATAAAAAGGTAAACATGAAAGAGTAATCATGAAGGACTCAATAAAGTTGAACTGCTTACGCTTATATTGGAAGGATGGATATAACTCCTAAGAATTTCATCATTTTAAGTCAGTTAAAAGGAGTTTACATAGATAGAGGCTATGGTTATGAATCAATTATGTTGTAATGATCTCAGAAAAAGGGGAGGTAAGAAAGAGAAATTCACTGGGAGAAAAGGAAAAGGAGAGGTAGAATGAGGCAGCAGTCAGAAACAAAACAGACTTTTGAGGAGGGACAGGATAAAAAAAGAGATTGAAGGATAAACATAATAAAATGGAATAGAGGGAAATATATAGTAATCATAATTGTGAATGTGAATGGGATGAGCTAACTCATAAAATAAAAGTGGACAGCAGAATAGATTAGAAACCAAAATAAAAGAATATGTTGTGTATAACAGACACACTGAAAAAGAAAGACATGGAGAGTTAAAATAAAGGGTGGGATCAGGACCTAGGACACCCAGCCCTTCCCAGTACCTCCCAGTCACTCCAGCCTACTGTTCACCCCAATCTAAGACCCTCCCACAGACCTTTTCCCTATAAGAAGAGACAGTCTCATCTACCAAAGGGTAGATTCTTAAAATCACTCCCACCCTGACCTGTGTTCTCATAAACCTTGTCTTTGACTGAAAGAAGGCTTGAGTTGAATTCATTCAAGGCAGGACCTGCATTATTATTTCAGGGTCCCAGCACCCCTAAACCTCAATACCTCTACACTATTAGTGATTTTAGCTTAATATCAATTAATCATAACAATATCTAGGAGGCGGAGCCAAGATGGGGGAGTAAAAGCAGTGGCTTGCTTGAGCTCTTCCCAAATCCTTCCAAATACCTATAAAAATGGCTCTGAACAAATTCTAGAGCAGCAGAACCCACAAAAAGACAGAATACAAAAAATTTCCAGCCCAAGACAAGCTGGATGGTTGTTTGGAAAGGTCTGTTGCACCAGGCTGGGAGAGGAGCACAGTCCAGCGTGGGCCCTGCAGGCAAAGACCAAGCCTCAGCAAACCTGTAACAGTCCTCAGGGGACTGAATCATAGGCACCTGTGGTGGTTTCCAGGCTTTTCAACCCACAAACTCCAAAGACAACTTAGAAAGTCAGTAAGAAAGGTCTGCTGGACTTCAGTGAGAAAGGAGAACGGTCTGACCACAGTCCCAGCACAGCCCTGGAGTGGTGGCTGCTTCCAGAACTCTCAGCCCACAGACTGAGGGAGAATCAAGTAGTTCATCAGAGGGGGATTGCAGAGATCTCTTTGCTGGCACAGAGGCAGGATTATCTGGCTTTGCCCATGCTTGGATCTGGGTCACAGTTCTGGGTGGAGATCCCAGGGTGAGGAGCAGTGTTGGTGTGCTGGAGCTATAACTTTGGACATTTAGTTTCTTTCCTCCAATGAGATAGTTAGACTAGATAACCTCCAAGCTTTAAAGTCTCTTCCAACCTTGACTCTATAAACTGTTTCCTTAGTAATAATGAAGTTATCATTATTTTTAGAAACATGCTTTATCTGAAAATTTCTGATGCTGTCCCTGACTATATTAAGCTTCTAGATAGACCACTCTTTAGAAGCAAGGGTTGTTTTTTTTTAATAATAGTCCACATATTGTGTGATTTTACATTTTGTAAATAAATGTGAATGCATACAAACAATGACTTGGTTTATTTTGAAGTTTCAGTTTACCATTGTTATGCAGCAAAAATATCTTGATATCCTGAGACCATGTTTCCTGTCATAATGAACAGAATCCTCTCTCCAGGGCAGAGTTTCTGTTGCAAATGGATTCTGATTTCAGCATGTAAATATTTCTGAAAGGAAAAGTAAAGATGCAGAGTAAATGAGTGATAATCACACACACACACACACACACACACACACACACACACACACACCAATTATAGCCATAAAGCCTTCTGTATCTTCAATTCAATTTACTGAAAAGTTTGTTGTTATTGGAGGTTTAATTACTTAGAATGTTGTTTCAGTATGTGAAACTCTTTTGAATCATTTTGGGAAAAAAGACATCAATGAGATGAATATAGTTTCTGTTTTTGGAGGGGGCTCCAGGAAAAAAAAAAAGACTGCCTTGACCATCAACAATAACCAAAAACATGTACTAAGTGCATATTACATGCAAGACACAGCCATATATCCAAAGACAAAATAGGTAACTTGTTCCTCTCCTGACAAAGCTTATTCCCATCATTAGCAGTAGCACATATTTATTGGTCACCTGTGGAATGAATGTAAGATACTATGAAACAACCTGTCATGGAGAAAAAAAGAAGATAATGACTTTAGGTGCCATGTACACACAGCTGGGGCTGACATGTTTGAAGATAGTTGTAATTATTATTCTCATTGCTCTATAAATACAGCAATAACAATCATCTTGCCTTGATTTTATATATCTTTAAATAAATTAAAATATCTCTACTTTATGGGGCCACAGAGAGTGATTTATTCAACCTAATGGATAACAGTAATTGGACTTGTCAGAATCTATAGAGCCCTTTTTATGGTATTTAAAAGAATAGACGAAAATGCATGATCATGAAGTGAGGGCAACACATTAACTTTCCATTCAAAGTGCTGAACATAGAGTGACCTTTAGGAACAGAAAAATTTAGTAATAAATTCTTCTGTTCCCAAATAGAAGGGCAGCTAGGAGGCTAGTTGATGGAGCACTGGAATGAGAGTCAAGAGGATCTGAGCTCAGACTTAGTATCCTCATCTGTAAAGTTGAAATAATAGCCCTTATCTCAGTGGTTGTTATTTAAGGTCAAATGATATGCAAAACACTTTGCTCAATTGAAGGCACTATACTAATATTTGCTATTAATATGATTATTATACTTCATAAGAAAAGTCATAAAGGAAAGCTATTAAATTAATAGAATTGCAAGTAATATTGAAGATCATCTAGTCCAAACTATTTAAAAGCTGAGACCTGTATTTCCCCAAAGTGATTTAAATAGAGTTAATTTTAACTTCTTTGTTCTTTATTTATATAAAAGCAAAGATATAATTTCCCATCACTACAATTGATTTTATTAATCTTCAGTCATCACTGTTTTACTGCTGCTTGCAAGAAGAAAGTGTGTATTTGATCTATCAGCCAAGTAAACAAACAAACAAAAAAAAAAACCTTTCCAATTTTTAATTAAATTGATAAAATCTGGCCTGGCATTTTGGATAGAAGGTGGTGGTGTCTTATATTAGAAGTCTCTACCCTTTGAAATGATGCAAGTATTTTGTGTAATTTCTAAAGAGAAAATGACAAAGAGAGAAAGAGAGAGAGCAATAACCAGACTTCTCAAGTGAAAATTCTCCAAAGTTTCTAAAATAGCAGCAAGCTGGGTATAGGGATTTGATAGAGATTACCAGCTTTATGACATGTCAACTTTGTACCAGAATCTTTCTCATCAACCAGATACTATAATAATCCTCTAGATCTTAATCCACACTCACACACACAATCTATATACATATAATGCATGTATGTATATCTATATACATATATGCATATATATATTCTGATATTATGAAAGAAATGCTATAGTATAGGAAGAGAAAGAACAAAAAATGATAAACTAAATTAATTATAGTAGTTAGCATTTATATAATACTTTAAGTTTTGCAAAGGACTTTATATGTTATCTCATATGATCATCACAACAACCCTTGGAGGCAAGTACTATAATTATCCCCATTTTACAGTGAGGAAACTAAGACAAAGAGAGATTAAGTGACTTCTCCACTCATACACATATTAAGTGTCTGAGGCAGTATTGAAATATAGGTTTTCCTGACTTTAAATATAAGGTTCTATTCATTTGGCCACCTAGCTGGATGCTGAATGAACTATTTAATATTTGTCAAAGTTATGAATTCTCACATTTCAAATTCTCTTGGTGGCCTTTTTTTGTGTGGTTATGAAAACTTACACTGTATAGAAAGATGAGGTAAAGTAACCATTGACACTTCAAAGTAAGAGCATCCCTATCTTAGCAATATTACATTTACAGTTGATAATACTATAAAGAAGGGAATGACTGCATTGTCTTGCTTTCAGAAACATTGTGAACTTCACAGAAAGCTTAGATTTACTGTGAGAGAATACATTTATTGAGAAAACTCAGTAATTAATCATAATGTTTTTAACCAAACCTTAAGAAATGTGAAAAATATACAAAAACTATAAGCAAGAGACTCTTTTATCTGAAAATGTCACAAAGCATGTGAAAATAGTTTTATTCAGGGGCAGCTAGGTGGTGCAGTGAATAGAGATCTGGCCTTGGAGTCAGGAGGACCTGAGTTCAAATCCAGCCTCATACACTTAACATTTACGACGTATGTGACCCTGGGCAAGTTACTTAACCCAGATCACCTCACCACAAAGCAAAAAAGAAATAATAATAATAGTTTTATCCATGTAGCAAATTCTTGCCATTATGGAAAATTACAGTATTAATGGATTCAGTGATATTGGTATCAGTTTGAATATAATATTATATAATAAAATATATTTTGGATACACTAAATATTAAATTATAAATAGAACAAAACTGTTGAGGTCTATTCCATCCAGATTGACTTTTATATTCTATTTTCTCTCTGTTAGTAATTTTCTCAATAAAATATACCTTACATAGTTGTAAGGATTAAATATAAACCTATATAAAATAGAGTTTTGCAAACCTTAAAGTACTATACAATGTATAAATATCATCATCCTCATTTTCATTATTACCATTACTTCCAATTCAGAATATATTGAAAACACATTTTCCAAGATTTCCTCATTATGGGGAATATGCTCCATGAGTAAAACAACACAATGTGATGAAAAACTTCTGTATATTCATTTTTAGAAGATCTGAGTTCAGATGTTTTCTCTGATACTTATTACCTTTGTAAGCTTGGACAGTCATAACCTCTCTAGGCCTTTATTTCTTAATTTGTAAACAGAAAAGTTTGGTCTGTATGATCATTGAGGTCTCTACCAGTTCTTAATCCATGACTCTTTATGTTAGGGTAAGAATAGTAGGAAACAATTGATCCAGACATATTTCCAGATATAGCACCCTTAGAAACTAAAACATTGATATCCAAGATTTTACTAGTATTGCCATTCTCCAGAGATATCATAAAGAATATTAAAGGTTATGAAGTATTTCCCTGGCATTTCCTTCTCTAGCTCATTTTACAGATGAAAATGGAAGTGAACAAACTTAAATGACTCATCTAGGGTCACAAAACTAGTAAGCATATGAAAGTTCTAAGAGTGAGATACATTTGTTTGTAAATAAAATGTCCAATTTTGAAGTAATGTGTCTACTTAATAGAGTGCGAAGCCTTAAAAAAAAAAAAACATTTGGGATACAGTACATTGAAAACATACAGCAAAATGTACAATAATGAAAATTAACTCATGTTCATTGTGTAAAAGAAATTAATCTGAACTTTAAAGAATGAGATGATAAACCTAAAGAAAAATGTAAAAAAATTATTACTTTCAGTATTTCACTTACTTACGAATCTATGCTCAGGAAGGAATTTTGAGGGATTTTGCTGTAGGCAAATTCTTATATTATTTAAATCTAGAGATATGTGGAGTTATAAAAGAAGGAATAAAAAGTATAAAACAAATTAATGATTAGTATTTAAAGCCTGGACTTAGACATTAGAGCATTTTCCTGGAGTGAATCATGTTTGTGAAAGTGATTTTAGGAAAGGCATGTGCTCTATGATTTACTAAGTTCCTATGTTATTTGATAAAAGCAAGAATTTTTTTCCTGACCTTGTCAAAGTTTTCCAGTCAGTTTCTCAAGTATCTGAAAAGTGACTTGACTTTGTTTGCCATTTCCCATAGTAATTAATATTAGTTACTATTAATAACTAAGAACTCATGCTGAACACATTAAAATGTTGCAATGAGCTAGAGAGACTAAAATCTTCCTTCATTTTTTGACCCCTGGTTCAGTTTATTAAACTTACAGCTATTAAAAATTAAAAAGAAACAAAACAAAATATTTTAATATAAGGAAGTTTCCTAGAGAAAGAGCTTAACAAGATCCAGAGTAGTTATTGGCTCGTGTTTTTATGACTATGAAAAAATAAACATAAGCAACCTGAACTGCCATAAACTGAATGTATGCTAACTTAATTCAAAATTTCAATGAATCCATAATCTTACTGATATAGATATACCTACCATAATAAAACAACTTTCCCCTTATGCATGCCTTTTCCTGCTGTGAAACTCTTCCATGTCTTCTTATAATTCTCTATTGTGGTTCCAGGCAAATACCCTCTAGGTATTTCAACATTACATAGTAAATATAACACATTGGCTAGTCATCTGTTACTACAAGCTCTCTCTAGATAATTAGCATATTTTTCCAGTGATACGTCTGTTATAAGATACCTTTGGTGATGTATGTTGCATGAGACATTGTTTATAATATGCTAACTTTTGGGTTATTGTTGTTCCCTCATTTTTCAGTTGTATCCAACTCTTCATGACCAGATTTGGGGTTTTCTTGGCAAAGATATTGGAGAAGTTTGCCATTTCATTCTCTAGCTCACTTTATATATGAAAATGGAAGTGAATAGACTTAAATGACTCATCTAGGGTTGCAAAACTAATAAGTATATGAAGTCAGATTTGAAAACTCCAGGCCTGGAACTCGATTCCACTGTGTCACATAGCTTCGTAGCTACCCTATTTCTATGTACCATGCATAATTTTGTTACTCTTTATGTCCCTAGCAATTATGATTCTTTGGGTATTGTATTGTTATGCAATTTGTAGCCATATTATGAGCACTAGAAGAATACTAGTATTATGTATGTATGCATATATGCATACACACATACACATATACATGTGTGCATATTTTATGTGTGTGTCCACATGCACATATGTGCCTATAAATTTATTTCATGTGTGCATACATGTACACATTGGCACACATTATGCATATATGCATACACACATGAACACATATACACATACTTGCTTGCAAACACATATGTGGGTGTGCATACATGCACTCGCATGTATACATATATACATGTATATAATGCACATATACACATACACTTATACATACACACACACATATATATGTGTGTGTGTATATATTATATATATATATATACACACATACATGCATACTTAAATATACACATATAGTGATGTTGATGTATATGGAGGGTTTAGGGAAGAGCACCACCCAACAAAGGCACTAAAGGCATAGATATTTCCAGAAAAGGTTACTTCAGGATAAAATGCTCTTCAGTATCATCTTCTTTTTAAACATTGCCTTAATAAATCTAGACTACACAAATATTACTTTGTTGAGCACAAGATTGTGAAGTTTCTCTCTACCAAGGAGGGTTTAGTTTCAGTTGGTATCCTCAGTTGAGTTGCTACCTCTTCCTCATAAAAGGAACTGTTGTCTCTGCCAATTCGCTCTTAGCTTAAGAATTAGAAATTTTATTTATTTATTTAAGCATATATTTATTTACATATTTACTTATTTATATAAGCATTCATTTACTTGTTTGTTTATTATACAGATCTTTCAGAAAGACATCTGTAATAAAAAAGGAGGAATGTCCCTAATGGACTTTTCTCCTGTGAAGAGAGAGTAATTTTCATAACTTTTTCTGTAATAGATATTTTCTCTTTAAAAGAACATACTATGCCAGTTTGAAGAGCCAGTTTGGAACTGATCAATATCAGGTAGCTATTGCCTACAAGTTTAAGTGTTTAAAAAAAACACCTTTGATTTCTTGTTCAATAAACCTTTGTCAAAAGTATTTCTGATTTATGGTTAGAATTCCTTTTAACTCTCTAATTAGTTTTCACATGAGTGTCCTATTCTCTTAAATCTATTTTAAGGAATTTCTGACAAAGAAACTCTACCATGTTCTGTGTATCATTTCCTATCGCACCTTTATAAGAATGAAAATGCTTAGAGTATATCATACAAATATACATGAAGAAGAAAAAAGAGCTAAACAAGAGGGAAAAGTAATTATCTTTCTCTTGTCCTGCCATATTTCTCCATTTAATATATATTTCTGACACTAACACCTGCCCTACTTTCTCTTAAGGAAATAATTAGGGACTATTAAAAATTCCCTGCAAATTTGCAAATAAAACCTAGCCTACCACTCTTTCTAATTTTGGATATAGTTAATCATTTAACTTTTCTTTCTTTTTTTATTAATTTATTTTCATTTATCAATAATCACTTCTATATGCTTTTGAGTTTAAAAGTTTTCTCCCTCTTCCTCCCCATCACCCTCCCCAAGACAGTACACAATCTGATATAGGCTATACATTTACATTCATATTAAACATATTTTTACATTAGTGATGATGTAAGTCAAAATTAAAACCAATAGGAGGAACTATCAGAAAGAGGAAACAAAACTCAACAGAAGAGAAAAAAAATAACAATTCAACTTCCATAGTTCTTTCTTTGGATGTGGATAGCATTTTCCATCACAAGGCCTCTGGAGATGTCTTTGATCCTTGTATTGCTGGGAAGGGTTAAGTTTATTAATATTAGTCATCACACAACATGGCTGTTATTGTGTACAACATTCTCTTGATTCTGCTCAATTCACTCAGCGTCAGACCATACAAGTCTTTCCAGGTTTTTCTGAAGTCAGCCTGTTCATCATTTCTTATAACACAATAGTATTCCATCACATTCATATATCACAACTTGCTCAGCCATTTCCCAATTGATGGGCATCCTCTTAATTTGCCTCTACAAAAAGAGCTGCTATGAATATTTTTGTGCATGTGGGTCCAAGATTCTCCCATCTGTATGATCTCTTTGAGATATAGCCCTAGAAGTACTATTGCTAGGTCAAATGTTATGTACATTTTTATAGCCCTTTGGGCATAGTTCCAAATTGCTCTCCAAAATGGTTGGATCATTTCACGCCTCCACCAACTATGCATTAATGTTCCAACTTTCCCACATCTTCTCCAACATTTATCATTTTCCTATTTCTCATGTTGGCCAATCTGATAGCTGTGATGTGGTACCTCAGAGTTGTTTTGATTTGCATTTTTCTAATCAATAGTGATTTATAGCATTTTTTAATATGACTATAGATAGCTTTAATTTCTTCATCTGATAACTGTCTGTTCATATCTTTGACCATTTATCAATTGGGGAATGGCTTGTAATCTTATAAGTTTGACAAAATTCTCCATACATTTTAGAAATGAGGACCTTATCAGAGAGACTGGTTGTAAAAATTCTTTCCCAATTTTCTACCCTCCTTCTAATCTTAGTTGCATTGGCTTTGTTTGTGCAAAAACTTTTCAATTTATTATAATCAAAATTATCCATTTTGCTTTTCGTAATGTTCTCTATCTCCTGTTTGGTCATGAATTCTTCTGTTCTCCATAGATCTGATAGGTAAACTATTCCTTGTTATTCCAGTTTGCTTATAGTATCAGCCTTTATATCTAAATCATGAACCCATTTTGACTTTATTTTGGTATATGGTGTGAGATTTTGGTCTGTGCCTAGTTTCTGTCATACTCTTTTCCAGTTTTCCCAGCAGTTTCTTTTTCTTCAAAGAGTGGGTTCTTATGCCAGAAGCTGGGATCTTTGAGTTTATCAAATAATAGATTACTATGGTCATTGACTACTGTGTCTTGCATATTTAACCTATTCCACTGATCCACCACTCTATTTCTTAGCCAGTACCAAGCAGTTTTGATGATTGCTGCTTTATAATACAATTTGAAATCTGGAACAGCTAGGCCACCTTCCCCTGCATTTCTTTTCATTAGTTCCCTTCATATTCTGGACCTTTTGTTCTTCCAAAAGAATCTTGATATTATTTTTTCTAACTCTATAAAATAATATTTGGTAGTTTGATTGGCATGGCACTGAATAAGTAAATTAACTTAGGTAGAATTGTAATTTTTATTATATTAGCTCATCCTACCCATAAACAACTGATGTTTTTCCAATTATTTAGATCTGACTTTATTTGTGTGAAAAGTGTTTTGTAATTGTGCTCATGGAGTTCCTGGGTTTCTTTCGGGAGGTAGACTCCCAAATATTTTATAATGTCTACAGTAAGTTTAAATGGAATTTCTCTTTCTATCTCTTGCTCTTGGACTTACTTGGTAATATATAGAAATGCCAATGATTTATGTGGGTTTATTTTTTACCTGCAACTTTGCTAAATTTGTTTATTATTTAGAGTACTTTTTTACTTGATTCTCTAGGATTCTCTAAGTATATCATCATGTCATCTGCAAAGACTGATAGCTTTGTTTCTTCTTTGCCTATTCTAAAACCTTCAATTTATTTTTCTTCTCTTATTGCTAAAGCTAACATTTCCAGTACGATGTTGAATAACAGTGGTGATAATGGACATCCTTGTTTCACCCCCGATCTTATTGGAAATGCTTCTAGCTTGTCCCCATTACATATTATGTTTGCTGAAGGCTTTAGATAGATGCTATTTATTATTTTAAGGAAGACTCCATTTATACCTATGCTCTCTAATGTTTTAATAGGAATGGGTGTTGTATTTTGTCAAAAGCTTTTTCTACATCTATTGAGATGATCATGTGGTTTCTGTTAGTTTTGGTGTTGATATGATCAATTATGCTGATAGTTTTCCTAATATTGAACCAGCCCTGCATTCCTGGTGTAAATCCTACCTGGTCATAGTGTATTATTCTTGTGATAAGTTGCTGTAATCTATTTGCTAATATTTTATTTAAAATATTTGCATCTATATTCATTAGAAAAATTGATCTATAATTTTCTTTCTCTGTTTTGACTCTTTCTGGTTTAGGTATCAGCCCCATATTTGTATCATAGAAAGAATTTAATAAGACTCCTTCACCTATTCTTCCAAATAGTCTATATATTATCAGAATTAATTGTTCTTTAAATGTTTGATAGAATTTGCATGTGAATTCATCTGGCCCTGGAGATTTTTTCCTAGGGATTTCATCAATGGCTTGTTCAATTTCTTTTTCTGAGATGGGGTTATTTAAGTATTTTACTTCCTCTTCTGTTAATCTAGGCAATTTATATTTTTGTAAATATGTATCCATTTCACTAAGATTGTCAAGTTTGTTGGCATATATTTGGGCAAAATAATTACTAATTGGTGTTTCAATTTCTTCTTCCTTGGTGGTAGCTTCACCCTTTTCATTCTTGATACCAGCAATTTGGTTTTCTTCTTTCTTTTTTTTAAATTAAATTAACCAAAGGTTTATCTATTTTACTGGTTTTTTCATAAAACCAGCTCTTAGTTTTATTTATTAGTTCAATAGTTTTCTTAATTTCAATTTTATTAATTTTTCCTTTGGTTTTTAATATTTCTAATTTGGTGTTTAATTGAGGATTTTTGATTTGTTCTTTTTCTAGTTTTTTTTTAGTTGTATGCCCAATTCATTGATCTCTTTTTCTATTTTATTTATGTAAGCATTTAGAGATATAAAACTTCCCCTAAGAACTGCTGTTGCTGCATCCCATAAGTTTTGGTATGTTGTCTCATTATTGTCATTCTCTTGAATGAAGTTATTGATTGTTTCTATGATTTGTTGTTTGACCCAATCATTTTTTAGGATTAGATTATTTAGTTTCCAATTATTTTTTAGTCTATCTTTCCATGGCCCTTTATTACATATAATTTTTTTTTTTGCATCATGATCTGAAAAGGATGCATTTAATATTTCTGCATTTCTGCATTGGATTGTGAGGTTTTTGTGTCCTAGTACATGGACGATTTTTGTGTATGTGCCATGTGCCACTGAGAAAAATACATATTCTTTCCTATCCCCATTCAGTTTTCTCCAGAGGTCTATCATAACTAACTTTTCTAATTTTCTGTTCACTTCCTTAACTTCTTTCTTGTTCATTTTGTGGTTAGATTTATCTAGTTCAGAGAGTGGGACTTTGAGGTTCCCAACTAGTATAGTTTTGCTGTCTATTTCTTGCTGTAACTCCCTGAACATCTCCTCTAAGAATTTGGATGCTATACCATTTGGTGCATATGTGTTTAGTAATGATATTGCTTCATTGTCTATAGTGCCTTTTAGCAGGATGTAGTTTCCTTTCTTATCTCTTTTTATAAGATATATTTTTGTTTTTGCTTTGTCTGAGATCAGGTTTGCTACCCCTGCTTTTATTACTTCAGCTGAAGCATAATATATTCTGCTCCAGCCTTTTACCTTTACCCTGTATGTGTCACTTTTTTTCAAATGTGTTTCCTGAAAACAACATACTGTAGGATTATGGTTTTTAATTTATTCTGCTATAGGCTTCTGTTTTATGGGAGAGTTCATCCCATTCACATTCACATTTCTGATTACTATCAGTGTCTTTTTCTCCATCCTTTTTCCCCCTGTTTTTGCTTTTCTTTCTCCTTTCTCCTTTCCCCCCTCACTAGTGTTTTGCTTTTGACCACTGCCTCCTTCAGTCCCAGCTCCCATCTATGAACCCTTTCCCTTTTCTTCCTCTTTACCCTTACTGGTTCTTCCCTCCTTTCTATCCCCCCTCCCTTTTCTTTCTCCTTTTCCCTCCTACTGCCTATAGGGCAAGTTAGATTTCTATACCTAACTGATTACGTTATTCCCTTCTTGAGCCAAATCTGATGAGTAAGGTTCACACAGTGCTCATCCCCCTCCCTTCTTTCCCTCTGCTGTAATAGGTTTTTGTGTCTTTTCCTGTAATGTAATTTACCCTTGTCTGCCTCCTCCTTTATCAGTACATTTTCTTAGATCAGACTAATCCACTTACTTGGATCTATTTAACCCACTTGATTAGATTTTTTTTTTATCATTACATCAAAGTCAATTTATATCCACCCTCTTTATATATACTCCTTTAACATGGTGTAATAACAATACGGATCTCAAGGGTTGCAAGTGTCATCTTCCCTTGTAGGGATGTAAACAGTTTGCCCTCATTAACAACATATTGTATCTTTCTGTCCCATTTACCTTTTTATGTCTCTCTTGAATCTTGTACTTGAAGATCATATTTTTTGTTGAGCTCTGGTCTTTTTATCAGAAAGGTTTGGAAGTCCCCTATTTCATTGAATATCCATCTCCTCCACTGAAAAATCATGCTCATTTTCACTGGGTAGTTGATCCTTGCCTGCAATCCAAGCTGCTTTGCCTTAAGGAATATCACGTTCTATGTTCCATGAGGTGCAGTCTTTTAATGTAGAAGCTGCAAGGTCCTGTGTAATCCTGACTGTGGTTCCATGATATTTGAATTATTTCTTTCTGGTTGCTTGCAGTGTTTTCCTTTAATCTGGAAATTTTGGAATTTGGCTATTATATTCCTTGCCATTTTCAATTTGGGATCTCTTTCAGGCATGGAGCGGTGGATTCTTTCTATAGTTATTTTACCTTCTGGTTCCAGGGTTTCAGGGAAGTTTTCCTTTATGATTTCCTGAAAGACACTGTCCAGGCTCTTTTTTTCCTCATGATTTTCAGTTAGGCCAATAATTTTTAAATTGTCTTTCCTGGATCGATTTTCTAGGTCAGTTGTTTCACCCATGAGGTATTTTATGTTTTCATCTTTTTTTTCATTTTTTTTTGGTTCTGTTTGACTGATACTTGCTCTCTCATAGAGTCATTAGTTTCCATTTGTCCAATTCTAATTTTTAACATACTGTTTTCTTCTGTTAGATTTTGTACTTTCTTCTCCAATTGGCCAATTTTATTTTTAAAGGGTTTGTTTTCTTCAATGTACTTTTTTTTTCCAGTTCTCCAATTGTGTTTTTTAGGGACTTGTTTTCTTCAGTATGCTTTTTTTTTTTTCCAATTGGCCAATTGCATTTTTTAAGGACTCCTCTACCTCTGTCATTTGACTTTTAAAATCCTTCTTGAGCTCTTCTAAGAAGGCTTTTTGGGCTTCAGACCAGTTCGTATTCCCTTTTGATGTTGCAGATGTGGGTTTGTTGACAATGTTGTCCTCTTCAGAATTTCTGTTTTTATCTTCACTCTTTTCATAATATGAATCTATTATAGGATTCTTTTTACTCATGGTGTTTTTTCATTCCCTGGCCTTTATTTTATTATTATTATTATTATTATTATTTTTTATATTTCTTCCCCCCTCCATTTTCCTGTAGGGTAAGACAGATTTCCCTACCCAATTGAGTATGTATGTTATTCCCTCCCTAAATCAAATTCTATGAGAATAAGATTCACTCATTCCCTCTCATCTTTCCCCATTTCCCCTCTACTGTAAAAGCCTTTTTTTGACTGTTTCATGTGAGATAATTTTACCCCATTCTAACTCTTCCTTTCTCCTTCTCCTAGTATAATCCTCTCTCACCCCTTAATTTTATTCTCCAGATATGACCCCTTCATTTTCAACTCACTCTATGCCCTCTATCTATCTATCTATATCTATACATACATACATATAATTTTTTCCCCTCCAACTATCCTAATACTGACAAAGGTCTCATGAGTTACAAATATCATCTTTCCATGCAGGAATGTAAACAGTTCAACCATAATAAGTCTCTTATGATTTTCTCTTTCCTGTTTACTTTCATGTTCCACTTGAGTCTTGTATTTGAAAATCAAATTTTCTATTCAGCTCTGGTCTTTTCATCAAGAATGCTTGAAAGTCCTCTATTTCACTGAATAACCATTTTTTCCCCTGCAGGATTATACTCAGTTTTGCTGGGTAGGTGATTCTTGGTCATAATCCTATCTCCTTTGTCCTCTGGAATACTATATTCCATGCCCTGTGGTCCCTTAATGTAGAAGCAGCTAAATCTTGTGTTATCCTGATTGTGTTTCCACAATACTTGAGTTGTTTCTTTCTGGCTGCTTGTAATATTTTCTGCTTAACCTGGGAACTCTGGAATTTGGCTACAATATTCCTAGGAGTTTTCCTTTGGGGATCTCTTTCAGGAGGAGATTGGTGTATTCTTTCAATTTCTATTTTGTCCTCTGGCTCTAAAATATCAGGGCAGTTTTTCTTCATAATTTCTTGAAAGATGATGTATAGGCTCTTTTTTTGATCATGGCTTTCAGATAGTCCAATCATTTTTAAATTTTCTCTTCTGGATCTATTTTCCAGATCAGTTGTTTTTCCAATGAGATATTTCACATTGTTTTCTAATTTTTCATTATTTTGGATTTGTTTTACAGTGTCTTGATTTCTCATAAAGTCACTGGCTTTCAACTGCTCTATTCTAATTTTTAAGGAAGTATTTTCTTCAGCAATCTTTTGGACTTCCTTTTCCATTTGGCCAATTTTGTTTTTTAGGGCATTCTTCTCCTCATTGACTTTTTGGACCTCTTTTGCCATTTGGATAGGCTATTTTTTAAGGTGTTATTTTCTTCAGTGTTTTTTTGGGTCTCCTTTAGCAAGCTATTGACTTTGTTGTTCATGATTTTTTTGCAAAACTCTCAGTTTTTCCTCTACTTCTCTTACTTGCTTCTCAAAATCCCTTTTGAGCTCTTTCAAGGCCTGGGACTGATTCATATTCTTCTTGGAGGCTTTGGATTTAGGAGCTTTTGCTTCATTGTCTTCTGGTTGTATGTTTTGATCCTCTTTGAGACCAAAGTAAGATAATATAGTCTGACCCTTTTTGCACTGCTTACTCATGATCCCAGCCAATTACTTGAGTTTTAAACTCTTTGTTAAGGTAAAAGTCTGTTGCCAATGTGGAGAATGTACTGTTCCAAGCTTCGGGGGGGTTGTACAGCTGTTTTCAGAGATACTTCTAGGGACCTGAAAATTTTCAGTTCTTCCAAGGCTGTATGATAAGGAGCGAGGTGTTTCATCTCCACCACCACAACAAGCTCCACCACACCAACATTCCTCCTTGCCCCAGGACCACCCCTCAGAACTGTGACCCAGATCCAAGCATTGGTAAAGCAAGAGATTCCTGCCTCAGCACTGGCAAAGAGATCCCTGCAAATCCTCTGATCAGCCACTTGATTCCCCCTCAGTCTGTAGGCTGGAAGCTCAGGAAACAGCCACGGCCCTGGGGTGGCTGAGACCTAGCTCCTTCTCTCACCGTGGTCACAGACTTTTCCCACTTACCTTCTAAGTTGTCTTTGGCATTTGTGGGTTGAGAAGTCTGGAAATGCCATAGCTGTCCATGATTCAGTCCTCTGAGGTCTGCTCCATGGTCACTGAGGCCTGTGTGCCCACTCCAAACTGTGCTCCTCTCCCTGCCCGGCATGATATACCTTTCTGATCAGCCATCCAGGCTGTCTTGGGCTGGAAATTTGTTTCCATCTGTTTTTTTTTGTGGGTTCTGCTTCTTTAGAATTTGTTTAGAGCCATTTTTTATAGGTATTTAGAAGGGTTTGGGCCATTCCCTGGCCTTTAAAGAGATTAAGCTCTACTGCTGGGGATCAGAGGGCACTGACCTAAGCTTCTTGTGTTGGGAGCCTAGGTCTGGTCACTGGCTTTGTGTGCTGGGGTCTCTTATGTTGGCAATTGGAGGTTGTACGGTTATGGCAGCTTACCTGGTATTGGACTGGAATCAGCAAGGCTGGGACTTTCAGGAAATTCTAGGTTGCCTGCTTTTCCTTTCCTTTAGCTTTGTTCAACTCCTTTTAGTACTGCAGGGTGTTTGTTTATCTGCCTGGGGCCCCTTGCAGTGCTCCCTCCCTTAGTTCTGCTGAGGCACTGGGAGATTCCTTTGCTGTAGATTGCTGAGGCACCTGGTGGTTTTCTAAGCTGGTTTCCACAGGTTCCCTCACCCTCACTGAGGCACTTGGAGGTCCAGCTGTTGGTGTTTGTCTGCTTGACCACCTGGGCTTCAGGACCTCCTCCTGGTTGGTAGTTGGAGGCTGTAGGGTTCTGGCAGTTTACCTGGTGTTGGACTGGAATCATCAAGGAACCTTTGTGCAACTCTAGGTTGCTTTCTTCAGCTCCTTTCAGATGAATGCTGCAGGGTGCTTATCTGCCTGGGACCCTTTGTAGTGCTGCTTCCCTTATTTTTGCTGAGGCTGTGGGAGACCAGTTTGCTGGAGAATGCTGAGACACCAGGGTCACCTACTGGTATGCGAAAGTGGGTCTTTCCACTGGCTGGCTGGTCGGTGACTCCCTTTCAGTACTGCTCCCCTTTCCCCAAGGTAAGAGGGGTCTTTCGCATTAATCCCTCTAGCCACCTGGGATACTGGAGTGATACTCCCTGTCTTTCTTCTCCTTCAGCTGTTCCAGGGTTTTTTCTGGGGTGATATTTTCTGAGTTTTCAGAGGTTGATAGGGGAGGGTGAAAGCGACTACCTTCTTACCCCACCATCTTGGCTTCTGGAAGCGGAAGTCTATCTTTTCTTTCTAAGCTACATATATTGGTATGTGATATATGATGGATTTTTTTTTCAAATTGAACTCAATTGCTTAACCAGCACAATGGTATATCTCTTCAAATAAATATAATATTATGGTAAGTGGATATTTTGCAAACAGTGTGAATTATGAGGTTGAATATTTTGTGTGATTGTGGATCTAACTTTAAAGGTACTGAAGTTGGTGGGGGGTGATTCAAGCAGTACAATGTCATGAACAAAGAAAAACACATCATCTATAGAAAAAATTCTCTTCAATTTGAACTGGGTGTCCTATATAACAATGGTAAGCATGGGATGCTGGTTTTGTCTTTCTTCTAACAAGCTGATTTTATGGCTGAACAAAGATGTATATTAACAATAACCTTAATGATTTTTTTTCCCTGTGAAACACAGTTCTGGACTTAGAACTTTGAATAACATAGTTCACATCTCACCTCTGATACTTAGAGAATTAGAGATTCAGAACTGGAACATGATTCATAGGCCATCTAGTCCAACATCTTTGTTTTACAAGGGAGGAACAGGGAGGTCTAGTAACTTGCTGGAAGTCACTCAGAGAGTAAATTTCAGAGACTGGCTCTGAACTGACATCCTCTGATTGAAGACCAATTTCTCTTAATACTGTGACCTTAGGGCATTTTAAATTCATTTAGCTTAAAATCTTTTTACGCTCTAATTTTTTTATTCATTTTAATTGTTTTCTAGCCATGTCTCATCTATTTTATTATTATATACTTAGTTTATTGAATATCTGTTTAAAGATTTATATTTTTCTTTATCAGATTCCATAGTTAGATTTCTACTATCATGTAAACTATCCCTTACAGTTTTATATCATGTGCAAATTTGAGTATCTGCCATCTATATTTCCATAAAAATCATTATGGTTGGATTCTGGGGAATTGGCATATTCTGGGCATGGGGTGGGGAATCTTCTGATTCTATCAAGCTTGTAAATTGTTTTGAATGGCAAGTTTGTAAATTGTTTTGAATAGCATACTCAGCTGGGCATTTAAACACTCCAATTATTAGGTAGTCACTGAGAATTCTAGTGAAGTGAAAATTAACTAGTGTAATATATTAGTATTTTTTAATGAGTATAGTGAAATCATGTGAATTGATTTGTCTGTATGATTGACTTTCCTTCCAGAAAAGACATTCACAGACCTATGTAAGAGTATCAAATGTCCATAAACTACATACATAAAAAAAGTTCTTAAGTATACATTGGAAATTTTTAGCATGAGTTCTATGTCATAAAACACATTTTGTATGGTTTTTGAGGCATCTCTATATCTGTTAAAAGCTAAATGTAATTTGCTATGTATTTTCTTGCCCAAAATCCATGCTATTTTTCATACTGTGCTTATGAAGAATATATGTTTTTGCATGTTTCTCCTGCCCTTTCTACCTGCCTCTTCATCACCAGTCCCCTACCATTGTCCTGGAAAAAAATTCAAAACTTCAAAAGCTCTCTGATCTACCTTTGTTAATACAGATTGTAACTACCTTATACTTTCCTTAGGAAATAGTTTAGTAGTTTCTTTGACCAAGTTAATTTATTATTATTAGACAGAATTCTGGTGATGAGTTTCTTTAAACAGGCTCTTCTGTCAGTCATTAGATCTATACTCTGAATCAAAGGTTCTTAAGGATTTTTTTTTTGCTTTGTGTGTGTGTGTGTGTGTGTGTGTGTGTGTGTCTGTGGTTATAGACCCATTTGGGAGTCTGGTGAAGCCTATGAGCACCTTTCTCAGAATGTTTTCAAATGTATATAATAAGGAAACCAATTATATTAAAATAAAAGACAATCACACACTTCAGATTAAGAACCGCTGCTCTAAATCTTTTGTATTTGGTAGGAATTTGTCAAACTTTGTGTTTCACAGTTCTCATGAATTCAAGGTTATCTCCATGTCATATGTCATTAGACTACAATTTTCAATTTCTGGATATAAAAATCTATGATATTACTATTCAATAGTAAATACTATTGAATTTTGTTTCTTAAATATTCCTTTATGTACACAAATATATTAAAATATACAATTGTTAATATGTATTCCAATAATGTCTTACCTCAAGACCTATATTGGTATGAAGATAACCCTGGGTTTTAAAAGGCTATGTCACTGGAATACAAGTAGTACAGTTTGTACCAGTAAATAAAGCCTATAGTATTAACAACAGAATTAATATCTGCCTTTGGAAGCCTAATGTAATTAAATCTTAAGAGATCCCAGATAATATCTTTTGATCATCATGACCCATGCACACTACTTACTAAACTGCAAAGAAGGACCATGATCTGTTTTCCCTGAGGACTTAGTTCTATTTATGAAAGCACAGCTATTTGAATCAGTCAGTCAAGAAACACTTACTATGTGCCAGGCACTGTTAAAAACACTAGGAATACAAAGTAAAAACAACAGCAAAAAATAATCCTTTCCTTCATGGACTTTACAATCTAATAGAGGACACAACATGTAAACAATTGTATAACAACAACAACAACAATAATAACTAGCTTTAATATGGCACTTCAAGTTTTGCCAAATGATTTATAAATATTCTCTCTGTTTTTATTCATAACAACCCTGGATGTAGGTGGTATTATTAAACCTATTTTACAGACAAGGAAATGAGGCAGACAGAGATTCAGTAACTTGACCGTGGTCACATGATTAATAAATGTTTGTGACTGGATTTGAACTTGTCTTCCTGCCTCTGACTCTTTATCCATTGTGTCACCTACCTATTATATAGAAGATAAGTTGAAGATAATTACAGGAGGAAGGAAGGATTGAGGAATCCCTGAAAAAATTTCTTGCATAAGGTGGGAATTTGCATTAAAATACATAGTTTCTACTCCTTATTTTTAATCTGTCTTTCACTTGATGCATTTCCTGAAAAATAAAAGAAAAGAAAAAAGATAGAAAAATAGGAAAACTTAAGTGTCCATTCAATCTTAACATCCAACAAGAGTATCCTAGGGGAAAACATATTTTGTCTAGGGAAAAGATTTCTCTAGTGCACTATTCCATAGGAAAATAAAATACAAAATGGTTTGTTCCCTCTAGGTTGACATGTATTCATACTTTTTCTCATTTGTTGTTTTCTTCTTTTTTTAATAAAGCTTCTGTCAATCCATGTGACCATGTTATATTGTGTTGTTCTCACTATTTTGCCCAAATCACAACAAAAAGTACATTTAAAAACAACATTTCCTTTGAAGACCATGAAATGAAGACCAGTGCAGCTGAAGGTACAATTTTTCTTTTACTACAGAACAAAAAAAGCAGAGAAAATGAGATTGCTTCTCCCTCAAGGATTTTGCTGAGTCTTTCTTTGTAAACCTGATTAAAAAGTCACAAAGAAGCTTCTTTTTTACTATTAAGTTCTAACTATTGATTTGTCAGGAGGCAAGCAGTTTCCAGATAGATTTAATTTGTATCTAAAGATATGTTTAATTTATTCTTTCATTTAGCAAACACCTACTGTGGGTGAGTGATTGTCCTAGACTCTGGAGAGTCAGGGAGGAAATAAACATTTAATATATGCCTACTGTGTTAAGAAATGGGCTAAATGCTGGGGATATAAAAAAGGGCAAAAGACAGATCCTGGCCTCAAGGGGCTCACAATCTAATGAGGGAGACTACAAGAAAACACATATGTACAAATATCTTATATTAAAGTACAAATAGGAAATAATTAAAAGAAGGAAGGCACTAACATTGAGAGGGGTTAGGAAAGACTTCTTGTAAAAGATAAGATTTTGGGTAGAACTTAAAGGAAGCCAGGGAAACCAATAGACAAATGAGAGCAGAAATATCATTTCAGATGTGGAGGAAAGCCAGAGAAAATGCGCAAAGCTGAGAAATGGATTGTCTTGTTCATGGAATAGCTAGGAGTTCAGTGTCACTGGATGAAAGAGTATAGAGGTAAGATGGTATAACAAGACACTATATATAGTCAATGACTACAGTAATCTACCTTTTGACAAACCCAAAGACTTCTGGGATAACAATTCACCATTTGACAAAAACTGCTGGGAAAAATGGAAAATAGTATTGCAGGAACATGGCATAGACCAGTATCTTATAATGAATACCAAGATAAGGTGAAAATGGGTACATGATTCAGACATAAAGGGTTATACATAATCAAATTAGGAGAGCAAGGGATAGTTTATTTGTCAGATTTATGGAGAATGGAAGAATTTATGACCAAATAAGAGACAGAGAACATTATGAAATGCAAAAGGATTATTTTAATTACATTAAACTAAAAAGGTTTTGTTCAAACAAAGCCAATACAACCATGTTTAGAAGGGAAGCAGAAAGCTGGGAAACATTTTTTTACAGTGTTCCTTTTAATGGCCTCGTTTCTAAAATATATAGAGAACTGAGTCAAAATTATATGGTTACAAGTCATTCCCCAATTGATAAATGGTCAAAGGATATGAACAAGCAGTTTTCAGATGAAGAAATTAAAACAAATTATAGTCCTATGAAAAAAATTCTCTAAATCACTATTATTAGAGAAATGAAAATTAAAACAACTCTGAGGTACCACATCACACCTATCAGATTGGCTAATATAACAAAACAGGAAAATGATAAATGTTGGAGAAGATGTGGGAAGATTGGAATACTAATGCATTGATGGTGGAGTTGTGAACTGATCCAACCATTTTGGAGAGCAATTTGGAACTATGCCCAAAGGGCTATAAAACTATGTATGCCCTTTGATCCAGCAATAGCACTACTAGGTCTGCATCCCAAATAAAAAAGGGAAAAGGACCCACATATACAAAAATATTTAAAGCAGCTCTTTTTGTGATGACAAAGAATTAGAAATTGAGGGGATGCCCTCTAATTAAGGAATGACTGAACAAGTTATGGTACATGAATGTAATGGAATACAGATTTCAGAAGAAAAAAAAACCTGGAAAGACATATAAACTGATGCTGAGTGATATGAGCAGAACCAGGAGAACATTGTATACAGTAATAGTCACACTGTGTGATGACCAACTTTGATAGACTTAGCAATGCAATTATCTAAGATAATTCAAAAGACTGATTATGGAAAATATTATCCCCGTCAAGAAAAAGAACTATGGAGTCTGAATGCAGATCAAAGCATATTATTTACTCTTTTTCTTTTTTTTTCTTTCTTGTGGTTTTTCCCTTTTGTTCTTATTCTTCTTTCACAACATGACTAATATGGAAATATATTTAATATGATATTTAATATATAGTCTATATCAGATTGCATGCCATCTTGTGGGGGGGAAGGAGGAAAAACATTTAGAACTTAAAATCTTATAAAATTGAATGTTGAAAACTAAAAACAAACAAATAAATAAATTTAATTTAAGAAAAGAAGAAAAGGGCAGCTAGGTGGCACAGTGGATAGAGTACTGGCCCTGAGGTCAGGAGGACCTGAGTTCAAATTTGGCCTCAGACCAAACACTTGACACCTACTAGCTGTATGACCCGGGCAAGCCACTTAACCCCAATTGCCTAAAAAATAAATAAATAAAAGAATTTTTATAAAAAGAAAAAAGTAAGAAGGTATAAGAAGACTAGCAAGGTGTGTGTGTGGGGGGGGTAGAGATATGTGATGAAAGGCTTTGAAAACTGAAGAAAGGATTTTTCATTTGATCCTAGAGGTGACAGGGAGTCATAGGAGTTTATTAAGTGAATGTGTGTGTGTGTTACAATTGTTACAATTTTTGCACAAACATAATCAAATAAGCTGAGAGCACTAAGGCTGCTTAGGGTCCCTGTCATTTACTTGACTGACATATGCTCACCCTATGTTGACTTCTACTGTTTCTGTTTTTGTGTCAGGAAATCAACACCATTATTGACTCAAAAATGATATAAGGATTCATATTTCATAACTTATTTTTAGTCACAGACTTTATACTGCCCGATTGGACAATCTCTCTGTTGCTGTATATAATATTTTGATATTCTTGTTTTATTCCATTACTTTTACATTCATGCCTATAGAATATTCCTTTAGTAAATAAACTCTTACCTTTCAGAGACTTAGCCTAGGACTCTGATTTACTATTTTACCAATTCTACTAAATTACATTATTGTTGTTTAGTTGTTTTAGTTGTGTCTGACTCTGACCCTATTTGGGGTTTTCTTGGCAAAGATGCTGGAGTGGTTTGGCATTTTCTTCTCCAGATCATTATACAAATGAGGAACTGAGGCAATCAGGGTTAAGTGACTTTGCTCAAAGTCACACAACTAGTAAATGTCTGAGGCCATGTTTGAACTCATGAAAATGAGTATTCCTGATTCTAGGCCTGGCAATCTAACCACACAAAACCCAGTCAATGAAGAGTAAGATTTCCTTTAGCAAAAAAACAAAGAAACAAAAAACAAAATAAAACAAAACCCAAAAAACACCAACCTTCTGTGGTATTACAACTATAAGAAAAGACATTCTACATGCATTTAAATGAATAACAAATATTTGAGATCATTTTTAGTGTTTTGTTTCTTTTTGTGCTATTTTTCAGATTTTCCTTGAGATGAATTTTAGAGAGTCTTTCTTTAGTTTGTTCTGTTTTATCCTGTTTCTGCTAGAGTATAGATCTGATTAAATTGTTCTTTCCAGCCACACATTTGAAATACCAAAGTAGTTCTGATTATGGTTAGGGTTAAATGCCACCTTTTCAATGATATCTTCATATCTCCTGATATACATACATCAAGCCCTACTTTGAAACAAAGAAAACACATTAAATGAAACTGATAGATAAAATGACTGTGTGTGGTAGTCTACATTGCATTCTCCACTCATAGTCTAGCCATATGTTCCCAAAGTGGGCAATAATGCTCCTGGGGGGCGGGACTGTAATGATTCAAGGGGGTGGTAGTAGCTTCAGGTACAATTGGGGGGCTTTGAGTAAAATTAACGGGGTAGTGGAAGCACAAAGAAAGAAGATAAGAAAATTTTGAAAAACCACTTATACATATTTCAACTGTTGTATAACAGAGTTAAAGTCATAATGATTACATTATTTTCCAAATAAACACACAAAATGCAAGTCATAACTGATCAGTGGTCAAGTCCATTGAGAGGTCTTAACAACAACTGTTGGCAGGTGAGTGTAGCAACTGCGGGGAAGTACAGCATGTGTGTGCAGGACTATGTGTGTGTAGTGACTACTTTACAGCATGATACTATGCAGTTACATGATGCAATACTGCATCATCAAAATTTCAATGCAGGAAAAAAACATAAATTTACAATGAATTATTAAATTCAAGATGCATAATTTTTAAATATCTATATTATATATATATTTGAAGTTATGCAAATTTCAAAAAAAAATGTTAAAGAGTTAAAGAAAGTAGATTTCCAGGAGGGTGCTGAATATTTTTTTTTGAAAAGGGGTTGGTAGGCCAAATAAGCCTGGGAACCTGTGGTCTAGACTCAACTTAAATATCTTTCTTCTTGATGTCATTCTTAATTTTCATGGGATTATTCCTATTTACCAGTCCAGGATGCCCTCCCAATCCCAGCTTCTAATATCTTATCCCCTGGCTCAATATATGTGTAAAATTGTTTATTTAGTGGGATAAGGAGGTTACAGAGTTCCTAATACAAACCAGTCCAATTGTCATCAATTTATTTTGTATAAACCTTGAATATATTTATAAATGCACACAATGTCAAACCCGATAAATATAAGATACATCGGATCAGTGACAGTTTCACGTTTCATGATCTTATTCTTGAAGCTGTGCATAGTTCCATAACTCAAAGAAGTAACTTATTTGTTATTTGTTGATTGATTGGTAGTCCAACTCTCTCCTGAGAGGAAGGATGTGTTTCATAATCTGATTTCTGGGAACAAGGATTTGTCATCGCAAGTCATTTGAGTTCAGCTGTGTTTTAGTGGTATTTTTGTTTACATTACAAATATCATTGTCCATTTTGTATTCTTAGTTCTTTGCTTACTTCACATAAATAAATCTTTTTGAAAATTCCTATTTGTCATTTATTATGGTGAAATCATATTCCATAAAACTCAGATCAGTTCAACCATTCCTCAAATGATGCACACTAACTCAATTTGTCTATTTTTCAATTCAGTTTAATAAACATTTGTTAAACACTTGCTATGCACTAGGCATGGTGCTAAAAGCTGGGGAAATGAGAAAGAGAAAGATACCTTACCTTAATGGGTTTCCAATATAATGGAAAAGATACCACACAAAAGGAAGCTGAAACTAAACAGTAAGGTAATCATAGGGTACCCCTTGAGAAGGCATGATGTTTCCTCATGTTGAAACCAAGGGGAGCTGTTAACGGAAAATAGAAAGTTACCTGGAAAGTTCAGAGTCCTAAATAAAGAAGGTTTGGGGTGGTATTTACTACTTCACCCTCCAGCACTCCAATCAAAGAGGAGAGTTAAGAACATTTAAAGTAAAAATAAAACTAAAGAAGGAAAGAAAGAAAGAAAGAAACAAACAAACAAACAAACAAAACAACAACAGAGCCTATCTGCATGGTGATGAGATTTCAGCTTCACAGCTTCTCTGTATATCCTGGAGAAGCCATGGCACTCTGTGGAGGAGAAACCAAGCAGTGCCTCTGAGAGAAAAGTCTGTATTTGTTTTTATTACCTTGAAGAATACTACTACATATATCTAGGTCCTTTGGGACCTTTTTTTCCCCCTTTCTCTTTGACACATTAGAGTATATAACGAATAATAAGACTGCTACATCAAAAAGTTCAGAAATTAATCATAACTACTAAATAATAACAAGTACATATCCAGAAGAGTTGTACCACTTTGTAGCTCCATCAACAGAATGGAAATGTACCTGTTAACTATAGCCCCTGTAGCACTGACTGTTTCCATATTTTATAATTCTTATGGGTTTTGATACCCCAGAGAGTGTTTTATTTTCAGATTTTTCTTCATGTAGTAGCTTAATTTGCATTGCTTTTTCTGAAAACATTTTGTTCATATCCTCAGACAACTTAAATTTGGGGAAATCACTGTTAATCTGGGGCAGGTAGGTGACACAGTGGATAGAGCTCTGGCCTTGGAGTCAGGAGGACTTGAGTACAAATCTAGCCTCAGACACTTGACACTTACTAACTGTGTGACCCTGGGCAAGTCACTTAACCCCAATTGCCTCACCAAAAAAAAGACATCGCTGTTAATCTTAAATATTTATTTCATTTCTTTATATAGTCAAGATTTTACACTCTTTGATAGCTTTTCTTCCTCTTATTCTATACTGTTTATTCTGCCACCATTTAAGGATCTTCACTGTTTTGCTTCTGAAAATTGTAGGAACATTTCTGGAGAGAAAAATACTCTGTAATGTTTGTTTTAGTCAAAACTGTGATACATACCCATCATATATTTATATGTGTTTGTTACACATATAAATATATGCACATATACATGTTACATGGTCTCATACATGTCTATGTTTACATATGCGTATGTACACATATACATACACTCATATCTCTATAAAGTGACATATGTATATATGAATAAATATCACATATAAAAAGAGTGTAGTTATGTATGCATTTATATACATACATACACACATACACACATAACTATGACCCGGTTCTTTTGCCAGAGAAAGACCAGTTACATCTACCTCTTAAGTATCCAGAGGGTAAATCTGAGAATTTGGTGAGAGGGTGGACTCTCTTCTATACCACCAATAGCTCAAATTCTCATTGTTTGTGTTTGGAAGTTCCACTGAATGATTTTAAAACTGATTATCCTTTAGATAGGCAGCTAGGTGGTGTGTAGCTAGAGTGTCAGGCCTGGAGTTAGGAAGATTCAGATAAGGCAGATAGGTTATTAATTATTTCTATCTATTTTGTTTTATGTTTTATTATATTCCATCTTTAAGCAATTTATTTATTGTCCAACATTATTTTGATTGAGCTTCTATAGCATGTTTTCTGACTCTTCATAGCTGTTCGCAATCTTTTATTTTTCTTTGACCTCAAAGATCAAAATTTGTCAATTTTTCTCCCTTTGTGTTGTATTTGACATTTCCCTATGGCTGTGACCTCTGGAACTAATCAGTCTATAATTTGCTCTCAGGTTCCAATAATACCAGATAAATTTATTTGATGATTTCTTAAAATATGGTATTTATGGTTTTAAAGGGTTTTGCTTTTATTGGTCTCTTTTGGGTGGCAATGAGTCTTTTAAAATATTTATTTTTAACATTCTTTTTTTTAAAAATGACTTCTAGATTCTCTGCCTCACTTCAACCCCTTTGGAAGGCAAACAATATATTGATTAAATCATGCAAAATGTATTTTCATATTAACCATATCACAAAAAAGCAAAAAAAATAGAGAAAATTATATTTCAATTTGCACTTTGAGTTTATCAGTTCTCTCTCTGGAGGTGGATAGACCTTTTTTTTTAATCTGGAGTCCTTTGCAATTGTCTTGGATCACTGTATTGATTAGAGTAGCCAAGTATTTCACATTAGATCATCATTACAACATTGCTGTTACTGTGCACAACAATCTCCCTGTTCTTCTCACTTCACTTTATATAAGTTAATATAGGGCTTGCCATGATTTTCTTTTTCTTCCTGAAGTCACCCTTTTTGTCATTTCTTATTGCATAATAGTACTACATTGCAATAATGTGCCACAACTTGTTCAGACATTCTTCAATCAATAAGAATCCCTTCAATTTTCAATTCTTTGCCACAACAAAAAGATCTGCTACAAATATTTTTGCACATATAGGTTTTTCCTTTGTCTTTCATCTCTTTGTGATATAGACATAGTAGTTGTATTACTAGATCAAAGGTTATTCTCAGTTTTAGTGTCTTTGGGCCATAGTTTCAAATTATCCTTGTTTGACCATTACACAGCTGACATTACAGTTAACTCGCACACCAAAAATTCATTAATATATCATTTATTATTTCCTACAGCAGTATCTGATAGCAATATCTGATAGTTGGAAAGTGATACCTCAGAGTTGTTTTAATTGACCTTTCTCTAATCATTAATTATTTAGAGAATTTTTTTTCATATGACTGTAGATAGCTATTATTTCTTCTTTTGAAAACTCCATGTTCATGTCTTTTGACCATTTATCAGTTGGGGAATGGCCCTTATTTTCATAAATATGACTCAGTTCCTCATATATTTTGATAAATGAGGACTTCATCAAAGAAACTTGCCCCAAGATTTTTTGATATTACTTCATTGTCTGTGGTACTTTTTTTTTTTAGCAAAATATAGTTTCCCTGATTAACTCTTTCAATGAGATTTTTTTTTTTGCTTTTGCTTTATGTGAGACTATGATTGCCATGCCTGCCTTCTTCACATCAACAGAATACACTCTGTTCCAGCCCTTCATTTTAACCCTTTATGTGTCTTTCTGTTTGAAGTTTGTCTTTTGTACACAAGATTATGTAGAATTCAGTTTCCAGTCCATTCAGCTATTTACTTCCATTCTATGGGTTAGCTCATGATATTAACATTCACTGTTATGATTCTTAACTGTGCATTTCTCTCCATCCTATTTTCTTCTATTTACCTTCTCTCTCTTTTTTTTCTCCCTCTAAAATTCTGTCTTGCTTTTGACCAATGACTCCTCTAATCTACTTTCCTTCTCATGATCCTCCTAGACATCTGTATCTTTATTATCTATTTCCTCTTCTATCTTCCTATTAGGAAAGATAGATTTCTATACCTAATTCAGTGTATGTGTGTGTATAAGTGTGTGTGTATGTGTGTGTATACATACATACACACATAAAACACATCTATACATATACATGTAAATATATACATGCAAATGTATGTGTGAGTGTGTGTGTATATATATGTATATATATATATATATGTATGCACACATGTTTATATAGCCTGCCACCCACCCCTCTACTATGAACGCTCTTCCTTGCACACCTCCTTTCAATGAGAAAATTTGTCCCATTCTACCTCTTTCTTCCCCCTTCTCCAAGTGCACCCCTCTTTCTCATCCTTACATAATTTCTCAGAGATCATTCCAACATAGTTATCTCACATTCATGCCTCTGCCTATACAAACTTCTTTTAATTATCTTAATAATGATAAAAATTTTAGAAGTTACAGTTATATCTTCCCATATAGGAATGTAAACAGTTTGATTCCATTGAATCCCTTATGGTTACTTTTTCATGTTTAATTTTTTGTGCTTCTTTTGATTTTTTTGTTAGAATTTCAAATTTTCTATTCAATTCTGGTCTTTTCCTCAGGAAAGCTTGGAAGTTTTCCATTTCATTAAATACTTATTTTTCTTTTGAAGACTATGCTTAGTTTTTCTAAGTAGGTGATTCTTCTTGCAATCCTTGCACTTTTTCCCTCTGTAATATCACATTCTAAGTTCTTAAGAGTTATATGTATCATTTTTCATATAGAACTAGAAACAGTATAGCCTCATTAAATCCCTTATAATTTCTCTTTCATGTTTACTTTTTTATGTTTCTCTTGAGTCCCAATTTTTAATTTGAAATTTTCTATACAGTTCTGGTCTTTTCATCAGTCCTCTATTTCATTTGAGACAAATAAAAAGTCTAAGAAAAAGAGTTTCTAGTTAATTAATAATCGATATATTAATTTGGCTAGCTGATAATTAATAAATTAATGATCAGTGGTTTCTCTCAGTAACCAAAGACACCGAATGGAGGCACTGAATACCTTAAATAGTCTTTGGAAAGAGAATGTCACTGAAAAAATAAATCAACCTATATTGGTGAACATTTAAATGAGAAGGTAGGCATTTAAGTGAAGATGTGGGCTAAAAACAGCTCCCTCTGCTGAAAACATGATTTGATCATGAGACTCAACTGCCTACATAAATCTGGACAAGTCAATCTATCTCTATCCAGACAACTCTGGTTGATTTTCTCCTCCATGAGCTGAATTACCCTAACCTTTAATGAAGGGGTACAAGTATATGGGCTTAATTCTTTGGGGCCAGAATTCACCTAGATTAGATTCTGTTTACACTTTAAATAGAAACAAGATTTCCTAGTTGAGTAGGATCCTGTCCAGAATCAAGGAACATGTTTCTGGAGAATTTAAGCAATCTTATCTATCAACCATGCCCTTCAGAGACTGACTGATTGACCTACAGGAACTGGTCCCTGATTGAAAAAATTAAAAGTGAAGGTCCTTACTAATAATGGGTTATTAATATAATAGAAAATAGTTATTTATCTTACATTAATGTTCATTCTTTTCCTTGAAGATTTATACTCAGCTTTGCATGGTAGGTTATTATTCATTGTAATTCTAGCTCCTTTGCCTTCCAGAATATCATATTCCAAATCCTGTTCTTCTTTAATGTATCTGGCAAATCTCATGTAATCCTGACTATCAATACATGATATTTGAATGGTTTCCTTCTGGCTACTTTGCAATGTTTTCTGCTTGACCTAGGAGCTCTGGAATTTGGCTATAATATTCCTGGGGGTTTTAATTTTGGAATATCTTTCATGATGTCTTAGTTGGATTCTTTCAATTTTTATAATGGTCTCTGGTTCTAAGATATCTGGACAATTTTTCTTGATAATTGCTTTAAATATGATGTTCAGGTTTTTCTTTTATTGTAGCTTTCAAGTAGTCTAAGAATTCTTAAATTATCCATCCTTGATAGATTTTCTAGGTCAATTGTTTTTTTTCAATGAGACATGTCACATTTTGTTCTTTTTATTGTTGTTATGTTTTTGACTTTTGAAAATTGTTTCTTGAATTTCATGGAGTCATTAGCTTCCACTTGCCCAATTCTAATTTTTAAGGATTTATTTACTTCAGTGAGATTTTGTACCTTTTTATCCATTTGTCTATTTTTGCTTCTTAAGAAGTTATTTTTCTCAGTGACATTTTGTAACTCTTTTACTACTTGGCCAATTCTACTTCAAAAGGAGTTATTTTCATTTTATTTATTTGTTGGTGAGGCAATTGGGGTTGAGTGACTTGTCCAGGGTCACACAGCTAGTAAGTGTTATGTGTTTGAGGCTGGATTTAAATTCAGGTCCTCCTGAATCCAGGGCAGGTGCTCTATCACTGTGCCACCTAGCTGACTTCAAAAGGAGTTATTTTCTTCAATGATGTTTTGTACCTCTCTTACCCTTTGTCCAATTCTATTTCCTAAGGAGTTATTTTCATATCAGTGATGTTTTGTACCTCTTTTACCTTTTGGCCAGTTTTGGTTTTCAAGGAGTTCTTTCTTTAATGAGGCTTTGTACTTCTTTTACCATGTGGACAATTCTTATTTTCAAGGTGTTTTTTTCTTCAATATTTTTCCTTTCCTCTGAGATTATCTCCAAATTTTTCCACATATATCTTTATTGTCTCACCCATTATAATGATAATTCCATTATGGAAGAGATAATATTTCCTACCTCAAAGAATTGTGAACAACAAATGAGTTATACATAAAGTCCTTTGGAAATAATATATATATGCATGCATACACACAAACACACACACACACACACATATATGATGAAGAAGCTCTTTTTTTCCTTTTTATGGAATTTTCTGCAATTTCTACCCATTGCTCCTAATTGTACTTTCTAATACAAAACAAAACAGACAAAACAAGTTTGAATATTTTCAATATGGCAGTTGTTCAAATTTCTGAAAACAAACAGCATGATCCTCAGTGTCTGCTGTTTTCCAAACTAAACATATCCAGTTTTTTTTTCCAAAAATATTTTTATGGCATAGTTTCAAGTCTCCCAAATAAAGTGGGAGCAATTCCTTGGATACCCTCTAGCTTAGTCATGTCCCTCTTAAGATGTAGAATACAGAAGTAATTATGATATTCTACATGTGGCAGGACCAAGGCAGATAGACTGACATTATAAACATATTCTTTCTAGGCACTGTACTTTTACTATATAGCCTAAGATATGATAAACTTTTTAACTGTTATTGCATTCTTTTTCTGTGTGTATGAAATGGTTGAGTAAAGAAGTCATATTTTTTCTCTTGAACTATCTTTGACTCATGCTTTTTCAATCAGGTAGAACAGTAGTTCCAAGGCTTACAATGATGGTCCAGTGGTTTCTTGAAAAAAAATAATAATCTCAGAATTATAGCTAAAATAGATTTAATTAAAAGAGATTAACATAGTATTCTTTGATAAAAGTTACCTTAGACAACAAAGCAATAAAAATACTGAACCTGATGAGATTTAGTGCTGGGACCCCAAAATCACAACATGGGAGTCCTGCCTGAAAGGCTTGATGCAAGCCTTCTTTCAGCCAAAGACAAGGTTTATTACAACATTGTAATATTCAGCAGACTCTTAAAGAGTATGAACATTAATGAGCTATTGGCTAGATTATAAGAATCTAAGCAGTGGCTGGATCTTAAGAATCTCAGCACCTTAATGGTGACAAGATGGACCTTATATACAGAAAGACTGTGGGAGGGATCTAGGAGTGGCCAACTAGTTTGGGGTGACTGGAGGAAGGCTTTAAGGAAGATCTGAATGGGAGTGACCAGTAAGCTGAGGTGAACAGAATTCCTGGGACCTGGACCATTTGGCCAAGAGAGAATGGAGCCTTGCTAGGATTAAGGGTGGGAAATGGCCTTGGGCCATAGGGAAGTAAGAAAATGGAGGGGAGATTGGGTGTAGTCACAATAAAAGGCCACTTGATGGGATTATAGCCTCAGGTGAATGCCAGAGATTTGGCCTTGGGGAAAAGTCCAGAGTTTTTTCTTTCTGGGGTCCAGATCCCAATCCCATCAAACCTATATGTACCATATACTATAGCATCTAAATATTTAAAAGAAAAATTAACTGAATTATAGATAGAGATAGATAATAGCACTATAATAATAGGGAACTTTAATCTACATGTCTCAGAACTAGATAAATGTAACCAAAAAATAAGGAAGAAGTTAAAGAATTGAAGATACTTTTAGATAAACTAGATGTGATAGCTATCTGGAGAGAATCGAAGGGAAATAGAAAGTAATATAACTTTTTCTCAGAGGTCCATGGTACATTTACAAGGATTGATCATAAACATTTTACATAAAAATTATATAGTTAAAAACAGAAAAGCAGAAATATTAAAAGTATCCCTTTCAGATCATAATGTAATAAAATTATGTTTAAAAAGGAACCAAGGAAACAAATTAATAATGAATTGAATACTAGAATAATATTTATTTTATTATTAATATATAATATTATACTTAATAACTAATTGAAGACTAAACAGCCTAATCTTAAAGAATGAGTGGATTCAAGAAGAAATCATAGAAATAAAAATTTTGCTGAAGAGAATGACAATAATGAGATATCATATCAAAACCTATGGGATACAGCAAAAGCAGTAATTAGAGGAAAATGTATATCTCTAAATGATTACATCAATAAAATAGGGAAAACAGACTAATGAAATCACTATGAAATTTAAAAAGTTAGAAAAAGAACAAATTAAAAATCCCTACTTCATTGGGGCAGCTAGGTGGTGCAGTGGACACAGCACCAGCCCTGGAGTCAAGAACACCTGAGTTCAAATCCATCCTGACACTTGACACTTAACTAGCTGTGTGACCCTGGGTAAGTCACAACCCCATTGCCTAAACTCTATCCCCCCCAAAAAAAATCTCCACTTAAACACTAAATTAAAAATCCTAAAAATTAAAGTGAGATTAATAAAATGAGAGTTCAAAAAAACCATTGAGTTAATAAATAAAACTGTGTGTTGGTTTATGAAAAAACAAATAAAAATAGACAAACAAATTAGTTAATTTAATTTAAGAAAGAGAAGAAAACCAAACCATTAGTGATGGGGTTGGGATCTGGGCCCCAGAAAGGAAAAACTCTGGACTTTCCCACTTGGTCAAATCTCTGGCATTTGCCTGAATCTATAATCCCATCAACTGACCTTTCATTGTGGCTAACCTAGCTTGGTCTTCCTTATGTATGGGCCCCAGCCATTTCCCACCCTTAATCCCAGCTAGGCTCCATTCTCCCTTGGCCATGAGGTCCAGGTCCCAGGAGTTCTGTTCACCCCAACTTACTGGCCACTCCTAGGTCCCTCCTACAGTCTTTCTGTATATAAGGGCTACCTTGTTTCCATTAAGATGCTTAGATTCTTAAAATCTAGCCACTGCTTAGATTCTTATAATCTAGTCAATAGCTTACTAATGTTCAGAGTCCTTAAGAGTCTGCCCAATATGGTGGATGTTCTAATAAACCTTGTCTTTGGTTGAAAGAAGACTTGGGTCAAATTCTTTCGGGCAGGACCTGCGTGTTGTGATTTTGGGGTCCCAGCACCCCTGAACCTCTAAACTGCATCAATTAGTATCAAACAAAAAAGGGTGAATATATCACTAATGACTATGAAATTATAACAATTATAAGGAATTATTTTTCTCAATTATGTGGTAATAAATTTAATAATTTAAGTGAAATGGAAGAATATTTATGAAAACATAAATTTCCTAGATAGGCAGAACAGGAAAAAGAACATCTAAATAGACCTATTTAAAAAAAAAATAAATTTATCAGGCCATAAGTGAGCTTCCTAAGAGAAAAGCACCAGTACCAGATGGATTTATAAGTGAATTCTATCAAAAATGTAAAGGTCAACTAATTCTAATGTTAAATAAATTATTTGGAATAATAGGCGAAGTAAGTATCCCACCAAACTCCTTTTATGAATACACATACATACACATATACTACACACACACACACACACATATGTGTATATGTAATTATAAATTATGATCAACTGAGATTGATGAGGATGGGATCTAGACCCCAAAAAGGAAAGACCCTGGACTTTCCCACATGGCCAAATCTTTGGCATTTACCTGAGGCTATAATCCCATCAACTGGCCTTTCATTGTGGCTACACCCAATCTCCCAATTCTGTTACCCTTCACCTAGTCTAGTCCTCTTACCTACCCTATGGCCCCTGGCCATTTCCCATACTTAATCCTAGGTAGACTCCATTCTCCCTTGGCCAAGTGGTCCAGGTCCCAGGAGTTCTGTTCACTCCAGTTTACTGGTCACTTCTATTCATATCATCCTCAGACCCCTCCTCCAGTCACACAAACTACTTGGCCACTCCTAGATCCCTCCCAAAGTTTTTCTGTATATAAGGTCCATCTTGTCACCATTAAAGTGCTCAGATTCTTAAGATCTAGCCATTGCTCAGATTCTTATAATCTAGCCAAAGGCCCAGATTATTAAAATCTAGCCACTGCTCAGGTTCTTACAATTGAGCCAATAGCTCACTAGCATTCAGACTCCTTAAAAGTCTGCCTGATATGATGGATGTTCCAATAAACTTTGTCTTTGACTGAAAGAAGATTTGGGTCAAATTCTTTTGGGCAGGACCTGTTTTTTGTGATATTGGGGTCTCAGCACCCCTAAACCTCATCAAGATTTGTATGTGGAATGTAGCGATGGTTTAACATAAGTAAAACTAGTAACATAATTGATTAAATCAATGATAATAGTCAAAAGTACATATAACAATAGATGGAAGAAAAAGCTTTTGATAAAGTTCAAAACTCATTTCTATGAAAAAAAAATCGAAAAGTATTGCCATAAATGTTTTTCCCCCTTAAATTAATCAAAAGCAATTATCTAAAACCATCAGTAAATGTTATTTATAATTGAGATAAACTAGAAGCCTTCCCTGTAAGATCAAGTGTGAAACAAGGATGCCCAAAGTCACCAATATTACTCAATATTATATTGGAAATATTTGCAATAGCAATAAGAGAAGAAAAAGAAATAGAAAGAATAAGATTAGGGAACTCTGCAAGAAGAGATAGTAAAAGATACTCTGTAGTCCAAGGTGCCTGAGTGGGGACAGGCTGGCTGGTTCCAATTGGGCAACTCAGTTCATTCTCTCCCTTCTCCTCCTGTCCCATCCCTTCCCTTCATCTTCCCTTCCCTCCTCTTCACTCTTTTTCTCTACTCTCCTCTCCCTTCCCCTTACCTGAGGTGTTCTGCCCAAATGAAGGTAAATGTTTATGTCTGAAAGCTACCTAGTTAACTTGGGGTTTACTGGCTAGGTTGCTCTCTCAAAGACCAAGCCTTAAACCCAATTCACTCTGGATCTCATGGATTAGACATCAATAGGTCCCTGCCCAAGCACTACTTAATGGTTATTTTCTGGGACCTCCTGGCTCAGAGTGAATGTAAATAGTAACTGTGTCTCCTTTGGCTAGCAACCCCGAGAGTCTTCCTCCCCCAGTTTGGTTTTTCAAAGGGGCCATCCCTTGACTCATTTCTTAAAGAGGCCTATTTACTGAATGAGCAGTCCCTCACTCAAAGTGAGAAACTAAAAAGACCTTAACTTAAAAGGTCCAAGGTTCCCCACTGCATCCTGGGCCATCTCCAGTCATCCTAATGGATATCTGGTCACTGAACCCAGATGGAACTGAAGAAAAAAGTGAGGCTGGTGACTTTGCACAACACTCTTTCACTCAAGTCAAAGTCAATTGCAAGGCATGTCATCATCTTCCTGATGTCATGGGCTTCTTCAAGAACAAAAGACAAACCATAACCTGGGAGTAAACCTACCTAAACAAACCCAGGAACTATATGAACAAAATAAAAAAAATTGTACAAATAAAATCAGATTTAAATAATTGGAGAAATATTAATTGTTCATGAGATGACAGGGTAAATATAATAAAAAAATGACAATTTTACCTGAACTAACTTACATATTCAAGGTCATCCCAATTAAATTACCAAACTTTTTTTTTTTGCTGAATTAGAAACAAAATGATACTCATTTGGAAAAACAAAAAGTCAAGAATACAAAAGGGATAGCAGCTCTCTTTATGGTGGCAAAGAACTGGACATTGCAAGAATGTCCATCGATTGAGTAATGGCTGAACAAGTTGAGGTATATGATTGTGATGGAATACTACTGTGTCATAAAAAATAATGAGCTTCCAAATGGAAAGACTTGCATGAAATACTGAACTGTGAAATGAGAACATTGTATACAGTAACAGCAATATTGTTTTAATAATAACTTTGAGTGAATAAATTATTTTCAGTATTATAATTGCCCATATTATCTGTAAGGGATATGAGAAGAATAATACCATATGTATCCAAAGGGGGAAAAAGCTGATAAATAGAAATATGTATAGAATAATTTTACACATATATGTATATAGATATATATGTATAGGTATACACCTCTTTGTGTCCAATGGTAGCCATCTTTAGAGTGGGATGAGAGGATGGTAGAAAAAAAGGAAGAAAAGAAAAAAAAGAAATTTAAATGATAATTTTGTTGTATATTGGAATGGCATCTTATGTTGTGCATAGTGCATTTGCACTTTAATATACAATCATCTTTTTAATTGTACTATGTTATGGAATACTTCTTTTCTTCAATAAAAAATGTATTAATTAATAAAAAATAAGAGAGATAAAAATTTAGTATTTGAATACAAATCAATCCATTGTGCTTTAAATACTGTACCAGAATAGCTCATTGCCCTCCATTATCCTATAATCCATCTCATCAGCTGTGTAATCATGTGATTAAGATGTAATATATCCACATGTTATTTTTCATCTCTGACAGATTTTCAAATAAAGTGGTTGGCAACCACTGTTGCTATTTGTCCTTCATTTTCAAAGAAGACTAATGACATCATGGTTGATGTCTTGACTTGTATGTGAATTTGATTTAAGTGAGGCAGAGTTGTACAAAATTGTCAGCCTCATTCTCTTTTCCTGAATCATTGAAGTTCAGTGGCAGGATACAAGTCAAGATGACTGGCAATGATCCAGGATGCAGTGGATGACCTTGGTATGGCATCTTTGATGCCTATCCAATCTCTAAGTGCTCCAGAGTGCTTACTTCAGCTACCTTCATTGCCTTGGAACAACTTGTTCTCATCCATTCATTCCAACAAGGAAATTTTCATGTACTTGGAGTAGAAATCCTCCTAACTCATCAACAAATTTGAAGCCTGTCACTTACCCTTGACCTGGTTCAGTCTGTCTGCCAAGCCAGTTTACTAGGGTGTGGCTGCTGCACATTCTACAGTTTCTTGGAGCCACAGGTGAGAGTTGGGTGAATCAAGTGGACAGTAAAGTTGGATAAGCAGGCCCTAAAAGAGCTTGGCAAGCCTTCACACAAGAGGTGCTAGTCCTCCTGTACACCTTCATACCTCAATTGACAAGACTACTAATTCATTCAATAAAGTTTCTGTGAAAGTGTAGCCAGTGTGCCAGTTGGGAGAGGAATTCATGTCTGAAAATATGAACAAATAGAAAAATAAATATTTTATGTCATATCTACCAATTCATTGTTATCAATCAATTTTGACTGTGAAGACAATTTGATGGCAACAATTCAGGAAAAGTATTACTCAGATAACAGTAATGATACTATTAATGTTATTTTATTGAGAAAATATGGGATTAAAAAAGTATTATGGAATCAGTGCCATTTAACTGAATTTGCTATTTATAATGCTGAAGCACGTTTAACATTCTATTGGTAACAGAGGCCAAAATGCCAATAGTCAGCCCACAATGTAGATTGTTGGATTATTTCCAACAACTCAACATTATTGTAGGCCTATTCAATTTTCAGAATAGAATCCACTATTTTAGAGCAATTTAGGTAATACTATTTTTTTCATCTTTTGTCTTCTTACATTGTCATCATTTGGTTCACATCACTCTATTTGGTCTACTACAAAGATTATTATTAAATGTTTTATTGAAACCCAAGTAGATTTTTTTGTATGGGGTTCATCTGATATATCAGCTCATCTACCCCATAAATGAAAAAAAAAATAACAGAAAACATGTTTAGCTTGACATGACTTGTAGAAGAAGAAGGAAAAGAAGAAGAGAACCTTTGGAGACAATCTTATTTAAGTAAAGAGAAAGCAGATAAATATTTAAGTAGGTAATAGAAAATGGTTCATTAGGTACAAAAAATATCACTCTACAGTGTCATAGAAAACAAGAAAGGAGAGTATGTTTAAAAAAGCGCAATAGCCAAAGTGTCAAATACTGAAGAAAGATGTTGAGTGAAATTTCCCAAAATTTGACAATGAATAAAAAGGGGGAGCTAGGATGGTGGTGGCAGTCATGGGGTGGTATCATGGCCACAAAACTTTGTTTTGTTTGGTTTTTAATTTCAAAAACAAATCCTTCATCTTATAAATGTAGAATAATCATCTCTTCCTCCACTTATTTCCTCCCCTCTCTTAATCCTTATGTCATTATTTATGCTCTCTTTCAATTGTGATTTTAAGCCCCAAAGAGCAAATTAGTTTGGGAAATGCTAGGATAAACAATGAAACCTATGTTTCTTTGATAATAAGTATACAGATTCAATTAAAAAAAAAACACCTCTGAATCATATTTCCCTTGATTCAATGCATAAGAATAAAAACAAGTTCAGTAAAAAACCTTAACTCATGGCCCCCATACTGAAATATTGTTGAAATGTTGAAATTAATGTCTTAATCTCTAGGGCAGGACTAAGAAATTGAATATAGCACAAAAAATTGTAAAAAGAACTCACACCTGAGCAATGAGAAATCAAATCTTATTCACACCCCCTTCTATTTTATGAAGAATTCATTATTTCCTCCTTCACTTCCTTCAACAAGAAAAAAAGTGCAACTTTCATTCATAGATTGGTTAGAAATGCAAATAAAACACTTATTGAAGAAACTGATTAAGGTAAATTGTAGCAATTCCACCTGGAATGTTATGTGAGCATAGATATATGAGAAGGATTATGGCAGATCTTTGTTCAGAAATAGAACTACAAAAAATATATATAAAAGAGGAAAAATTCAGAGGTGATTATGGTAACATTATTAACATTTGAAGAGAACCATGCTAAAAAAAATAAGCTAAAGTAGAATCCATTTCAGAGAGTAATAATATGACTAGTGACTGCCGATAATATTCTTACTAATTTAGCCATTACTAACAATCATTTCCTATTTACTATTCAGTTATTTCTTCCTCCAATATAAAAGTTGTTCATTTGTATAATTATTGCTGAGGGGTACAGTTAATAGTTGCTCATTATTAATATTATAATCAGTATAGTGATTTTTTGAATGACTTTACAATTACCCTGTGGTCAAAGTGTTTTGGAACTTAAGGCAGTCAGAAGATTAAAATATGTGTTAGCTTTAAGGACCGTGAAAGGGGCAAAGTAGATATTCTTTTCATCTAAAATGAAATTTCTCAATAAATCAAATTTATTGGAAGCATACAAAGATTGCACATTTGTTTGATCACATTCTAAATTAGCCTATGTGGTAAAATCTTTCTTTCTTTCTTTCTTTCTTTCTTTCTTTCTTTCTTTCTTTCTTTCTTTCTTTCTTTCTTTC